>NW_022280046.1:3680169-3738484 GCF_004355925.1 Anarrhichthys ocellatus
ACACACACACACACACACACACACACACACACACACACACACACACACTTTGGTAAATAGACGGAGTTCATGCCACAGTGGGTTTTAGTCGTTGATCCAGAAAGTCTGTCAGCTTGGATAAACCAGCGATACCACAGGAGTCACTACTGGGATTTACTCTGACCCACTTCAAGAGTGCTCCACCTTGTTTTACTACAGCACAGCTCTGACGTCTCCTTTCACGGGGGACAAAAGGGGGCTTTAAATAAGTCAAATAGTGTGGAACAAAATGCTGCACAGTTATTACTTCATTTATTCATGTCATTCAGTTCAGAAAGCCAGAAATCTTTTTTCTCTTCTTCTTTATTGACAATAATAAACAAGTGCAAATACGTTGTACCATATGCAATTACAATAAACAAAGTTATAAGATATAACGCAGTGGGATTTACAATTCATATAAAGCAAGTATAATTTTACAGTTTTGGATTAATAGAAAACAAATCAAGCCAATGTAGTGGGATTAGAAATATACAGACGATCAACGCCATTCAAATTTGTGTTATCCGAATTATATCCACGTTATTCCATAGCAAGTCTGACAAAGGGACAGTCGTGGGAGCCAGAAATGTCAGCACCCTGCCCGCGAATACTTGCATCACTAATGCTGATCAGCACCTCTATCAAGACCTTTAAACACTCAGTACAGTATGGTGCACTCCTTTAAAGGGATAATCTGTGATCCAAACGGCTCAAACGTCAATAAAACAGCCCAATTATAGTATAATCAATTGACACAAAATTACTTTTCTTTTTATTACTATTGAATTAATTAATCTACATGTATTGTACTGAACATACGTATGGTATGCACGATGCAAGAAGAAAGTAGTGTAATATATAAAAGATGAATAAGCAATGTATTTTGAATTAGCATATTCAACATACCCCTATGCTGGAGCCAGACGTTCACAATAGAGGTCAGTTATAGAGGAAAGTTTATACCAATCCTAATTATATTACTGTGATAACAGTTTATATGTAGGTTTATGTCGGAATTTGTCATTAGCACTACATATAAACTTTGATACTGACGGCAAGGAGGACGGCTCTGTGACCCACTTCAGCTGTGCAATTACGTGTGTTTGCAACAATGGTGATGATAAACAATTCATCAACATCCTGGGCAGGATTTGGGAGATGATGAAGCATGATGACATCCTTCTTGTCAGTGCGCAGTTATTAAAACAGATGAAATATTAGAGCAAAGAGCTCCACTCTCTGCAGCAGGTATAGCTGCAATTTTTTGGTTTCAAGGTCCACACTGCCGTCAAAATATAAACAAATGCCTTGTTCACTGCATTTCAGACATAACTTTAATTAAGCACAGGTAATTTCTTTGACCCTAAAATGAACCACATCAACTTACAGATGAAAGTCAAAGTCACAAAAACTAAAGTGGAAACAATTCTGGGAGAAGCTGAGGATTCTCATTCCTTCATTCGGCCCTCTCGAAACATATCAGAAACAAATGGCTGCAAAAGTCACAATTGTGACCTTGCCACAAGATGATTGGCAAGTGAGACATTCATATTAACCAGTTTGCTTCTGTCTGGCTGCCATTGTTTCCTGCTTCCACTTTTCATTCTATCTAAAGTCATAGCGGCTGTTCAAGTTTCTCATGAATTATCTGCCTAAACAAGGAATGGGCATGTAGTCACAGAATCAGGCTTCAGTTAACGCTATAAAATCTAATATCACAATATGTTTGACCAAATTACCTCAATATCGATATTGCAACACTGTAGGGTTGACTATTGGTGCTTTCTTATTGCTTTGCACAATGATATTTTTAATAACTAATCATGTGGATGGATAGATAACAGCTAACAGTCTGGTAAATCTTTAATCCAGCCTTTAAAACCCGGATAAGACAACACTTATGCCGTGTTACGATATAACGATATCCAAGACAATATCTTGTCTCATATCACAATATCAATATAATATTGATATATTGCGCAGCCTTGGCTTTAGTGTTTCTTGAATGAATTAATAATTGATCTCGCGTTTAATCGTTTCAGGAGGTGGCGAGTTAAACCATCATTTAAACCAGTTCAGTGGTTCAGCCTCTGGCTGCTGCTCTCATTCGATCCATGATGACGTTTTGCAGGCTAAATGCTTGCAGAAAAAAGAAGAGCATGTGTGCTTGGCCTGGCTATGCGAGGCTCATGTGGGGTGAGGTGCAGTGCGTGGCTGTATTAGTCATCATCAGCGCCGCGCTGCATTCAACATTTCTCCAATTTATAAGCGGTGGGAATAAAACATCAGAGCGGAGAGTGCTAATTTTTCATTCCAGTCCATTGACTGGCCAGCCAGCTCCTGTAGACACATACAAAGACCATGCTAATAGAGTGAGAGAGAGAGGGAGAGAGAGAGGGAGAGGGAGAGATATTATAGAGCTTCCTGTAATTGGAAGGACAGTTGGGAAAGCCCTTTTTGCATTCAACTGGGAAATCCCAAGCACTGGTTTGGAGGAGGGGGAGGCGTGTGGGAAAGAGTTTGGGGAGAACCCTGCGTTAAAAGGGTGGAAGGGCGGTGCTGTGTGTGTGTGTGCACATAGTATGTAGCAACGTGCGTGTGTGTGTGCATTGAGGAGTAAATGTTTGTATTATGGCTTTAATGTATTTATAATCAGGATTTCCTGGGTGTGTATGTGTGTCCTGGGGTGTGTGCATGTGTGTGTGTGTGTGTGTGTGTGTGTGTGTGCGCGCAGCTGTGGCACGCGAAAGAAGGCCAAGGCCCCCGAGACAAATGTGGCCGCTTACCCGCTCGGTTGCCATGGCGACGGGGAGATGGGAAAGGCTCTGTTGGAATTGCCATTAAAATGGAGAGCAGCACACCACTGCATGCCTGCACACATACACACAATGTATTCACAGGAAGACAAAGCAAGCTTAAAATCTCTCACACACACACACACACATGCACACACACAGTTGTAGGGTTCCTCTGCATTGGTAGCGTTGTCGGGGTATTTATGAAATGGAAGATGTGATTGGTGCATTGAAATCCAGCAACAACTACAACATCAACATCACAATTAGCAGCCCGTAATTCCCCTGGGCACAGGTGTGTGTGTGTGTGTGTGTGTGTGTGTGTGTGTGTGTCTAGTCCCATTGGCTGTAGATTCTGCACTCATATGCATCAGCTCATCGAGATTACGTTATGGAAGATCAAGATGATATTTCTCTCCAAGCGTGTCTGGCATAACTGTAGCTGAGCTCAGGATTTGACCTCGCAATTAACGCTAGTCGCTAAGCCCCTCCCTCTTAGTTACTGGTTCTGTGCCTGTCAAACTTTCCGTACCAACACGGCACATATTATGCCTATTAAAATGTTAACGTGGGCAGATTTACAATGGTGACTGTTGATTTTTATCAGCTAAAATGTCAATTGTCAGCTGTAGCAAGCTAGATAATTAAGCTGAGGCTATTTTCACGAGTTGGTTGAAAACATTGGCTCTTGCTGACGTTTTACGTAACAGGAACCTGATATAATTATCTTTAAGCTATACGTATAATATTGTGCTTAAAGACTGAAAGACCAACAATAGTGCACCTATTTATGATCCGTGTTAAAGGACATGGACATAAAGAACCAGAATTGTTGCTTTGTAGAGTGATTCATTCCTATTATTAAAAGTTTGGATCAAGTTTTGGGAACTGAAGAGCTTTACTGCAAGTCATGTGGCAGTTTGGGACTTCCATACATATCCTTTAAAAATAATGAGTGTAATCGCCCTGTGATGTTTGAGTTCTTCAACCCATGTTTAATCCGTTCATGCTGCACAACCATGTAAATGGAATTGCAAGCTGACAACAGCAAGCTTACATGCATTTATGCATTATCCTGCTGATTTTACATTTGGTGGTGTTGTGTGTTTGACAGTAGAGGAATGCTCCTGTGCTGGATTCCTGTCAGACATGAATACATTTGTCGCCCCAGCCAGGGTAATCATTCCACACACCCGCCGTAAAGAAAAGGTTAAACTAAAGGTTATAGAAAACCTCAGGGCCGAACGCTTGAATCCCCGGTGATGTTTGCTCTGCTAAAAAAGAAAATGCATTCAAGCAAAGTGATTCTGACTGCAGCTTTGATGAATGCGATGTGATTTTGGCAGGTTTGTATGAGAGATTGCTACTAATGTACATGTATTTGAGTCTGTCTGTCTCTCTGTCTGTCTTTGTGTGTGCTCTTCAGTTGGCTGACCAGACTCGTGTGCTAGACCGAATACATTCACGTCGTTGCCCAAGGCCGCAGCTGCAAAAATCAGTTTCATAATACTGCTGCTTTGCTGCCTGCATAATCCCCTTTTTTTTCAGTCTCTGGATCAACCCTGCCTTCATATCTACTTTTTTATTCATCCTCTCTTCTTTCTTCTTATATTCTCTCTCCCTAATTTAGGCTGCACCTCCCACTCCTATTCTCTTGCTGTCATAAATCCTCACAGACGAGGGAAATGTCTTTGTTGTTCTGCCTCCCTTCACATCGCATGTCCTCTAAATAAGATCATTCATTTTCAACCTAAATATGGAATATCCATTGTTAGTCATTTCAAAACCTTTTCACCTGTATTTTTATTTTTTATTTTTAATCATTTGTAAGTTTTCAATCTCAAAAAGGCTTTCATGCCACTCAGACATAATTGTTTGCATAAGAGACAAAGACATGTGAGCTCACTCAATCAGATTCTGCAAAGCCGTGCTCCTCTGCATTATCGGCGTGACATCATCAGGAAACCCCTCAACTCATTATGGCTTCACCTGTCAGCGGCAAGAAGCATAGTGTGCAGCATGCTTGCTGCCATATCGTGATGCAGTTAGTGTGTTGTCACATACAGTATGTACACAGGTGGACAAAAAGTAGCCTGAAAATCCATTGTCTGTTTCCTGAAGTGTGGTTTATCATGATATCCAAACCCCATTAGAGGAAGTTATCTGTGGTTGCTTCGGGGGGAGAGTGGCACACAACAAAGTCTTGCAGGAGGCTGTAATTAACGCCGAACACCTTCCTTTCTGCTGTACGACTCATCTTCAAAGGGTTGCGAAAACAGAGAAGAGATTCCTGAGAAGGCTTGGCAGAACATCAGCTTGGCTTCAGGTTTGCCTAGTTTATTTTTTTTATTGAATTAATGCCGTGCTACTTTGACAGATCGTTATCCAGCCTATCTTATCTAGGCTTTTTCAATGCTTTAAAACGGATCTGTGTCGAAGTGTGTGTGTGTCTCAATCACTGAAATGAAGAGTGACACTACAGCATGATGACTGCACAGTAAGTCACGGCACAGATGTCACTTGCACGCTGCCGGTAGTCGGTAGAGTCATCCCAATTTAGACTGTAAGCGTGTTTAAAGTATGCAAACAAAGCAGAGAAGGCAGTGTGATGTCACAAATATCTGGATGCATAATGATATTGTAGACACAATAAAGGTGCTTTCAGACAGTGTCTGCTTGGTTTGGAACATAAAATAAAGTGAATAGTCAGCAATATGACACCATCAATGAATTAGAATTGTAAATTGTGTAATTGTTTTGTTTATTGGTCTGAACCGGACAATCAAACTGTGAAGCTGACATTGGGGGGTTTGAACGTGCACTTAAACACACTGTTTAAATAGTTGTTCCATGGTTTGCTGATTGGTCTTTTGGGGGATTTTGGGATGGATCATTTAGAGACTTGAATCTTGAGAGATGTAGACTTTCCTTGAATGTCTAAATGTCTCCAAGCAAAGTCACTTCAGTGGTATCAACAGAACAGGGACGTCAAGCCATGCACACTATGTTACACCCCTCTCACACACTGGTGACGTAATTACTGCAGCGTTGACATTTATAACGTCAGCAGCGCGACATTAATGTGACTGAAAACAAATACTTTACTGCCGCAATCAAACACCATGTTCATATCAGTTCACTGCATTTATGATGACAAAGTCGTTTCAGTGAGACATCAGTGACCTATGCGGGGTGGCTCGCCATTTGGGCTCCTTAAAATATAAGCCGACCAGATATCCCACTCTCTTCTATTCTATCGTGTTCTATTCTGTGAAACATGAATGCAGCAGCTTGGAGGATATATACGCACAGACGGGTGGCTGTTGTATTTGCATCACATTTGTGCTTTGCGCTGTGTTCACTGACCTGTGAGACTCTGTGAGGGGAGGAGAGGTGACAAAACACGAGAGAAGAGGAAGGTAAGAAAAAGGTTGTTGCTGAAAGAGGGAGGAAACAAAAGATTGCATGGTGTATTATTTATCTCCTGCAGATGTAAGTCTACATTATTCATCCTCATGGGGAACACATTTCTTGTCTGGCCGGCAATAAATTACATCCTCTGTGTGTGGAGGATAGCCTCTATCACAGTCCAGATCCTCTGCGTGCGACGCAGACCCATTGTGTGCTCTGACAATGCGAAAATTCAATCCAACAGACGTCTCCAAAAATATGAAGTAATTTGGGTTTTCGGATATGCTCATTTTTTAATTTCTCTTTTGGACACATCAGTGCCGTGAGCAAACTCCATTACTAATGTGTTTGCTTCTCTGTGTCCTCTGTGCGTTGCGTTGTGTGTGCGCGTTGCGTTTTGTGTGTGTGTGTGTGTGTGTGTGTGTGTGTTTTGAGTCACAGTGAGGTATCAGCCCTCTAACTCTCTAATGGAGATGAATGCTGCCTCCTCCACCTCACAACACTGATTTAATCACACAAATAGGCAACCCAACTCACCTTTGTGTGCATGTGTATGTGTGTATAACGTTTGTATATATAAGTGTGTGTGTGTGTGTGTGTGTGTAATCCCCTGACATTGTTTAGGTCAGACCACATGGCACAGAGAGCACCCACGGGCCTCCATATGAAATTGCAGCAAAGTGTGCGACAGCGTGTGTATTCATGCGTGCTAGTGTACGACAAAATGTCTGTGAATATTTCCATACTTATGAGGACAGTGCCCTCACAAGAGACAGTGATCTGCGTTTTGAGGGCATCCTGCAGCTCCTCATATTTCTGGGTCTGACTGCGAGTTCACGGATGAGATTAGCATTATGACTAATTTGCCCGAGGTGAGGTTAAGCATACGATATGAGTGTATTAAGAATTGGGAAGGCTACTGCAGATTTAAGATTTGGGTTTTGAATTAAGATACGAACGATTGAGGCTAAGATTAAACTTCAGCCTGAAGTGCCGTAATGGAGTGCGACAGTTTAGGGAACGAATTCAGTCAAAGAGAGCAAAGAGAGTCCCCAAAATTGTTTTGTTCCTGTGTGTGCCGATTATGTTCATTACAACTCAAAGTGCACTGCTTAATTGGTATTGCCATGGCAACCATTTAAAGTCCTCTTCCATTGACATCATAACCCCATCCACGCTTCACAGGCTCCTCAGAGAACATCTGCTCCCATTCAGTTCAAATTGTTCGGCTCGAGTAGTGACGTCTGATCATCTTCACCGCACACAGACCCAGAGTCAGTGAGTTTTAGATCTGCAACTGGAAAAACAAGACTAAGTGGACTATTTTCAGAGAGCTTTTTAACCCCTGTGACTTGTTTGTGACGGTCACACAAAACAGAAAACACCCATATGAGAAGGTCCCCGAAGCATCAGCATCCGTTTGTATGATTGGCTCTGAATGTGCAGCATCTTCATGTCGATGAAGATGAAAACTGGGCCACTCTGTTTTGCCAAGCTTTACACTCATTGTGCAGAAATTGTATAACCCCCGAGAATGGATGAGACCGGGCTCTCTGTTTCTTTTCATTGTGAATTATTTATCATTTCCTAAATCTCTAATAAAATGTGTTTCGTTTGTGTGGCATCAGCACTAAAAACTGGCCTCCCCGTTGCAAAATGTGCTGTTGTCTTTGGTTTCGAGGGATAGTGTGCAGTCCTGTCCCACTTTGAGCACTTAACACCTTCCACACGGAGTGTAATTAATTAAAGAAGCTGTAATGTAGACTGCAAGATTCTTCTGGATCACATCCATCCCATAGTTTGGGATGTAGTTCAACTACAGCAACCGGACGTTTTAAATGTCAGACTTGATCACGGTACTCCGATTTAGTGGGAAGTGTTTGCAAAGATAGACATACTCAAACACTGCTCTGGAGCACAACTTTTAGTGAGATTTTTTTTGTGGCATTGTGTTGCAAGTAAAGAAGACACTCTGGAGGGCTTCACTCTTGTGGGATTTCTCTGGGGAAATCCCCCCCCACCCTCCACTGTCTTCAAACAGATGCAAATAAGAGATGGAGAACCGGAGCGGTTCAGGGGAGAAGCCGAGAAGTGGCAAGGCGTCGAAGGAGCCGGAGAATTGGAAAGGAAACTGACGGATGAAGAGAGATCTAGAAACAGAGGCAACAACAACAGCGAGGATCTTTTCCACCGGCTGTGTTTATGATCAAACAGATAAACGCAGAATGAAGCAGGACAGAAAAATACCACAGAATGTGTTTGATGATTTATGGCAGATGCAAATGGAAAGCTCCTGCTCCCTCCGCAGCTTTGGGCTTTTGTCTTGCCTCACTAATCCTCCCTGCACCCCCTTCTTGCTCTCTTCCTTAAGCCCACGTCCTCCCCGTACGTCCCCAGCCTGTTTCCCCCCTCATCCCTCTCACTCTCCTCACTTCTTTCTCCCATCAAATGCTCCCCTATTCCTGCTCTTCGCTCCCCTTTAACCCCCTCCTGTCTGATTTTTCACACTCATTTGAACATCTCCTTCTCCCCTATCGCCCTCCTCTCGCACATCAATCCTGCCCTCTGCACCCTTTCGCTTCACCGCCACGACCCACCCCCTCCTCTCCCTGTGATCCTGTTAAAGCCCCATGTCAGCATTAGTGTCGGTTCACACAGCAGCATGCCACATATTAGGCCTGACAGCAGTTGTGCGAGTCTGGGAGTTGGAGGCAGAAAGAGTCGAGGTCAGCACCAGCATCTGTCCTGCAAGGCCAAAGGAGCGGAGGTGGTCGGCGGCGGGGGGGAAATGGAATGGGATAGTGCCTCTTTTCAGTGCAAGCAGATTGTGTTTTCAATTGGAATAAATACTCTGTTGTCCATAGGTCCACAGGAACACTTAAAGTAAGGGTGTTTTTTACTGCCGTCTTTTACTTTACAACTTGCCTCAAAGTTTGAAATATACGCTTATTCACTTTCTTGCTGAGAGGTATTTTACAAGAGGACTACACAGGACTAAGCAAGATACAACATGTTAATCAGCATTTAACCCGCCTATTTTTTCACTTGTTATGCTAAGCTAAGCTAACAACCCCCAGATTCATAACGATCTGACAGATAAGAGAGTGGTATCAATCTTCTCGTCTAACCCTTGGCAATAGAGCGAAAAAGCGTATCAGCTGTTTCCCAAAAACATCAAATTGTTCCTTTAATAAGTGGAACAAAGAGGCCCAACTCAAACCATATGAAAAGCCCGAGACCATGTAGACTAATGTTTAGCTTTGAAGCTCTTCACCAAATTGTGTGCATTATATGAGATAATGTCTGTAAGATATTGTTAAATATCATCCAGTGATAGATGAAGAAACTCCCCTCTTCTGCCACCTTCCCTCCATCTTTCCTTCTCTTCTTCCTACTCATGTCCTCCTCCTCTCTACTTCTTCACACCCCATCCTCTCCTCTTCAGTCCTCTCCTCATCCCATCTCCTTGTTCTCATTCGTACTTGATCTTCCTCCAATCCTCTTTCTCACCCCCCCCTCCGTTCTTTGCTCTCTTCATGTCTTGATCTTGCATTTCATCCCCACAATTTTTTTTTTCTTCTAAATTTGTTCTGCTATATCGAGTCCAACCCTCTCCCCTCCTTCTTACTTATGATTTACATCTTTCCTTTTTCCTCCCTCACCTTCTTCTGTATCCTCTCTCCTCTTGTCTCTCCTGTACATTGACCATGATTATCCTTTCAGACCTCCCTCTCCATGTCCTCGATCCTTCCCCTTCTCCTTTACATCTTTTCTTTTGTCACCGTTCGTCCCTCCATTGAATGTGCTTTTTCTCTTCAAGGAGCTCAGCGCTCCCACCCTGGCATCAGTTTGTTGGTTGTTATGACAACCTCCCGAGCCAAGTTATTTATAGCAGCAGACCGGCATGACTTCCACACGATGTGAACGTGCTTACATTTGTTCATTTTATTTTATTTTTGTATACCTTGTGCCTGTGTGTGAACTTTCCTTTCAGAGAAACTCAAATCTCAGCTGAGCAATATGCATAAAAAATGCAGACACGTGAATATTTTTTGATTGCATTTCCTTTTTAAGTAAATACAACTTTCTTGTAGACATATTGTTACATGTAGGAGGTATTTATCGACCATCAACAGCTTTTTTAGTGCCGCGTGCTCTCAAGTGATCCTCTACGTTCATCGTACTGCGTCCATCAAGAACATATTCTCTGACTTGATCATCATCAAGGGAACAGCAAGGCGCAAAGATCTTTCTGACAATTTGAACTTTTGAATGTCATGAGATGCATACGGACCAATTATTTATTCATTTTTTTGTCAATCCAGTTAGTTTGCAACGGTCGCAAAACTGCCATCTTGCTTGTGTGCACGTATCACTGTCAACTTCCTGTCTGTTACATTTCTCCTTAAATCAGACCACTATAAACACCTTTGATGTAAATGCTGAAGGCTGCTGGAGCTTCCTCATTTCACCTGGAAGTCAAACGGACAACAGCGAAGCAGACGGAGGTGTAAATACCAGAAGATTGTGGCGAGTCTGGTCGACGATAAAGAATCACGAACAGAAAGTTGTACTTTGAAACTCACGACTGCTGATATTTAAAATGAACTAACACTCCCTCAGAAAATGAAGCGGATCTGAGGGGATATGTTTCCTGTCAAGAGAGATGCTGTGTTTACAGTACAACAGTTTCTGTCAAACGAATAGCCTGCGTAGTTTAATGAGATGGAGTGAGACCACTGTTAAGTGATACTCCGTTTCTTAAATGTATATTACTTTCTAGTGGTGTCAAGGAAAAAGGGAATCTCTGGGTAGCAACTGGAAACAGTCAGTATATAAAACCTCTCATTGTCTGGTCTTTATGCTCTGTGTGTGTGTGTGTGTGTGTCTGTGTGAATGGCCGTTTGCAAGTCTCTCCAGCAACATTGATCACAGCCAAGGCTGCTGCTTCGCGGCCAGCCTGTTAGGTTGCCATGGAAACGAGCCCACCGCTTAGGAGCCGCCGAGAAACCAAACACCCTCCGATCAATAAGCTTCTTGAATAATGACGCCGGAGACACACAAAACACAGACACACACACACACACACACACATACACACACACACACACAGCAGTCTCAGCGTGACTCTGAAGCTCCATCAATAAGTAGATTGTAACACTTATTCAGATCGAGTACAGTGAGGAGGGAAAAGTGAGGAAGAGTCTTTTGAAACCCACTGAGACACTTAACTGAGTGCCGGGGAGAGGAGTCATGGCAGTTGGCAAACTGCTGAAGAGGGAGATCTGGAGTGTGACTATCATTCCTCTCACAAATGCAGTGAAGTGAGCTCTGAAATACAGAATACACGCTGTGGATGTTAAGTATGTAGAGATGGCTTTCTTCTGCTTAATAGGATTATGTGGTATGAAAAGAAAACAGCACTTTCACTTTAAACAAAAAACATCAGCTAATGGTTCAATTTCTTAGGAAATGTAAGGCATCAAGGTTAGTGTTGATTTCAGGGAGCTACAAAGTGAAAGTGAAAACTAGTTGTTACAACGTGGTATTCATTGCATATTCATTTTTAATTGCTTTTGTTTAGTTCCCTGGTGATGTTTGAGAGGTTTAACCCAGTTGCCGTAGTGTTTTATATTGATACGAGTGTGGCAACTATACTTTTAAAGCATTTTGAAGTGACATATCCAATTATTATGAAAGGAATTAATGTGTGGTTCAGAGTCAGCGTACAGACCTTGTTTTTTCCCCCAATAGCCTTGATGTGCATATAATTGCATGTCTCTCCGTCGATGATCTCTTCTAATTTATTCTGCCCACCTGCCTTCAGGTGCTGATATCCAGTAGACAATTTGAGGTGGAATGAGGGGGAATGCTATCCGCCTTGTTGGCAAAATGAATGTCCCTTATTAACCTGTGACCCCTCCCTCTCCATCCCCTTGTAGCAGAGAGAGTAAAGGGTTGTTTAGTTGAATATGTTAGTCTGACTCATTGATCCTATCTGACTGAGGTTTGTGCAAATTAAAATCTATGGCTTAGAAATATCAGTAGCCTACCTGTGTATCGATAAAGCTACGGCACTGTCCATGGTGCTGAAGTAGCAGACAGAATTGGGGGTGCAGGTGCAGCATTTAAATCACAGGTCGCCTACTGCTTACTTTCTTCCGCAACAGTTCCCTCTTTTCCATCCATCTCGTACAATTCCTGGCAGAAGAGCTGCGTCATCTAAACTTTAGATCAGCCTCATAAATATTTCACTTCAGACTCTGGTATTACTTGATTTGGGTACATCTCTATGCATCAATTGGCCGGTCATTAATAAAACACAATCTCGTTATTGTGTGCTCCTAAACCAACATGCTTTATTGCGCTCTCTATTATCAGATTGGTGAAACCCTGCACTGTGTTGTTGAGTCTGTGTGTAGCCTCTTTGGCAGATGGAGAGAATGGCAGGCATACAGTATATGAGATGACAAGCGCACACACTGGCATGTAGTGAAAGCTGATATCCCTCTGCATGTGTGTGTGTGTGTGTGTGTGTGTGTGTGTGTAGTCCTGAGGGGAAAAGTGCATATGTATCTATGACACAATCAATAGACTTCTACACTGTTCAGTTTAATCTTGTTTTGCATGATAGGAAAAGTAGATTTAAGGAAATATGCAGATATAAATGGATTTAGTGTAACTTCAGCTAATGTTTAATATGGTTGGAAGTTATCTCTATCAAATCAACACCTTACCATCACCATGTAACAAGAGGACGGAACAAGAATTTACCGGTGCAGGAATCTAGCCTGTCTACTTCCCCGTCTGAAGAGTTAAGATGCACTGAAATGCCCCTCGGCATGCCAACATTTCGGAGCTGTTTGTGAACTTGCGGCTTAAGTGTTTGTTTGAATGGCTCTCAACTGACCTCTCTCTTGTTCAAAAGCAAGCAATTGCAAGACTGCAGCTGACCGGTTGAGTTCTCGTCTTCTCCTTTTAAACTCACTTTTTTTTGCCCCTTCTTTATGCTTCATACGGGCTCATTCGCAGTCTTCAATATTTTACCACTGTTTGATATTTTAAAGGATTAATAAGAAAACACATTTCAGTACAAGCTTTACTTCATATTCTCTGGCAGAATAGCCAACTGCATATCACGTTCATATAGATAATTGTACACACAGGAGCATCAAAAGAGAGTGCCATCAAAAATATTTGTAATTACAAACAACTTGATGAATCTCTCTCCCACAGCCAACCCACGTCAGAACCGTGGGAACCGCTAAACAAAGTACCTCCCTGATGAGACTGAGACATTAATAGAATGAATGTGGCTTCTTTCACAAAATGGTTTACCACGGCTCCTTCTCTTGGAGCAACATTATAAAAGAGCAAGTAAAAAGAAGATGTCACATTTATGTTCCAGTAGCCGGCGGTAGAAAGGCAGGATCGCTAGAGCAAGCTTGTCAGTTCACGTCCCCTAGAATGACTACTACTTTAGCAAATGTGCACCCACAGTACTTTGGAACAAGGCAGTATATTCCAGAGTATTCCAGAGGAGATGCAGTAGTCACTCAGTAAATAAAAAAAAATTTGAATTCAGTTAAATGCATAACACATGTCAGGAGCTGAAACCTGGAATAAATAAACCCTTTTATCATATGGAGACAAAACTATTATCCAACAGATCAAATTTCACAAACGTTGCAATGAGGTCATCGCAGGACCATCAGCCTGGGCCAAATAACATTCAGTCTAGTGGAGTCGGGTAGGTTATATCAGCTCTGATTGCATGATGCCTCATAATCGCTGCAGGGTATTTGTTGACTGGAAGTTTGAAGTGCGCTTTGAAAGACAAATTACATGTGGGGTTATTCTTTCAACTGCAGCTGCTTGTTCATTGGTTTATCATGCTGCTGCCTGCCAGTGGTGGAAAGTAACTAAGTACATTTTCTCTGTTACTTTACTTCAGTACAATTGACCCTTGCTATAAGTCCAGCCCCTTGATCGCAGACTGGACAATCATAGCGTAGCATTGGCAAGCTCTGACCAAGGTCCCACAACTGCTCCATAGACTCTCACGCAATCATTTCAGATGTTCTTCATTTTCTGGCTGGTTTTGTGGATTTGGAGCTAATTTAAGGTTGTGTAATAGTACAACTTGTTACCGGGAGATGTTGGAAGGAGATATTAATTTCTAAAATATTACATTTCTAGGCAATAGCCTACGGAGCTAACATTAGAATACGTAAGCACATCATTAATTAGCGCTAGCACTTTTATGCTAAGCTAGCTACCGAAGGATTACTGAATACAAATGCTGCTTTGGCTTTGGCTCTGCTTGATTGTAACAGAGAATTAAGACCTGCCCGGCTACACAGGAACAGTGCTGTTCCTTCATTTCATTGTCTTCTGTCTCAATCCCCAGTTGATTGGGTCGTTCACTTTTACACTGTGATCTGTAGGCTTTAGCGTCTATCCTTATTTATTGAGCTAGTTTTTGCTGCTAAATCAGTTTGGCATCCTGGATATATCCTTTAAACTCGTATTGTAGACCCCTCTGTCTGCTTCTCTCTGATATCACTTTTTGTTGGTCCATGAGATAATTTTTTTGCAGGGATTGCAGTAGTGACAGTGTGGGCTGCATGGTAGCTCTGACAGTGTAGCAGCAGGGGGCGGGGCTTAGTGAAGCGTCAATTGTCAATTGCTACTTTTAAGTAAAGGGTCTGATTTCTAATTATGCTGCTGCCAGTCTTGGTCTGTTTGGGTAAACCATTTCTTGTTTGGAGATACAGGTACAACAAAAGTTTCAGATTGGGTTTAAAAATCTACCTTAAAGTTTATTAGAAGTCAATGCATTCTCTTAACGTCATCCTTCTTCACATTCACTCAGTGACATACAAACATACCTTAGCACTAACTGATACATCCACGGTCTTCTGCTGTCAGCAACTACACTGATGCCCTGAGCCATTAGAAGTAAAATGCCTTGCTCAAGACTACATTGGCAGTTATATATAGACCCTATCCTCCAGTCCTGAGCCTGATTTGTCTTCCTCGAGGCTACCACTGACCCTGTTAAAATCAAGTGAAACATCCCAAATATAATACCAAATTTGTCCAGCACATCTTCAGACCACTTCAGCGCTATACTGTTAAATATAACTTGTGCTGAATTTACATTTTTCTTTATTTTACAGTAACATCGTTTTTTTCTGCTCAGTTTGATTAATGTGACTGAAGGCCACAGATGAGGAAGAAGGGGAGGAGTGAAAGAACTGGGCTGAAAAAGCAGAGGATTGGAAGAGTGGGGTGGGGGGGGGGGGGGGGGGGGGGGGGGCTGAGCACAGAGTCTAATGTAGCGTGCTCCCAGAATCTAGATCACTGAACACACCAGTGTTCCTTCAGTCATTTCTTGTAGCAGAAATGGGCACCCTGGTTTCACTTGAACGTGTTTGTCCCAGTATCGGGCAGTAGTGCGTCCACAGTGCTAATGCTACGACTAGCCGGATCACAGAGGTGGGGCTGCAGGTTTGGACTTTGAGACAAGACACCTTATGCAATAAGCTAGAGCAACAACTTAATTGCATAAAGGGAGGGGGGGGCAGAGACGGCAGTGACGGCGCCTTGGGAATAAGCCTTAAATCCTTCAGTGAAGAATGATCAAAATTCATCATAGCCTGTAAACCTATCTTGTGGCTTGATTTGGCAGCTGAACTTGAATGTGACCATAGCATTAGTATATGTTACTTGTTGACTCATTTCAATACAGTCTGATACTAATATTGGACCCATCAATGACTGCAATGAGAGGGGGTAAATATAATTGAAGTCGTTTTGCAGTTTAGAGATGTTCATATTGATATTGTAGTTTTATTCAATTGTATGAATAGCTTATTTAAAGAAATGGTGATATCGTTAGGCCATTTTAATGCATTCAGAATTCTATGAGGAAATTGGTGGATGGGGAAAGTTCTCCTAAATCACTCACACAAACCACGAAATCTGTTCGAACAAGTGGTTCTTGCATGAGGCCAACTGTGTTGGACAAATACATTTAAATATCAAACCAATCATACAACCCGTCTCTAAAATTGTTATCTTTTTTTTTGGCATGTTTCATTCATGCACTTCTGTGTCATTGTTTTGTGAGTAAATGCTTAATTTCATTTTAGTAGTGGGAGTTCAGGAGTTTCTCCTATTACTTTTCCTCATGGCATTTGGCAAAAGTGTATGTTTGGACTTGATGTGTTTATCCTACATTTTATTAGGCTTCTCGCAAATAAATCTCATATGTCTTACATGATAATAACATTTTTTTGTAAATGAAATGTCCCTATTGAAAACCAAATCTTGGTTTGAATTAAAAAAAACTCTTCTGTGAAAATTGTACAAGTATGAATCTTCATAATCTCATACCAGTATCAGCGACTATACCTCAACAGCAAAGTATTCCGCCTGTCTAACGGTAAACGTGTGAAGCTGCATGAATATGAAGCAGGGATTGAGAGGACACAAAGCAGCCTCTCTGGGGTAAGCAAAGGTTTGTCCCTATAGGACCTGGGGGGCTATAGGCCAGGCTGGCTGGGAATATGCGGACACAGACAGCCGACTTGCTTGTAACACAAGGTCCCACTCCCCACACAGAATTAAGTACGCTCCGCAGGACCCGAGTACGCGTCTTGTCCCCGCCCCCTCCGACAAGGCACAGCATCCACACGCTGCGTGATCCCCATCACAAACCGAGAGCGGCGGCTTCGCGGAGCCTGATGGAGTAGTAGTACTAGTAGTAGTGGGAGTGCTCGCGGGTTTCTTTCGCCCTCTTCTCCTCCTTTTTTTTTTGTTGCTTTAATGGATTCGCCTTTTCTCCGGAATATCGCTTCATCCCATCGCGGTAAGTGTGCGCGGTGCCTGCAGATGCTGTGGTTGGTGAGAGAAATAAGAGGAAACGGGACTGTGCAGCTATTGTCTGTTACTGTGGCAAGTTCGGACCTTAATCAAGTCGCAACGCGGGGGTCTATTCAGATAAAAAGAAGGGAATCGAAGCTCGGAATGAAAACGGATTTTGGTTTTCAGTGGGAGAATGTGTGGACGACAGTGCTTAAATGATTGTAGAGGATCGATATCGGTATTTTTTAACAGACACCTGTCTCTCTACCAGCAACAGTGACCGTTCTCCGGGGCTTATTTACGCCCTTACAAATACGCGTATTTGCCGAGCGCTGCGCATCCCTTATTTATAGGAGTAAAACAAACATATGTGCAAACGTTTCGCCTCTGTTGCCGAGCAAACGTGTCTTCAGTACAGCAGGAAAAAAAAAATCGGCCCAACTCCCCCCCCCCTCCCCCCGACATCACAGGCTGGCTGTTCCTCCACGAGCGCCCCCCCCCATAGACATGCACGGCGTGGTTGATGCTTTTTAGATTTCCAAGAGGCTGAAATCCATGCTTGTTGAGATACCTTGTTGAGCGGTATATAGGGCAATTAATTCAGTGCAGCGTTTGCCAACATCACCATCATCATCCTCATCCTCTGATTGCTTCTCCCATCATCATATTTGGAAAAAACGGCACTGTGCATGTGCAGACTTGGCCTTAGCTTGAGTGTGAGAGCTGAGCAAAGGGGCCGAACCTCGTCTTCCAATGGTGCTCCCACATTGAAGGAAATACCAGTATGAATAAAATCATATTTCTGATATAAAGGATTTGTTATGAATGTCTGATTTGGTCCAATATGACCTTATCCTAAAGGTGCTCTCTGGACATGAGGTTCAAATGCATGGGGGGGTATATTTGACTGTAAGTTGTGTATAAGGCTGCAAATGTGATCAAACAATACATTTAAACAAATCTGGGATGATTAACAACAAAATGAATCAAATCTTGCCGAGTGGGGTTGAGAGGCGTTGCAGACCAGTGACCACGCTGGACCCTCCATGTATCGCAGAAGTCAGCGCTCGGCTCTATTGTCCAAACAAGTGCTTCTTATTTTGAATCACTTGCCCTGATTATTGGATAGTTTCCCCCCGCCGTCCCCTTTACATCCTCAGTGGTGGAGATGTGATGAGGTTAATGCTTCCTGCCTGTCTGCACATTGCCATCTGTACTGGATCCTCCTCCTTGTGTCCCCTGGCTGAGGGCTGCAAGCAAGATAGTATCACCTGCCCAGAGAGGCACATATTTCAGCTATTTGTACTTGGGAATTTGTGCGTTGTTTTGCCGCGTGTGTTTGTATTTGAAATGTGTGCTCATGCCCGTCCCTGGAGTACACTGGAGCAGGGAAATGGTATTATTCAACAGACAGATGGCGGGCGGCTGGGCAGCAGGTGAGCCTTTCATTGGCTGTCAGCAGGGCCCGCCGAACGCGAGACAACTCTTGGCATAAACCTACCGGCACGCCATACAGCGTCACAAGTGTGCGTTTTATACAGTGTGTGTGTTGAAGGTTTGAGTATGCAAATGCTTCTTTGCAGACAAGAGAGCGCACACGGGGAGTGCATGTGTAAAATGTCCCATTCTATATTGCTCACACAGAAGGTCTTGTTTTGCTGTAGGGTGCCTGTGTGTGTTTGCCTTTCCTTGAAAGATTATGTCACTTTTGACCAATCAGACAGCAAAACAGGCTGAGGTCACGATGACATCATCATACATGGCAATGATATGATGTTCGCTAGTGACATCATCAGGTACTCTGATGTTTCTACCATCAACACGTCTATTAACTGATCATGATGGTTATTGTGCTTAGATTCATCAGTGTTATTGTTGTGATGATTATGTGCCAATTTGGACACATGATTTAGATTGTGTCCGTTTTGATAGAAAATGTGCCAGTTTTGGGGACATTTTAGTCATTGGATGGTCATAGTTTGATGTTATTGTTAGTTTTAGTCTAGTTTTGTTGAACAATGACTAAACACATTTATTTTGAAGTCAGTGCACATTTCTGATTACAGTCGTCTAATGTTGGTTGATACCACTGTCATAGACGTTGTTGTTGTTTACTGTTAACTGAAATGATGGTCAAATACTTTCCTGGGCTGCCACAGTCTTGTTCTTTGTCCCGTTTTTCATTATCTCTCAAGTTAGTTCTGATTCATCAATTCATTCTGGTCACATCGTGATGGTTATCATGATCAGAAGTTCGCAAGGGAGGGACAGCGAGAGGGTTGATCTTGAGATTTGTCGAAAATAGAAATTGAGCTCTCGTGTACGATCACCTCGTCACATCACACGCGATGAATCAAAATGTAACATGGGTCCTGAACAGCAGCGAGTGAGTGCTCAGGGAAACTGGATAACGCATATCGCTTCTGGCTATTTACACTAAAATGCTTCAGTTATTTCTTGCTGCCTTTTGGAGCACACAAAGCTGCTACAGTGCTCTGAACGCATGGCAAAGAAAAAAAATTCAAATAATGGTGATACGGTGCTGTTCTGAAATGTGTTACAAATTCCAATAATGGCAGGGAGACAGCGGCCAATGCCTTACGTTGTTAAAACACCAGAAGGGAAGCTGCAGGAAGCGCTGACCTCTGAACTCATGTCTGCTTGTCTAACTCCTCCTCCACTACCACACTAGAGACTGGCTATTGATCACATGCACACACATACGTACACACATAACCCCTTTCCCCATGCTCCGTTGATAGCAAGTATTTGATTACCACAAGATGCGGGGGGGGCAGTGTTATTAGAGCAGTGGGAGTGTCCAGATTGGGCCATATATCTGTCACCGTGACGCCTCCTGGGAATGCTTAGCCCTAAGGTGAGATAAGGCCTGCCTCTGAAGACTGAGAGGCCCTCCCTTTATCTACGAGGAGGCTGATATATGCAGGTGATATATAGTGTGAGAGACGAGCAGGACAAACGGGAACACTGGCTGCACCCCCTGAATGTGTTTGCTCGGTTTTGCCAGAAGCCAAATACAAATGCAATAACGGCTAATGTGGCTTAACATCTACAGTTGTGTGAAAAAGTGTTTGCCCCCTTCCTGATTTCTTATTTTTTTGCATGTTTGTCACACTTAAATGTTTCAGATCATCAAACAAATTTAAATATTAGACAAAGATAACAAAATGCAGTTTTTAAATGAAGGTTTTTATTATTAAGGGGGAAAAAAAATCCAAACCTACATGGCCCTGTGTGAAAAAGTGATTGCCCCCTAAACCTAATAACTGGTTGGGCCACCCTTAGCAGCAACAACTGCAGTCTTTTACAGCGCTGTAGAGGAATTTTGGCCCACTCATCTTTGCAGAATTGTTGTAATTCAGCCACATTGGAGGGTTTTCGAGCATGAACCGCCTTTTTAAGGTCATGCCACAGCATCTCAATCGGATTCAGGTCGGGACTTTGACTTGGCCACTCCAAAGTCTTCATTTTGTTTTTCTTAAGCCATTCAGAGGTGGACTTGCTGGTGTGTTTTGGATCATTGTCCTGCTGCAGAACCCAAGTGCGCTTCAGCTTGAGGTCACGAACAGATGGCCGGACATTCTCCTTCAGGATTTTTTGGTAGACAGCAGAATTCATGGTTCCATTTACCACAGCAAGTCTTCCAGGTCCTGAAGCAGCAAAACAGCCCCAGACCATCACACTACCACCACCATATTTTACTGTTGGTATGATGTTCCTTTTCTGAAATGCCGAGTTACTTTTACGCCAGAAGTAATGGGACATACACCTTCCAAAAAGTTCAACTTTTGTCTCGTCAGTCCACAGAGTATTTTCCCAAAAGTCTTGGGGATCATCAAGATGTTTTCTGGCAAAACTGAGACGAGCCTTTATGTTCTTTTTGCTCAGCAGTGGTTTTCGTCTTGGAACTCTGCCATGCAGGCCATTTTTGCCCAGTCTCTTTCTTATGGTGGAGTCATGAACACTGACCTTAATGGAGGCGTGAGGCCTGCACTTCTTTGGATGTTGTTCTGGGGTCTTTTGTGACCTCTTGGATGAGTCGTCGCTGCGCTCTTGGGGTAATTTTGTTCGGCCGGCCACTCCTGGGAAGGTTCACCACTGTTCCATGTTTTCGCCATTTGTGGATAATGGCTCTCACTGTGGTTCGCTGGAGTCCCAAAGCTTTAGAAATGGCTTTGTAACCTTTTCCAGACTGATAGATCTCTATTACTTTGTTTCTCATTTGTTCCTGAATTTCTTTGGATCGCAGCATGATGTCTAGCTTTTGAGGATCTTTTGGTCTACCTCACTTTGTCAGGCAGGTCCTATTTAAGTGATTTCTTGATTGAGAACAGGTGTGGCAGTAATCAGGCCTGGGTGTGGCTAGAGAAATTGAACTCAGCTTTCCAAAGATGTGATAAACCACAGTTAATTTATGTTTTAACAGGGGGGGGCAATCACTTTTTCCCCCTTAATAATAAAAACCTTCATTTAAAAACTGCATTTTGTGTTTACTTATTTCTAATATTTAAATTTGTTTGATGATCTGAAACATTTAAGTGTGACAAACATGCAAAAAAATAAGAAATCAGGAAGGGGGCAAACACTTTTTCACACAACTGTATATTGACAAGGATGCTTGATTCATTTGAGGGAAGAGCGGTATGTTGCTGGCTTGAGTACACACATGCAGCCGCTATTTGTAGCGTGCCAGACTGCAGCGCATGCCTCTCAGCCCAGACTCGTGTATATAATTAGTTTGAATGGAAACAGGAGCTAATGGAGAAATACTTGAAATTACAGCCAAATGTCGCTGGCTGAGAGGCTTGGGTGATTTTTTTTTTTTTTTTAAATGCTAACGAACCATATTAAGGAGGAAGTTTAGATTGTATAAAGTGAGAACACATCAAGACATCGCATTTAAAAAATGCAAAGCACCACAGTTTGGTAAAGAGTAGAATCATTTGTTTGATTGTTCATCACTAGTTTCCAGTGTGACTAATGTTTGTTTTTAATGAATCTTTTGGCAGACGTTGCAGCTACTTGAATTAATGTATATGTTAATTTGTTATCGAACATCAAACCCTCTGCCTTTGCTGGGCCCGCTGAGCTATTCTGGACACGTAGGCGGCGATCCCACTGATAAGCAACGGAAGAAGTGAGAGCGGAGTCATTTGTCCTCTAGTGTTCTCAAAGTAAGGATGTGAAGCACATTTCTAGATGTGCCCGTGGTTGTATTTTATATGTTTTAGTCTACAAAGCCAATTCGTCGTGAAGGGAGCAACCGTGTGAGTTGAAATAGTTTTGAACTCGACCAGAACATTTGCGCTAACTACGTGGCTTTGTGAATCTATGCATGGAGAGACGTGAGAGGAAAGAGCAGAGATGCTCGAGGGAAATAACAGAGAGAACCCGGTGAACTCGAGATCCGACAAGTGTCTTTGAGTGATAGTAAGTAAGGGTTCCTTATGTAAATGTACAAGTACAACAATGTACAAATAGAAGTACCATAGTTCAAAATCCATTAGTAAAAGTATCCCACATACAGTAAGTACTATAAACAGATTAAAGTATCACAATAAGTACTGTACTGTAGCCAAGTGGTTTTCAATTTCGGGGTCAGGCTTCTCCAAAGGCTCACCATCTGACTTTTCTGTAATCTTTTTTTTTTTTGTGTGGAAAAATAAAGGATAATGAGAGAAATGTCTCTTTGTGGAACAGCTTATCATCTCTGAAGGGAAAAGGGACGACTACACGGCTTTTTTTGTAAGTAGTCACTCGCCATAAAGGTTGGAAACCAGTGGTTTAATCTTTAGCAATGTGTTGGGTCTGATAAGCTTATCATATGTTTTAATGTAAAATGTTAATCTGAAAGTAACTAGTAACTTTATCCGTCATGTACTTGTGATAAAAAGTACAATATTTCCATCTAAAATGTAGTGAAGTAGAAGTATAAGGTAGCCTAAAATACAAATACTCAAGTAAAGTATTTCACAATTGTACTTCCAGTATGTACAGCACATGAGTAGGCTGAGTATCGTTTGAATTTTTCTGCTGCTAGTTTTGATTGGCTAGCTGAGTGAAACTTTCCTTGGTATATGTAAGTATTAAATGTTGCAGCTAAACTGTAACTTTGCCTCAGTAAACTACCGTATATATATATACAGCATATGAGTAAATATCTGATTAAAGCATTTGCTGAAAAGACTATAAAGCATCTATTAGTTTTTCCATGCCAACTTACTTGACACTTTTCACTACTCTGTGCCACAGATACATTTCCGTCTGTACCAGAACAATATTAAGATTTGATCTGATCGAGGTCACTGCATCATGATTTCACAGCTGTTAAGTCTCTCTGATCAGTGCAGATTGTCAGCCTCTAACAGGGCAGGCCCACAAACCTACAGCAAATATCCTTTAGCTGGACGTTTAATGCACATCTGTTCTGGTAAAGCTGCACTTAAAAGTAGACTTTAGTGCCTTCTAGAGACATAGTGTAGTCACAATAAGTTAAGAATAAGGTAAAGGTTTATATACATCTTTAGATAATTAAAGTGCAAACACAGATGTGCTTGTGAATGAAATGATTGCAAGGATGATTAAGACTCCGCACAAGCAGGATTTTGTAAGAATATTGAGAAATCTCAGAGGGGAGAGAGTTCTTTATCTCCAGCTGGGTCAGGAGGATGGTGCATTGAATTTTTGCCGTTTAGCTATTTTTAAGACACACAAAAGCGTCAAAATTCACGAGTCGGATAGTTACTGACGTATTTCATATCATAGAATAAACCATTCAAATATCTTAGGCTTGTGTTAACCACAGACTTTATTTCAGGCGTCTAACAAAAAAACATAAAAACAAAAAAAACATTGTATTGCATTCAAGTGCAAGGGCAAAAATGCTAACTCATTTCCAGGTTTTAGGACTCATTCCTGCAGCACTCTATTGGGCTGAATAATAGCTGAACATCCAGAGATCAAGAGCTCGTTTGATCTAAGTATAGACGGAAATCTGGAGATGTTACAAGGCAGCATGACAAAAAAAACTTTCACAGCATCACTCAGCATTCAACACACACACACTCACACACTCACACAACTACAGAACCCTTGGGGGGGACTCGTGAAATGCATTTTTTCCCCAACTTAAGAATTTACATTCATACATATGCAAATATACCTGAAACCCTTGCAGTTGTTTAATTTGTTGGAATGCAAAGCAACAACCACCATTCCTGCGGCATTAATTCACTGCTTTGGCTCAACCAGAACATATAGAATTACATCTAGAAGAAGTACAATATTATAAAATTGAATTTAGTTTTAATCGTTGCTCTGAAGAACCAATAATTAGTCAATAAAAGTAGATTGTATTGACAAGGAAGCTCAAATCAAAATAAGCAGAAAAGCCTCAAGGTGTCACCACACTGTATATTAACTAGCAGAATATTCATAAGTGATAATGAAGTAGGTGCTAAAATCACACAGGATTTTTTTGTAGAGTTGAGAAAAGCGCAGATGGAGGTATGACATTGTGGCAAAAATGATCACGGCTGTGGCCATGAGATAAAATGAGCTTCAGAGAAAAAAAATGTCCTCACTCTGGAAAAAGACATGAGGGTGAAACACCAGGCCAGCAGCTGAGGCGAACCCTTGATATGTGGGAATACAGAAATGTGTGAAAACAAGCCTAATATCTCCTCGGCCCTTCTCTGCTGCATCTTCATGTTTTGCTTCTCTTTCTCACGTACTGTAAAGTCTCTCTCAAGGGGAAAGGTTTTTATTTCTTAGTTTGAGAAGTTTGGATTCTTTTCTCAAAAGGACATTCCTGATCTTTTACTGTCAACCTCGTTCTGTGTGTGATCTCATCTTACTTGTCTCTGTCTTTGACATTCTTGAGTCCTCTACTGTGTATCGCTGCCAGGCTTTGTTCAGCTTTTCCAGTTAAGCTTTCTGTCAGAAAGACAAAAAAAAACACAACAACACAATCAAGTGATACTGTTCTTCATTGTGGTTAGCACTGTTTTCAGTAGTATTGTAAGAAACGACAACATAGCATGTATTAAAGACACACAGCAAATTTCAAGCGTGTATGTTGGAGAGCTTTAAAAGGAGTATACCAGTATATATAACATTGCCGGACTCATGATTGACAGTTAAAAGAAATTAAAATGAATCAACATCGATGCAGCAGAACCAGAGATATTGTCCTTTATATTCAAGACTTTCTTCTTCCTTGTTTGAACCTGACGCCTACATTACCCACAAGGCAGATTGGTTTATAACAAGTCAGAGATTTATGTGTGTTTTTGCCAAGAAAGAATGTTGAAAACAGTTGATATCTTTGGGTTATGTTGCTTCAATTTGGGTTTCTTTCCTTATCTTTCAAGCTACAAGGACGTGATCTCTCACTGGCTTCCCACACCCAAACACTGGCAATTAATTGTGTTTGCTGGAATGCGTGACCAATTCGAAGGCTTGAACCCACGGCGGCTCTGCGGGGATGAATGAGCGCTTTGCTTCGGCACCATCTGTGTGTTAACACAGCGAGTTAATGAGATTTGATGGCTAATGCCAACAAAGTTGTTGAATATCTTCAGTAACGTTAAAGCTCGGTATCATTCTGGTGGAAGTGAATCAAAGTGAAAGTGGGGATGTTCAAATCATATTTTCTGCATAGTAATTCGATTTTTCTTTTGTCAACAGAAGGTCTCAGGGCTCTTTAGTCATGCATTTGTAAGGGGAATTGCAATGGTAATGGATTCTTATTTTGTTTGCAAAGTATTTGACAAAATGATCTATGAGCTACTGTGTGAGCAGCATGGGTCTTTAGAATTTACATGTATGGTGAACCCTAAACATCACTTATGCATATGCATGTGGTACGTGTGATATGTGGAGGCGCCAAGAACCGTGGCTGCCAGTAAAAAGAGAAAGCATCAAAACGTTATCTGTAATTCCTGCTGAAGATGACAAACAGCAGGTCCCAGAAGAGTGAGTTCATCTCCCTCAAATTAACCGCCTTCTTAAACAAGATTTAAGCCTCATTTTTGTCTTTTTTTTATCCCTCCTCTGTTTGTCTTTCTCATGCCTCTTCTGACTCTGACTCTCCCTTTCTTTCCGCTCTATCTGCCGCGAGTCACTGATGTTTGGCTCTGAGGGGAGATATGGAGAAGAAAGACGACAATGTTATTTTATGTTAACACAGATTTCTTATGTGCACGACAGAGCGAGTTCATCACTGCCTGACAGTGGCAGTTTGGAATTACATTCTCCAGGAAAGTAGCGCAAAGGCACTGGATGTGCATTTTCAGAAATTGTACATACTTTGTCAACAAATGCGTTTGGAGAAAATCCATTATTATTGTTTTCCACGGAAAAATGGATTCCCCAGTGTTGAGAAAGCCCTAAGGGAAGTATGAAAACTGACTGGAGCGACAGAGATGCTCCATTGGCAAGATAGGCAGCTGTGGGACAGCTCTGTGTCCGTGATAGAGAGACAGTGTGTGCTGCACATTCGGCAGATGAGGAATTTTAAAATGAGATGTGTACACCATGATGGCCATAAACCTTTTTTCTCAGTTATGATTTCAGGAAGAAGTCTAAAAAGGGGATTCATGGTCTTTGAGGGTTGTATAATAGATGTTAAAAAGAATCCTTTGGTGACAGCAGGAGCATGTTCAACAGCCCTCAAAACTCTCTGTAGTCCAAGTAAAAGGCACAACAGTGAAGGGTTTGGACACAGACTGGCATGCTGAGTTGGCGTGTGTCCCAGCAAAACATGTTCCTTTGTTTTCATGCAAAAAAAAGCCTAAAACTCAAAATAGCCTCGATTAAGGTGCTGTAATTCATCATGATAACCATCTCTGCATCAACCTACGGAAAGCAGCAATACAGCATGATACACTCTTCAATGCTTAACACACTGAAATGGCCTCAACTCAAAAATGTAATTGGCTGCAGCTCATCTTTAAATGTCTACATTCCAACTATCACAATGCATCATTTAAGGCATTCTACACAATACTTTTAACATTCCTACAGTCAGAAAAGCAATTGAGAGCATTCATGTTTAAGTCTCCTCTCGGACTGGAATAACTTACCTTCAAACATACAATCCGTAGCATTATTTCACATGTTTAAAAAAAATGGGATGCTTTCTTATTTTAAGTTAAATTGTTCATGTTTCAGATGATGCTATGCTAGACAATGTGCTGTGTATGCTATATTTTTCTCTACTGTATATTTGCTGGGTTTGTTTTTGTCTCTCCCATTACTTTAATGTCTTTGTTTCGTTTCTTGTTATTCATTTTTGTATGTATTGTGTTGTATTGTTGGGACCTCCAAAAATACGAGATGGTTCATTTCAAGAGGTTTGTCCTACTTGTACACACAACCAAGAGACTAAAACCTTAAAATATTCTATTAAGAGCTATTTAATATCACTTCAAATCAAAAAGGAAATCAGCTCCTCGATAAATGAAAAAGACAATTAATAAATGATTGAATTGTGTCAGCGCTGTAGTTTCCTCTAGTATAGAGCGTCTTCCAGCTTGGTCCATAGTCCGATATGTTCGAACGTGAAGTTGCCAGTGCAGCTTTTTGGAATTTGCACAAGTTCGATACCTGATGCTCCTTTGTTAAAGTATAAAGGACAGAAGGGCTACACCACCGACATGCTGGCAGTGATAACTGGAAGGTAATATTTCCCCAGCTCTATCACCAACTCCGTCATTGTGACAGTTTTAAGTTGCACTCAGCCGGAGACCAGGAGATGGTCAATCAGATGATATTTGCGAGCTCAATATTTCAAAGTCAGCTCCTGCCATCTCTGAGAGGACAGCGTTCCCGTCTAGACAAAGTCATCACAGGCTGGCTGAGTGGAGAGGAGAGACTGATGAATCCCGACAAGGCCTGTGGGCGGCTCGTTTGACGAGCTCGCCTCCGGGAAGATGATCCGATCACCTTTCATCTGACTGTAATTAACCGGCTGAAATTAACTGGAAGAAAAATGCTCCTTGGTTTGTGATCTTTGGTACATCTTTCGAAACTGCGATGTCATCGTGGCGAGAGGCAAAGAGAAATCATGTTAAGACTTTACTGTGACTTGGTCCAATTGTTCAAGCGCTGCGACTCCTCAGAGCTGTGAGGCTGTTCTGCTTGTGTGAGAAATAAGTGAATGTTGTGTAAACTCTTTGACATTGAGTGCAGCCCCCCTTAAATTTTCTGATTCGAATCATCTGTCACAGAGCCCCGAGTGAAATCAAGCTCACAGCCACACTGTCAAATTGCCAGTTGTTTATTCTGTCTCTTCCCTCTGCAGCCACAGAAGAAGGCAAAAATATAAGCTTACACTGCACAGTTTTCTATTTATTTTTATAATTAGACCACGTCTCAAAAGATTTAGGGTTGTGGCCACTTTGAGCATCAAAAAGACAATACTTGCCAATCATTTAGTGCCTTTATAGGTTTACTTATCTTGTTTCAGCAACTTTATAATGAAGTAAATGAAGCAAGCACAAGCACAGCACCCTTCTGTTTACCTCTGTAACATTTTGTTATTGATTGAGGGGAAAATCTATGGTTGTTGGTCTGTCTGGCGGCCCAGTGGTTACTAGCATACTGTACACTATGGTTGCAACATCCCCCGGTTAGACCTCAATCCTGTGGTAGCTCCAATTGGCTTTTCCACCCCAAACGCACCGCACCAGAGTCAGTATGGAAACGGATCAAGACCCTCCCTAGAACCGATTTATGCTTTTGAATACATTTTGTTGTTCCTATAGAGATAGATTGCAGCTATTATGATTGCAGGTGTTTGGCATGTGATATATTGTGCATCATAGGCTGACTGTGCTGCACAATATCATAATTACATCACATGTATCATATCATATTGTATAACATTGCGACATATCCAGTGAGCGCCACTCTCTGCAGTTATAGTCTTTTGCTAATTAGCGCTGTATATACAGGGAACAGTGCTTATCATGGGAAAAGAACAACCCCTCAAACAAATCAAGTTTTCCACTTGAGATAAAAATCACAGTTGGCTACATGAATGTTTTCATTTGACTGGTGTAATAAAAGCATGGTTCAGTAGAGCAAGCTGCAGAAATGATGAATAATTTAACCCCTGTTGGCGGAAGTAGAGAGACTTTCAAAAACCAGTCAAATATCTTGGAGTATCGGAAAGTATAACTGTGTAAATGTGATTACATTTAATTTTGGGGGCTTTTTTTAAAAACCACATTACAAACGTGACTACTCAATTTACTCCCGGTAGTTGATGCCTCCCCAGCTGACATAATCTGAAAAGTCACCAAGTCACTGGAGGCCGATTATAACCGTTAATGTGCACTGAGACGGATCGCGAGGATGGCTAGCAGTAGAGGGTTTTTTTTTCCCATGGATTTACTGAAAGCAATTAAATTTACATGGCATGCAAGACTTCTAATGTGGGTGTTCGCAGTTTTAGTGAAGTGTGAGACTATCCATCAACTAGAAAACCTGAGTTCAGCCTCACCTGACAGCTATCCACCCTGCTGAAGTGGCCTTGAACATAAGAGTGAGCCTCTATACCAGCTCCGCGGTTGATACTGATTTGATATCTGCGCTGATCTTTCGCAGGTTAAATAAGATTATGTTTTAAATCTGCAGCTCTTGTCACCTTAAGGCAAACTTACACCAGTTTTAAAAGTTTTAAGTAGCAGGTGATGGGATGGCCGGTGCTGATTTGTGTTTCACTACAGATACCAAACAGATTTCTTTCCCGTGTTAAGAGCTGGGAGACTGAGGGTCAGATTGTTTCCATCTAACGTCAGGTTGATTAGCCTGGATTTAGTGTTCAATGAGACGGGGCCGGCTCTTAGGGAATGATTAGACCTTTCAGCATCACTGTGTGCCTGCGTCGAGTGACTCAGCATGTTTGAAGTGTCAGGATGAGAGTTTCACTTGTGTTTTCCTTTGTCAGTGGAACATCTGATTAAACATATAGGAGGGTTGACATTGTTTCTTGATTCAGTTTTTCAAATGTTTCTACATTTGTAGATAAACATAGAGATACTCCCAGTGTGCCCATTTTATTTTAGAGGAGTTCGAGGACAAGATTGACCCCTCTCATATCTGTCCGTTAAAATATAAGGAGCTGGGTAGCTTAGCTTAGCATAAAGACAGGGAATGGAATAAAGGCTACATCAGTCATTTCAACATATAGGTTATTTTACAAATGAAACATATAACATGCTACTTAGCGACCTTTAAAGATGCTGGTAGGTGGATTTTGTTACCTTCAGACTGTCAGCCTAGCGGTTTCCTCCTGTTTCCAGTTGTGGCTCAAAGCTAAGCTAAGCTAACCCGCTGCTGGCTGTACCCTTATGTTTAATGGACAGATATGAGAGCCAAATCAATCTTTTCATTAACAGTAACTCTTGGCGAGAAAGTGAGTCAGCGTATTTCCCAAAACGCAAACTATTGCTTTAACTCTAAGTGTGGACTGTTAAATGGAAATTGAAGTAGTAATTGAGGAGTAGAAGTGTGTTACACTAATTGCAGCAACAGTCTTAATTAGCAGTCAAGCAACAGACAAGATATACAACAGGCCGACATGTACAGGATTTTTAGCCAAAATACGATAAATATATCCTTTAATTTATCTATTTTTCAGACAATGAATACAAATGTACAGTATCAGTATATACTTATCTATAATAGAGATGCATATGACACATATATGAAAATGACACACCAACATGATTTTCCATGTTTACAGTCTGACTGCTGCTGGGATCCTTGATTCTTTAGGACTGGATTTTTGTTTAGAACATTTTCTCTCCCAACTAAAACCAATTTCTTTGTGTTTACTGTGTCCCTGTTTACATTCATTTGCAATACTTTCTACCACAAATTTATATTACTTTAATGTACTGTATATTCATTTCATATTTTATTTATGTTTATATGTTATCCCTGAAGTTTAACTTGAACTTTTAAATTTTTCCTCAGAGATTCTAATTTCACTTTTACTTTTGTGTACTTGTTCTATTTTATGCATAATTACTGAGCATTGTTGGAGGGAGCCTTTGCCAACAACTGTTTCTCTGTAATTGTTGTGCATATGTAAGAACTTGAAACGTCTGCTATTTATGACCAGATAGTTACGTAAGAAATGCATCAAAGGCAATCTTGTCAACAATTGAGCAGAAATGTCGAAGATATGTTGAAATCCAACAGAACCGTGCTTATTAATGGTCTCCAGTGGTTAAAATGAGCAGCCGGTGTTCTAGTATATTTCAATATCTAGAATAAAAATAGAAAATCAGTAAATAAAAAGAAATAAGAAAAATAGATGAATAAATGTAGAATTTGAATCCACTGATCCTTTTTTTCTCCAACTTGGCTCCACAACAAACCTTTTCTCAGTCAGAGTTTCACAGTAGGAAGAGAGAGAGAGAGAGAGAGAGAGAGAGGGAGAGACGAGAGAGAGAGAGGGAGAGACGAGAGAGAGAGACGGAGAGAGAGAGAGAGACGAGGGAGAGAGAGGGAGAGACGAGAGAGAGAGAGAGAGAGAGACGAGGGAGAGAGAGACGAGGGAGAGAGAGGGAGAGAGAGACGAGGGAGAGAGAGAGAGAGAGAGAGAGACGAGGGAGAGGGAGAGATCAAATCACTCGCAACATTACTCTTTAATCGGAAATTAAGCATGATTAAAGCCCCACAACACATTTATGAACATTAAATATCTGCGGGGGGTCATAGCTTTGTTGTTTGAAAATAATAAATCAACAACTACAACTGCAGATACTGGCATTTCTTGTTTTCCACAACCACTTTTAAAACCATCCTAATCTACACCCACTGACAGTGCTTGTGCTGTCGGCCCCCAGCGGTTGAAAACAATGCTCCGACTGAGCAATAAGCCATTTCAGCCATTTCAGCCCAGATCCAGAAAAGCTAATACATCACAGCAGTTTTCTTTTTTTCAATATTCTCCTCCCATCTTCTCTACTTATTTCTGATTTCCACTCTCACTGTCAAGCTCTCTAGCTATCTCTATGGGGAAATGCCATGGTATTGTTTGTGACAATTAGGAGCTATGATGAAATGCAGTAAAACACAATGACAAGAGAACGGAAGCAGCGCCAGATGCAGTGTTTGAGTGCTGGAGATCCGTTCTATCGGTGTGGTGTCAGTCTCTCTCTGTTCTTTAAAGCCAGAGAGAAGTTGGTTTTGCTGTTAGTTATAATGCTGTGATTAGTGATCATGTTTAGTATAGGTCTAATCTGCAACTAGCCTGTCTTTGCCATCAAGGTCACTTTCCACTCTGATCCCCACCCTTTGTCTCACAGGTGGTGAGCCGAGTGGTCCCTGGTTGCTCTTTTAGGTGTATCCAGTCAAGTTACAGGAAGTAGTGCGATTAATTAATTCATCAATAACCCATTCATGTCATTTATCAAGCAAAAATACCAAACATTGCCTGGTGCTGCATACAAATCATGCAATTTTAAAACATCACGTTGGGCACTGGGAAATGATGACAGACATTTCATATTGTTCTTTTTATATTTTCTAAATGATTAATCAAAAATCAACAACAAATGATTTGATATTGACAGTAATTGCAGACCTGGAAGGCCTGCAGGTTCCTCTACCTGGCCTGGCAACCAGTCCATCTCCCCTTTGGACTTTTTTTTGGTACAAGACTGACTGGAAAGAGACTCAAGGGTAGACCTAAAACACAACTCAGGGATTGAATCTCTTATCTGCTCTGGGAGTTCTTAGGATCCCCCCCCAGAAGGGATTTGCAAAAGGAAAAAAGGTCGTTTGAGCTGTTCTGCTTGTCCTTTTCTGCCACTGGGACCCAGGATCAGATCTGGATTGATGGACTGGTTTGGCAAGGCCGGAGGTACTTTTCTAAGTCAGCTTCCCAAGTGTAATGATTTAACAGAATACTTTTGAGTCCGTTGTTTCTCAGTCTTTATTAAGATATATGGAATGGACATTAGAAAGTTCAAATTAACTTCAATAATAATAATGAATCACCTTCAAGCTGTAGGTGATCGGTCAATATTGAGAGTGAGATCTAGTGTGATAGGTAGCAATGGCACCGCCGCGTTCCTCTCATTATCAGATAATGAGCGCTGACACTTGAATGTCCCCGTCTTTGCAGAGTGAGCCGCCGTGAATCCGGAGAGGAGAAGTCTCCCGACAGGAGACAAGATGGCGTCCAACAACACCCTGCGCAGCTACTCCATCATCCCATGTTTCATCTTTGTAGAGGTGAGAGGCTGTGTGTGGAATTTGAATCCTGGATTGTGGGGAAATGTACACGATGAGTTTGTGCGTGTTTGTGTGTGAGTGGCAGTTTAAACATTAGCAAATGACCTCCCCGGGTAAATTATACACAGCCAACCAGACCGTAATGTGTTGGAATGAGTGGAAAGCTGAGTGTGTGTGTGTGTGTGTGTGTGTGTGTAAGAACTGTTCTGCTCCTCCATATTTAATTACCATGTCAGCTCAAAGTCCTTAATCAGAGAGATGTCTCAGGACGCCTTCCATTACTCTCTCCTCTCGCTATTTTACAGTCACAGACACACACACACACACACACACACACGCTTCTCTGAGGAAATATCCTGAATAACAGTCTCAGATGAGCTCACGCCTCCTCTTTTATCTCATGCTTTCTTCCCGACCTTTGTGTCACATTTTCTGACAGCCTCCCACCATAAGACTCTTTCACACTCTAAATGAATATAATCGTCAGACTCTGTGCCCCGAAGATAAGTGAAGTTGATTCATGATGTCCTTTCTACCTTGCTGCTCTTTCGAGCAGCGTCATGGAATATTGCCCATTTCTTGCCTCAGTACTTCTTATCCAAGAATCACACTTCTTTTCACACCCGAGACGTTACCTCAGGGACACCCCCAGTTATTGATTAGTCAGATATCAATAATTTAAATGGAGCTTTGTGTCGCTGAACAAGGAGAGATGGCAAAAATGCATCCGACACGCTTTTGAGATAATTTCCGCTCTAATTTCAGTTTGACACCTTAAAATGTATCGTTGCACTTGAGCTCTGCGACACCTCACCACATCAGGAATAACATGCAGATGAGCCAGGGACATCAGTTTTTGATAGATTGCAAGTTTAGCAGCATGCAGGTATGAGCTATTCGCAGAATGACTCATACCTGTATGCACCCTGGTAATGAATGACTGGCACATTTTGCTTGGTCTATGCTTATTCGTGTTTGTCAGAATAAGAACAGAGATAATACACTGTGCATGCTGTATTAGAAATCCCACTTGTGTCAATTGAAATGTCAGTTTTACTCCCACGCAGCCAGACTTCAAGTTGGAGCATGTGGGAAATCGCCCTGTACAGAATCTGTTAACATAAAAAAAAAATGAAGTGGATACAGACACATGTCAAGCATCATCCTCCTGTCATTTTTTTAAACATTTTTTTTAAAATTATGACACACTATTCATCACCGAGTGTTTCATCTTCTTTAGTCCTGCTGTTGGACAGCCTTGTCATCGTCGTACAGCAGTTTTCTCATTTACAGCTTTCAAGTGTCTTGGCTGGAGCTCAGCGTGAAATGCTCAGTTGGACGTTGGTAATCATGGCTGTGCAATTTGCTTAATTAGGATGTGTAACTAGAGGGGGGGTGGGGTGGGTTAATGGGTAACTGATTATTGTGTTGGTGACAACATCCCCAGTTCCATCTAGGTGGTAAACTCTTTTGGTGGATGTTTTTTACGGTGGTGCTGGAAACACCAGTACTTAGTGGTGATATTACTTACAGTTGGATCTGGGAATGATAGCTTTTTGTTCTGGAAGAACATCGTGCTTAATGAGAAGTTGAGTTTGGTTTACAATATAAACAAGAGATTGTCCAGTTTCCTAACTATTCTCCTAATTTGGAATTTGCTATTTGATAATAGTGTAACATCAGTTTGAGCGGTCAGACTACAAAATGCCTCCTTTTTTTATGAAGAAACCTTCAGCTGATCAGATTTTTGATGACCAGGTTTTGTGTCAAAAATCTGTTTGAGACTTCACTGTTACACAAGAAGCTGTTATTGATGAATCTACAACAGGGTCTGTCTGATGAGAAAATTAAAATCCCAGTAGTGACTGTTATTTTACTGAATCACATCAGTAATCACCGCAGAGGATGAATGGTAAATGTTGACAGTGTCATTCACAATACTTAATAGGATTCCCCCCCCCCTCTTTATGACATTATGAGTACAGTTGTATACCCATGCCGTGTTCACCCCCTTATTTGTCTTATTTATTTGATTCTGTTATTTAATCTGAGAAAACGGTTGTCTCTGTCACGACCACTCAAAAGTCTGAAAAAATGACCTGTGATAATCTCTTCAGGGTCATCTCAGCTCGGGCTTGGAGACAACACATGTTTAGCAGAAAGCCATTCTCCATAGGCCATAGGTTGCCAGCTCTGAAAGATGCTGATGCAAAACTTACTAAAAGTTCTCACAGTTCCTGTTTCCACCGGAGTGAGGAAACGTCGTCCCGAAGCTTGCCGCTGTATTTTAACTCCTAAAACGAAGCGTACCTGGGAGGGTGTAATATAAGGAAAGATGCATCATGGGAAATGTAGGATCCAGCGTTTTGCTGGTATTACCAATACATGAGATTAAAAGTCAGAATATCATGAACTCTACCTCTACTATCCTTTTAAGATGTACAGTATATGTATGTGAAGTACATATGTCTGTAGACACAATTATGTAATGATGGAAGTGTGTTCCACTATGCTTTACATCAGACCAAAAATGTGAAGTATAACTACTTCAATTGCTAATTTAAATGATTGATAATCACTGACGTTGTGTAAAATGATACCACACAGGGACACCACTGAAGTTCTTAAATGATAATACAACAGTCTCTCAAAAAAATGACACAAAATGTTTTTCCTTTGCACAATTTATTGACAATCATATGTGAAACGCACGTAGAAGCAAAAGACAGAGAAATTGTCTCAATGTCACAATCTCCCAAAAAAAAAAAAAAAAAAATCACCCCATGTATATTTCCTCCATGTTGCAGCAGAGCACAGGCGGAGTGCTACGCTGTGATAGCCCGTTGAGTTGCACGCTTTCTTTAATTTTCACGACTGTTTTCCCTTACTCCCCCTCTTCTTCACGGACAGCTCTCAAAGGCATCACTTCCTGGTCTCACTCTGCCCTTGCCCGTTTTCTCTCTGTCTCTCCGTCTTTGAAGTCTGTCACATCCTCACAGTCTCACCCCCCCCCCCCCCATCTCTTCCTATTTCTCATGGTGTCTCACCTTCTGTATCCTCCTCTGTATCACTCCATCTCGGTGCCCTTCACTCTTTCCCCGCTCCTTTGTTTCTCCTTCCCTTTTTTATTTTCGCCCTCTTTATCTTACTCACCCTGCCTGTCACGAAACAGAGCAAGGCAGAGGGACAGTGTTGTCACATGACTGGAACAACGCGCCCTGATTGGAGCAGTGTGACAGGGAGGATGCTTATTTATGGTGATTTGTTTATCTAGTCATGTTTCATGTTGCTTTTCTGTTACCTAACCTCTAGTTGATTATTTTGTCATTGCCGTTTGCCTTGGCTGCGGACTATAAAATAAAAATAAGATGGAGTGCAACAGGAAGACGGGTCACAAGGGAGGAGAAGGAAAGACAAGATGGGGAGGAAGAAGAAGAAAGTATACTGCAGGGAAGGAAGTGAAAGGTTGCAAAAATTATGAAAAACTAATTAATGAAGGAGCTGTGGAGGTGAGCCGTGAGAAATGAGAAGAGAACAGATACATCCTGTGCCTCCCCCTGGATGACATTATGTAATACACCGAGCCCCGGGCGTTCATTCATCTCACTATTCTCCACTTAGACTTCTCAGGTTTCGTGTACAAAAAAACCTTATTGAGGGCCTTGTGACATCTTTTCAAAACACCATCCGCACCAGGCTTTGAGGAAGTGAACTAATCTCTTGACTATCATTTGTGAAAATTCCCACTGTCAAACTAAGAGATGGTTTCTTTCTTTTATCTTGCTCAATCTCATCTCTCAGTATGGTGTAATAATGTTCTGGGCTGTCATGATTCAAAAAAAAAAGAAAAAGAAGTCACTTCAGGGAGTGATGGTCTTTGATGTTGCTCCGTCTCTCTCTTGGCTGCACTGACGCAATATGATTTTTAACTTGGGGGATTCTAAAAACGGGCTTTTATCTGGGGAATCGCATGTTAAATTTAGTTTTGGAACAACACACAGCCTATAAGTGAACCTGCTAGCTTTGATTAAGTTCGGACAGGAAACATGCCGGCAATCTGCGATGCCTGCAGCTGGGAGATTTTAATTTAAGGAGGCTGAGGAGAGGACAGGTAGATCTGCAGTGGTGATTCTTTTGAAATTAGGGGAATTGTTAATCTGTGACCCCCACTCATTTAAAAAAAAAGCTCCTGTATTGCTTTCATGTTGGGACCCATACAATATAATTTAAATACAATTTGAAAGCACATGCAACTTGAATCGTTAAATCTCCGTTTCATGTTTTGTTTTTTCAACTGCTCACATTAATGCTGTCAGACACCGTGGAGAGGACTCAGAAGCAGACAACACAGAAATCTCTTTGGGAGGGTTTCGATGGCAAAAATGTCAAGCAGACAATGAAGATAGAAGGGAAAGTAGTGCAGGCTGAGGTACAAGTATAAGGGCTATAGGCAAAATCCTGCTCGTCTTGAAAACAGGGGAAAAAGTCATTAACAGGTCACAGAAACAAGGCTTGAACAAATGGCTTAAGAGTTTGGCATGAGCACAAGACAATCTGGCAACGGCTAGAGCAAGACTGAGGCTAAATCCTGACATGGCTTGATTGGGCATCTGATTGTTTGCAGGTGATCACTCTAGCAGGGAGCAGCTTCTAAAAGACACGGCCACATACAGCAAAGCCACTAGAGAGCACGAGTACCATGCAGGTGATAACATCCAACTATGAATACGTTTGTGGCCTTTTGTCCCACAGGGGGACAAAGAGGAAAAGCTGTCTGGCTGAAAATACCATGAGACCCATTTCAGAACAGCATAATTGTAAATGAGAGTTACTTCTCATTTAACATGCTGTCTGAAAATAAAACAAAAATATATATAACTAATTTAAGGGTCATATTGACTTTATCTGCAAATGTGCACTGTGGTTTTTATCACATTTTTGCACTGCAGTTTAAATCACAAACTTTGTGTGTTTAACTTTATATTTGTTAAGGCAGCAGAAGGAGATCTTGTCGGTCCAGTTCAACCGGGGCGATTTATATGATTTTGGCTTGTTTAGAATAGAGATAGTGATGTGGTAAACTCGACACAACAATGTTACTTCGAGTCAAACTTCACCTGAGAAAAAAACAACATCCTCATGAAAGTATACTAGTAAATTGAATAAGACACACAAAACATTGCATGTGGTAAAGAATGCATCTATACCTGCAAAACAAGCACAAAAGCCTTAGAAATAGGAGCCTAGACATACCCCCAATGGCAAGAGATGCTGTACTTAACATATTGATTACCCTCGATCAAGAGGTCAATATATTTGTTACGGCTGGGGTTTTTATTTAATGCTATTGAATAGTGGTTTGTCATTTTTGTAAAAGACAAATGTTATGTCTTGATTCGGGGCCCAGTATTATATTTAATAGCTGGCTATTAATCATGATACCCTAGATTTTTGAATACATAAAAAAAAAGAAAAGAAAAGTAGCTGTCTTCTGTGTCACTTAAAGACAAGTCTGACAACAGAAGTGTAGCATCACGGTCTAAATCCGGGCAAGCCAGACTAAGATGCCCATTTCTGTCAGTGAGTCTTTTTCTCCCAGTGTACTAATGCAACATGACAGTGAAATTAAAACCTTGCACTTGGTGGATTTATATAACATTTTCCTGGTTGTTTTTAGGGTCTGAGGAAGGAGATGGCGGTGGGACTGACAGTAACACGATTTTGGATTGAAGGAGACAAAGAAGGGAAGAGATTGGGAACACTGGAGAAGGGGAGGGATGTGTATTAATATAATTAAGAGTTGTATTATGATGTAATTGCCTGTGTATGAAGTGATTACAAACAAAACAAAGTAATACCGCAAAATGGTTGCAAACGTTTGATGAGAATTTTAACTTACCCTACTGAGTTAAAGGAGACTATGTTACTTCTACTAAACACTATAAAATATTTTAAACGTTCCACAAGTACGGTAATGCTAGTTATTTAACAACACGGTTTGCCAACATTACCTAATATCTAATATCATAGACTACTGGTCATACCGGACCAATTAATGCCAGTATCATCAACAACTTTGACTGTCTTCTTTCAAACCTACATTAATTGATATACAGGCAACTTTGGCGCAGCACAAAAAGCTGAATTCACAAATAGACTTAAGACCACCTTCAAAAGTTAAGATGGGGTTACGTGTTAGCTGAGCAATATCAGCATTCATTTGGAGTTGAGTGTTGTGTAAATTGAAATTTTGGTCTCCTTTTTAGCTCTGTTTTGGTCTCCACCAACCCTTGATGGGAATATCTGGTGCATTAGCTGCTAAATGTTCCCCAGTTGCTACCTTTGTTTATCTGAATGTGCTGTTTGGTAGTGTACAGTGGGCTTATCGGAGGTTTTTTTTCTTCTGCTGCGACTAAAAGCATGGTTGCTGAGAGCAGAGATTGTGAACCACAACAGTGAAGTAGCGAGCAAAACAATTGGCTAAACGATGCTATTTAATCTCTATAGAGCTGAGGGTAAATGCAGAATTGGGTGATAATTCACTGTGGGTACCTTTTAAAATCACAGGCAGTCATTTAGTCCAGTTTTAGAATAAAAATATTGATGAGAACAAATTTAAAGTTGAGGAAATCTGCGATTTTACTTTGTTAGAGGCCTATAAGTAATTTATTTATAAATGTTGGCAGTAGTAAATTATTGTCCGCTCCTCTAAAGTGATGTACTTACCCTGAGAAATGTATGTCATGTCCAAACTCAACAGAGGTAGATGGCTGCACCATAGCACCCTGCCAGAATCCTGGGTAAAAGAGGTGTATTGTGCCCTCCAAGGGAGAAGGATAATGGCATGCAGCAGTAACTTTTTATAACCGTTTTACGGCAGCCAGTCTTGTCAGTCTGCCCTTCAAACAGCTAATGCAGCATGACGCTGGCTGGGGAGGGACTATAATGGAGCCACAAGTTGTGCTTTACAGAGAAAGGGACGTGTACAACTGTCACAAAAAACCCAGCTCATAAAAAAAGTCACAGAAATGGCAACCGGCCTACGGGCACGACATCGCTGTTTTCAAAATATATTAAAAGTACCAAAAGTAAAACTCTTACTCATTATGCAAAATGGCCCATTTTAGAATAATGTATATTATATTACTGGATTATAAATATTGATGTATTCATGTGTAGGTATCACTATTGCTGCAGGGCAAATTTAAACTACTTACACTGTTGATTATTTCGTATTAATAATCAGAAACTGCAAAGTAAGCAAAGTCTAAATACATTTATTGTAGTGAGAAATACAACATTTGCCTCCAAAATGTAGTGGAATAGAACTATAAACTAGCTCAAAATGGAAATACTCAAGTGATAGTACCCTGACTTTATACCAAGTAAGGTCTGATACAGAATACAGGACAGACGAGAGAAGAGGAGAGCAAGATCAGGCTCAACAAGCAGAAATTGCTCATCTCTCGTGGCCTGTTTTGGTAATTTGCCACAGCCTGATGACTCTCCCGATGTCTCACTGCTCACTGCTTGTTTGCGGCTTTCTATGATTTATAGCGAGAAGAAGTAGCAGGAGAAGTAGCAGGAGGCTACAGGAGTGATAGAGGAAATATGAGTTAGAATGTGATTGGGATGAATGTTGGAGGGAAGAAATGGCTCAAGGACATCTTGATCTCCTCAACCAGCCCCATGCTTCAAACCAGCAACCTTAACTTCTCAGGCTATACTGCTCAACACAGACTGGTGAATGAATGCAAATGTGGTTGCTGTTGTGCGTTGAGCATGAGACGAGCTTTGGTCTTTTTATTTCAAATGCAAATGAGGTGTAGGTCACAATACATGTGTACTCTAGTGTACTCCCTTCTTATTAATCTGTCCGAGCCCTTTTCAGGTATTTCCCTGTAAACCTGAGTTATGTATGCGATCCCACAAGGTATTACATGGCATTTCTGCAAGCGCAGGAATTTACATGTTTTCAGAGACCTGTGAATTATGTGTTAGCCGATTACCCTGCTGGAACGCGTTTGTGGAACAACATTAAATCATGAAATTATCCCTCTCTGGATAATGTGTGCCGCCAAGCTGCATTAATGAAAATGTTGCTCTGACGTTCTGGGTTACACTTGTGATTTATCAGAATCAGGTGGAAGATGAAATACAGAAAACTTTAGCTTTCTTGGAATTTAAAGTGGAAAAAATCTTTACAAAAATAAACACTTGTGGTAAAATGTTGCTGACTAATAATTATTTTCTAATTCTATTTAACAGACAAGAAGGCCTACGATATAATGTCAGTAACCATTAGATACTATTCTGACAAAACCAAACTAAAAAACAGAGCGTACATAAGTCAAAACTACTGTGTATTGTCCACTGATGTGTCGGAAACACATGATGTGAAGTATGAAAATGCTTTTATGTATGGTATGTTATGAACACTCATAGTATCACTGTGTGGGCACTCACCTGTAGTCCCTGTAGAGGGTTCAATGATGAACAGTTGGCCTCATTTTCAGTAATACCACTGTCTCAGTGAAAAACGCTATCACCAAACTCTGCTACTCCAACAGTAGCTGTCTTGTGAGAAATATCTGGGAACTTTGGGAAACTGTGTTTTACAGCAACTTCCGCAAAGCTAAACGATTGATAGGGTTTGTAGTTACTGCAGTCGGACTACACTGAGATGAGATTGAACCCACCGCTTTAGCCCTCAAATTCCTCTGTCAAGGTCAGTGAACTTAGAGAAAGTACTGAGAGAAAGTAAGTTAAAATGCTTAGCTACAACTTTTTTATTGTCTTTTTGCAATTTTGTGCCTTAGTCACTGCTTCATATCATCAGTTCCTACTGTTATTCATTTGTCTTTCTTTTAATCAGGGCTGGGTAAAGAACTGCCCAATTAAACCCAAGTAAAATCAATCATCAATCATTTATTAAGATGGAGGAACAGGAGGACTTTTTTTCTACATTTGAAACACTGAAAACTCCTGGTCATATATGAGTGCCCTCCGTTACGAGTATAACCGTGACGTATCAAGGTATGGTGTGCAGCATAATGGTTTCTTTTGCGAGTTGTTGTTGATGTATGTGAATTGTGTAAATATTCTATCCGCGACATGATACCTTTGTAATAACAGGAGCAAGCAAAAATATCACTGATTAGCTTAGTGTTATTCAAAAAGTTGGCATAGAAAACAAGAAAAGCACACACAGGCCCACACACCTGGACATCTCAGCATGGCCATCTGTCACAAGACTAGATATTGCCAACAGTTCTCTCCTAAACATAGTCGCTTTCTTGCCCCCACTGTCTCACTGTCCAGTCTGGCTCCCACAACCTCCATGTTTTACTGTGGATACAAGTAGTTCTGATTAACTGATTTGATTGGACAGGATCTCCTGTTAAGGTTCAGGAAAACAGTTCTAACTTGTTTTACGTTTATTGTAGTGTCTGACTCAGGAGAGCAATGAGGTGTTTAATATATGCTGCTGTAAAATATGTACTTATATGCAGGTCCCTGTATTGTAGCATAGGACTAGTACTGTGGTAGAGCTATACTATCCTAAATGGGGTTTGTACCCAAACTCATTAAAGCACACAACGATCCACTTTCTCTTTGAAAAGTTTCCCTTTCTTAGCACAGCATGAACAACTAAACAAAACCCTTTAACTTAAACTGAGATAACTGATATTACCCATAATAGGATGTATGTATGTGGTCTTCTCTACCCAACATCACCGGTGTAGGATCACATGCATGCCGATTTATACTTCTTTTGTAATCAGTGTTTCGACATGTTAAAAATGTCTTTTTATTTGTTTCTTCAAACGCCGGATTGTATTTGCTTTATAAATTGACACGAAAGAATGGCTTCAACAAGAGGGTAAGCTGCTGCACATTTAGGCAAGACTTAAAAAGGTAAAAAAAAAAGAAAAGTAGTAAATGCTCTTAACCCTGATTTTTTCCTGGATGTGTAAAATGACAGAATATCAACAGTGGGTGCTGACAGTGAGTGAGTGAAAGTACACAGCTCACAGTGCACCCACTACTGGGATACAAATAGGTGAACATGTTATGGGTCCACAGTTAGAAACAACAAATTAGGAATATTTTATTGCGATCTCAAAGCACTATTCCAGAATTAGTTGCTTGTATTTATATGAATCACTGTTAAATGGCAAACATCTTTCTGCTGTCTTGGCTCTTCAATCAATGATGATAAATGAAATGTGCAACTTCAGACCTCGACTCCAGATGCATGCAGTGTTTCCACAAACACGGTCACAATCGCTCTTCTACTTGGCTGAAGATGTTAAATATTTAAAATCATCCCAGCAGACTATGGAATAAAGTTATTGTATCGTACACAACCGAAAAAGTGTGTGTCGAAGCAACACTCCTCCTTTGCTTTATTGATTCATATAGGATCAATAAAGCATCTTAATATTTTGTTCTTTTTGCACATTTTCCCTGTAATCACAGGGAGCTGAGTGTCTCTTGTGTGTTGAAGCAACACTTCTCCTTCAGCGGCAGCATTGTGACCCCTGGTGTTGAGGAGAAGTATTACAAATGGCCTGCTTTAACACGTTTTTAAGAATCAGGGACCATTCGCAACACTATTATCATGTCTATATGACATTTTAACAACTAAAACTTAACTAAACTAAAAACACTTGGAAGATTGCAGTTTTTCAGCAGACAAATGAGAAAGGATCGCCAGACATGGCCACTTGTGATGTCCCGTGTATTTGTACTTTATTGATTCATATAGGATCAATAAAGCATCTTCATATTTTGTTCTTTTTGCATTATTTTTGTAATCACAGGGAGCTGAGTCGCTCTAACTGCTCTAATGTTACCTTTTCATGACTAATGTCTACATCTACTGGCAGTACCTTCCCTGACTAAGACACTCTTTCCAGTTCCGGTGATGTTGTGGTGCTTTTCTTCTATCTAGCTTTTAAATATAGACAAAGACGTCACCACTCTCCTTTGATGTAATAACCAGAGCGTGTAGCGCCAGCAGGTTGGCGTCAGTATCAACACATTAGCGGCTGAATGACACAAATGCAGCTGATTTTTAGAATCCACAATTCAAAGCCTGGCTTTGAAATGCCTTACATTTCATATTCCAGTGTTGGTTCGTTATCAGTGACGAAGGATACCATATATATCAAAATATTGCCTGCAGCTGATTCTGGAAAGAGAGCGAAAAGAGGCCAGAGACAAAAGCCGATGTTAGAGGGATAAAAGGACGAGGGGGTGGTAAGTGGGGGGGCTTGTACACGAGGAGTTAGCATGAGATAGAGGGAGAGAGAGGAAAATAGATGTTTTTAGAGGATTTATGCGGTTGTTTCGCATTTAAAACCATGTTAGACACATCACAGCTGAGAGAGGAGCGCTGTTCAAGGATCAGCCACTAAACAACTCATTTAACCACTGAAAAGTGAATCAAGGAAGGATATTCTTCAGTGCACTGGATATACAACTAACAAGTCCCCCTTTCCCCCTTCTCGTTCTTCTTCTTCTTCTCCTCTTCTTCAACTTTCTCTACTCTCTTGCTCTGTCCTGCTCCGACATGTTTTTCTTCCAGCTCGTCATCATGTCCGGCACGCTGCTGCTGGCCTACTACATGGAGTGCACGGACCTGTTCAGCGTGCACGTGCAGGGTTTCTTCTGCAACGACGCCGAGCTGATGAAGCCGTACCCCGGCACAGAGGAGTCCAGCTTCGTCCCCCCTCTCATCCTCTACTGTGTGGTGGCTGCTGCTCCCACCGCTATAGTGAGTAAAAAAAAAAAAAAAAACATCTTATGTGTATTTCGCTGCAGTGTTTAAATACGGCAACCACATTTGGTTTATTTACGTCTCTCTGAAAAGAGCAACCTTTTCTTCACTGCTTACAGCTCTTCACATTTGAAACCTATTATTTCTACAATAATTCCTACAACCACCAAAAATGTAACCTCTACTCTACAAAGTTTTATTATGTTGCCAGACAACATATACTGCTGACCTACAGTATGGCCTACTGACCAACACATAAGTTACTTCAGTGTTAATTATAAATCAGATAAGTAGGACGTCTGTGCAGAATAGATATTCAGCAATGCATCTTATTTGAACCTACTACAGTTGTCCCTCTATCCTCGGTAAATTCCACTTTCTCTGTCAAAATATGGCAGAAAAGCTCACAGCGACCCGTCTTGACTAAAGACTGTTTTCAAATATTTTCATGGGTCAGCTGAGAAGTCCGGTGACGATTTCACGAACAGAACTTTTGGCTCTCTGAACTTTGAACAGCATCCCTTAATCTTTTGCTTTGTTCGGCTGAATGCACCATGTGAAGTGTACAAGTCGTGACATGACGGACACATATTTTCCCCGGACTATGACGCGATCTCTTAACTTAAACAGTGTGTGTCCATGGAGTTTCCCCGTTATTCGGGCCACAAAGTAGCCTCCAGGTGCTAGAAGGCGAGTGGATTTCCTGTTGTGTAATGTTTCACCATTCATTCACTGTTCCTTCACCGTTGTGCTGAATGAAAGGGACACCCGTGCACCGGTGAAACCTTTTCAACATCAACAGCGAGTTCAGTTGACTCAGTGTTCTATAAGTGTAGTGTAACTCATGCCACTCTATCCTTTCACAGCTGTTGTTTAATAGAACGCTTTGATTCTAACCATGTTTTGAGTGTGTAGTGATTTCACATTGGAAAAAGGGACAGAATATTTTTTTCACCCAACCAGACAGTAGGGGTGGGAATCACTAGAGGTCCCACGATACGATATTATCACGATACTTAAGTCACGATACGATATTATCACCATATATGCTGAGATATGCTGAGTATTGCGATAACATATATTGCAATTTATTACCTTTTTTTAACTGCAAATGATGTCCCCAAAGGAAAACTTTGTCAACATGTTTTATCTAAGAAGATAACGTTTGCATTCTCACTTCAATCATTTTTATTGCAGCAAAATGGGATTGTCAAGCAGACAGACTGACCAACACTGTCATAAAAACCTGTCATAAATGAACTGTTTGTATCACAGTCTACATAGTCCAACTTAACTGAATGCAAACGTGTGTGGACTCAATATATGAACTATAACTTCTATAAGTAAGATATAAGAGTTATATAACTCGGTATAACTTGCGATGCGTGGACGTCAAGGGCAGAGAGACTGGCTACTGTTGGCAGATTTAATGCCCGTTGTGAGGCCACATTGAGCCAAACACTTCACATGCAGGTATCCCGCTAACTGAACGGCAACGCCCATGTTAGAAGCGGTGTCGGTTACAACCATCAGGTTTTTTGTCGGCAATCCCCCATTCTTGTGCTGCATTTTGAAGGAGGTCTGCAATGTTTGCCCCGGTGGGACTTACATGTACTGCTCTAGTTTGGAGAATGTGAGACAGCAGTTGCCAGTCCTCTGTGAGATAATGTGCTGTTATAGTCACATAGGAATCCACTGCCCTTGACGTCCAGTTAATGCAACCCTTTCTGCTGTACTCAAAGATTCCTCAACTTTAAGCTTCACTTCTCTGTAGAGCTTGGGCACGGCTGGGTCGGACGGCGCATTTCTGATTTCTTTCTCCGATGTCTCCATCCTTGTTTTGACCAACTTCCTACCAATCACGCTGACCCGGGACCTCTGCTGACCTCACCAGAAAAAAACTAAATCTAGTGGACTGAAAAATAAATAGATTTTATTATTCCAATACAAAAAAGTTAAATTTGTATTTGCAGAAGATCGATACTTGGCTTCCGTGTATCGCCACGCAAAATATCGTGATACTATGCTGTATCGATTTTTTCCCCTCACCCCTACCAGACAGTGTGCATACTAGATTATGGTTGATTTTTGAGCGCAATGTTGATAAACACTATTCTCCCACAATGCAATGCACGAAGGAAATGGAGGCACTGGGGGAATTAAACTAGATTGTGGGAGGTGGTGAGTTAAACAGCTTAAGAACAAAAGGTGTTACAACTTAAGAAAGACACGTTGCTGCCACTTTGTGAAATTTAACTGCCAGTGACCAAAGTTGCAGTTTCCCACTTTGCACATATTGTGACATTTATTATTAGTATAAAACAAGTCGAGTGTTGGATTACTGCTCAAACAGTATACTATGCCAAACAGTATGTGGCACACATTGTATAGAATGAGTTTGTGCTGCAGTATGGATTTTGACATGACATTGAAGGAAAACTACAGGTGTAGCTAAAAGCATCAATGGGGCTTTTTCACAGCAGGTGTTTATACTTGTCATAGCAGGGGAGGCACAGGTGTAATCAATACCATTAACGATGGCTCTGTGTCTTCTAATGTGTATCAGTCAGCGAGCACGATGAGTGCAGCCCTCATTAGTGTTATTAATTACACCTGTGTACCTGCAATGACGAATATCTTGTGTGAAAAGGGTCTGTTAGAAATCTTTTTCTGATCACTGAATGAACAAAATTACTATTAGACTGTTCATTTGTAAAGCTGAGGGACAGTTGTGGATGAATGTAGTGCAGGGGCTGCATGTGCATTGCTGATTCAAACAGGAGTAGAAACATGCAGCCACAAGGTGTCAGTTTAGCTCCGTGCTGGTTGACTCCAACCGAGCACACCAGACCGCACCATCCGCCATGTGTCTCTGAGTCCCTGGCTCACTTCATTATTAAACCAGTGTCAAAGATTTTCTGAGCACCTCCTGACAACTGTGTGCATGTCTGTTTTTAATGTTAGAATTAATTTTCTCTGGCCACATAAGAGGGAAAAGACGAGTCAATCCCAGAATATAGAAACAGTGAGGGTCCCTCTGTTTCAAGGAGCCAATGCTTAATGGTCAGACGCAGGCCTCGGTGTATGTTTTAGGATCGCACAGTGCTAACATGTTAAGGGCTGCAGTCGTGCATCACATCAGTACAGATGCAATGTGTTGAAATAATATTGATTAGCTTTGGATTTGACGTTACTGCACGTCATCTAGTCAGGTGTTAAAAATACAGTATTTTAAAGCTGTATGAGTGCAGCAATTATGTAATCATTTATACTAATTTGCATTTTGAGCTGGTGAATGTTGGTTATTTTACCCCTCATTTACCTTGTGTAACTGTATATAGTTGCCAACTAACTGTTGCCAAAGAGTTTATGGTAAGTCTATCAGCACTACAACTCACTACAACTATATTTTTTTGTGAACTGTGTGAGACAACCATCCTTTCCTTTTGTTTCCTTATTGTGTATGCCGTGTTATAATCCAGTGAATGTTAACTGCATTATTTAATCTTCTTTTTTGTCTATTAAGTGTACATATTTGCAGCATTTGATTCATTCATTAATAGCATTTTAAAATGTTATGATTTCCTGAGGATATGCGTTGTCATAGCTGAATTCTTTCTTTACCCACTACACCACTGAAGGACATCTTAATGTCTGCATGTCATTATAGAATTTGGTGTGTGAAATGGACTGGTGTGCTAGTCCATTTCTTGAGCACCACATGTTCTGTTGAATGCTCCGCAGCAAATCTAAAATTCAGTTTAGAACTGTAGAGTGCCGTGAAAAAGCTTTCAGCAGTGTACTGTATGTGTCCCATTTGTGTATCCCAGCTTCCTTAGAACAGACATCTTACTTTTCTATTACGACTTCAAGAGGCACTTAATTTGGGATGCGATCGTAAAAGATGTCTGGTTCCTGGACGCATGCCACCCATTTATTTGTAATGAGATATTACCATTCTGCTGCCTCTTTGTGTCTCCCTCTTGTTGTGTTTATTATCTTGGACACTTTGTTCTTTGCTCTCAGGCTCTAAACATTGCTTGTGGTTACCGGTATGCTAGTCTGAAGTCAAATGGGAATTATCATCACTTTTATAAAACAAGTAAAACACAGCCTCTAGCTTACATTCTCTTCTTGAAGCCAATTGCTGTGCAGCTGCATCAGCATTATACAGTGTTACACACCTGTGCACACACACGCCTGTCCACCCAACCCCCCCTCACACATATCCCTGTACTTCTAACGTTGTGAGGACACTCATTGTTGTAATGCAACAATGCCCTTTACCCTAACATTAACCATCACAACTAAATGCCTAACCCTAACCCTGACCCTAATTCCCTAACCTCATTTTAAAACCAAGTCTGAACTGCTCAAACAGGCCTTTGAAGAAGTGAGGACCGCCCACAATTTCCTCACTGTGACGGTCTAAAACTCATTGGTCCTCACAAAGATATATGTACAAGTACACACACACACTCTCTCTGACTTACTCAATAGAATAAAAATAATTGGTTTAAAATCCAGAAGAGTGCAGTTTTGACGGACTCTTCTGCAATGATTACTTCAGAAAAAAGAGAAAATATAATTACAGGCCGATATGTTTAACAAACATCAGTGTACGAGTTGGTACAGTACTTTTTGTTCTTTATATATCAATGTTTTCATGTTATTTGGGCTGTTATAGTTACATAATTAGTATTTTTTCGTTAAACTCATTAAAACCTAATAAGATAAATCCTTTCTTCTTTTATCCTGCTTGTCCCTGATCACACACCCCTCCTCAGTGCTGTGTCTGCTGTTTAACTTTTGTTTAACAGTGCTGGTCATTTCCCATATTTCCATCTCTCTTTCTCATTGGCCTATAGTGAATGGTTTTAGTCTTTTTATCCATCTGTACGCTATCCCAAACTTTTTAATTGTGCCCTTTGAGAGTGCTGTGTCAGGTGCTAAAGTTGTGCTTCACACTGTATATCGCTCCGCTGCCACATGCGTCATAGCCCAGCGAAGCAGCCGATCAGAATTAATGATGACAGGGATGTTGGCCAATTAGCAAAGAGGCAGTAATTTATTCAGAAGGTTCCACATGGCCGGACCAATGGGAGGCTGTAGAGGTCGTTTTGATGCGCCGTGCTATAAACTTCTTCATCCATGGACAGGCATCATAAAAGGTGATCCTTCACCCTCAACACGATGAAAGCATGATGTTGTTCTTGTCTGCCAAGTGTGGATCCAACAGAAACAAGTGGCTGACCGAGCGTTAACCTCCATGAGGGTTCTCTAGTTAAACTCTAAAGGTGTCGAGATATCAGAGAAGGACTATGTTGAATTTGAGGAACTATAATGACTCATTATTCCACTTTCTTTTATGTGGGCCTTGGTGGCAATACTGGAAATAATCAGCTCATTAAGAAGACATTAAAGGAGCATTAATTTATTCTTTTTTTTCTCCACTTCAGTGAAGTATAACAAGCTGTAAACACAGCAGTTTTACATATTATCACCCTATAAAGTGAATGTGTTAATGTGAATGTGAGCAAGTTGCCTATATTTACACTTCCAGGAGACATGAAGCAACATTAGCATTTATTCTGTGTTATGTTTCTCGCTACCCAGTGAGTGTCCAATATTCACTCTCATTTTAGCTCGGTTTTTTTGGTCTCCTATGACTCCTGAGGGAAATATCTGGCTCTTTAGCTGCTAAATGTTCCACTATGATTCCCGACTAGCCGCTAACTTAGTACATCAAAAGTTTGGTGGTGGGTTGGAAACGTACTGTGCGGGAGAGACTACCATACCCTGCCTAAGTAAAATAAGAGGTCTTCTAAAGGTAATATGGTGCGTGTCCACAGGGACCGTGAAAATCAACACATGATTGGAAGTTTCTCTTTTTGACTGATTGTTTTGGTGTTTTTAAGGACTGTTTTAGTCAGCTAATACATTTGTATTGTATTACATATTTCCAAATATACCTTACTCAAATAAAAAAAACTAATCTTTCTTTTTGCTCAAATATAAAAAGATTATTACATATAATTATCCGCTTACTGTAACAATCAAGAGAAGTTCTGTGCTGTTTTAGGCTAAATGCTTGATTAAAAAAAAAGACTGGCGATCAGTATGATTGAACAAACCGTAGAATAAGTGATTTAAGGTTTTCTACAGGAGACAGTTGTAATCATATGTGAGTGATTCACAATGTGAATAGGGTGAAGCTCAAAATGTATTCCTGAATGCTTTGGGCAGTCACAGGGACTGGATTTTATAGACTTTCAAGGGTATTGCTGACCTGAGCTCCCATAAATCTGTTACACTCACGGATGGGTTAGTAATAAATTAAGATAGCAGATGAACCAGAAGTCTGTTCTTTTCATTTCATTTCACAGAAATTACTCCCAAAAATTAAATCTTTTTAACCTTTTCATGTTCCGCTCAGACATCACACCAGTTTCACTTCATATCTGACATGGCCTTTGGAGATTAGTTGCTTTCAGTCACTTCAGTTCAGTTTTCATGATATTTGTTTGAAGGAGAGTTGGGGGTCACATGAGTTGAAATAAGACGATCAATTAAGGCAATTACTAGTTGCTTGAAAATGTTAGTCTTCATTTAGTATCAGGGAAACGCTCCTCGTCAGCATTTCAAGGACCTGAATGAAAATTAACAGATTTTGATAAAGTTATTATAAAAGTTTGCCAGTAACCTCACTTGAGATAAAAGTAATCTGAGCACATTTTAGATTTATCATACTATAGATGTGTTTGCATATGCATGCTTTAAGTTTTATAACAATGCTTAAAGAGGCTCGTGAATAATTTTATTTCCATTTAGATCAGGAACGTTTGTAGAGACACCCAAGGCAATAACATCATTTTCATGCACTGGTCAATTTTCAGAGTTTGGGCTATTTTGCATCCATAACATCCAGAAAACATCCAATATACATATTTATGTGTTTGTACAAATTGTCAGCCATAATGAAACTACATGATACAAGTTCCCCGCCCTTTACAGTCGCAGTCTGTTTGAAGATAAAGGCGTGTTTATTTGGCTATTTTGCCCTTGAAGACAGATGTTTCTGGGTCAATATGCAAAAGAAGATGGATTCTTCTGTCATCATGCATTTATGAGATTTTTATTTGGTATTTGCACGCTTTATGTCAGTCATCTAAAGGAAAAAAGTGTTTGAAAATTTTAATTCCTCCTCCTTTGTGCTGACAAATCCAGACAGGACTGAAACCAGTGCAGAGCTTTAAATCAGTCATCCCCTCTTTTATGTGTCTGCTGCCAGTTCCTCTTTCTTCTTCTTCTTTTTTCTTATCTTTGAGTTCCCCAACATCACAAAATCAACCGCTCATTCTGCTTGTAGCCACAAAGAAAGAAATATATTAGAGTTGCATTCACAAGAACGGAGAAAAACACAGGAGATGACCTGTCCTGGGGCTCAAAACAAACTCTTTTATGAACACAAACACACACACACACACACCAAAACCAGACGCATACACACACACTCTTACTGTATGCACACACTTCCGCTCATAAACACATACATATTTTTGTTGCAGCCTGCATCACCGGAGACAGCCGGCAATGAGTTTCATTTTGTGTGTCCGGCAGCAGTATTTCCATTAGACCTGATGTAATGTCCACACGATAATGGGCCTGAAGAAAGGCTGCATTAAGACATAGTGGTTTATGTACACAGGCTAGACAGGAGCAAAATGTCCCCCTGCCCTATAATGGAATGCTTAACTTGATGTTTTCTTTTCTTCCTTGTCTGTGTGTGTATGTTTCCCATCTCCTCCTGTTTCTGCGTCGCCCTCTGGTGTTTTCTGCCTATTTGTGTGCATTTTGTAGATTTTCATCGGAGAGGTGTCCATGTATGTGATGAAGTCGACGAGGGAAGCTCTCCTGGCCCAGGAGAAAACCATCGTGACAGGAGACTGTTGTTACCTCAACCCCCTTATCCGTCGCGTCATACGCTTCGTAGGTAAGAAGGTTTTCACGCCAACTAGTCCTAACTGCCCTTCATGTGGACGGTACAAGGCAGTAGCTGACAACTCACAAACGCACTACATCACCGTGTCCACCATGTCACACATGTCCTCTCACAGGTACACGGGGGCGCCAAATCAGAACTTTTACTTTTAGTTTGTATTCAGTCAGTCTTCTGTTGTTTATTATTATGTGAGTACAGTTTACAGTAAACCATGAATCTGAAACATCAGGAATGTGTCTGTGGCTTTTAGTGTTTCAGTAAGCTTTTAACCAAGAAGCAACATGCTGCATATCGTGGCTAAGCTGACAGGTGAATGTGCTGTCACTCACATGAGAGGGGAGCTCCAATGCAAAAAGCTGCAAATTTAAACAGTAAGCCTGATGAGTCAGGGCTTGAGAATGTTGGTGTTTATAGAGGACAGACAATGCTCATTTTAGGTTCATACCTTTTTTGGTTCCTACTAGAACACGTTTACATGCTTTAATGTTTAAAACATATTGTTTTTCTCATACTGTCTGTCTGTATTCACCCTCTGTCTGAAATGCTCCCTTTTAGCGCCTGTTTCTGTAAGCCCCCCCCACACCAAAAAAAGCCCAGTCTGCTCTGATTGGCTTACGAGAAAAACATGGCATACCTTTGCAAATGTAGTTCTCAAGCTGGGGGTTGGCGACACTCAGAAGGGAGGCGGTATATCCTAATTAGCCTGTATGTGACATCTGAATCTGAATGGTTTGTTAAATCACATGTTTTCTGATTTAGGCAGCTGACATATTTCAAAATTTGTGGGATATCATGATATGTCCCGTTTGTCTGTTCATGTTCTTAACACCTCCACCATCATGTAAAAAGGAGTCATTTCTCCTATAATGGACAGAAGAGGGTGCAACGATGAATGCAAGCAACAGACCAACATGTCAATCAAGAAATCACCAACCTGCGAATAACATGACATGTGACGGGATCGGGCAATTTTCTATTGTGTCAAAGGCAGGTCAAAGCACAGTGAAGGGTGAAATGAGAGAGTTTAGAGGACGAGGTTAACAAGGATGGCCAGAGTGAGGATGGCTGCAGCTTCCACCACCCAAACGTGTAAACAGGAGATTGTCTGCAAATACTTGAACATTGGTCGATCAGCCAACTGTGAAAGTGCAACACACATGAGCTGTAGCACGTGCCTGCCGAGCCGGTTATGGCAGCAGTGGAGCTAATATGATGCATTTGCTGCTTTTTCGGAGGCAGCGATGCTTGCTGATGCTGGGAGCCGTGGTTCAGCCTGAAGTGATGATGCGTGTCAAGATGAAGCCGGTGTGTGTGCCGTATATTCAGTCGGCAATAGTCTTGGCTTAAATGATCCAAGCGCTACAGTTAGCAACATATAATAGGCTTTGTGTTGACCAACATTTGCAATCACCTCAGCCTTGTTCAAGTGTGAATACAATTACATTTCATGTTACATCATAGGGAACAAAGCTAAAAATGCATGCACATGCATGTCAGGGAGAGCATTTTTGACTGTTCTGTATTCCTCTTGAGTTCAGTCTTTGATATCCATCCATCCATTATGTGAAATCACTTATACTCATAGGGTCGCGGGTGATTGGAGCCGGTCTCAGCTGACATTGAGCGTGAGGATGGGAACACCCTGGACACGTCACTAGATTATCACAAGGCTGACATATGGAGACAGACAACCATTCACGCTCTCATTTACACCTATGGGAAATGGGGTCCCTAATTAACATAACCTGTATGTCTTGGACTGTGGGAGGAAGTCAGGGAAGCTGGATAAAAACCCACCCTGACACGGAGAGAACATGTGTGGCTTAATTAGAACTGGCCATGTCATGTTGTGCATCTGGTGTGGCCGTGGTTGGAACCATCTGCTTTGATTTAATCTGAATCTTAGGTGGGTAAACTTGCTGGTCGTGGATTTTCAATTCAAGTGCAGCAAACTGGTCGATCTGAACGAAATTCAGTAACTGAAAGGAGCCAATTTGGATTCCAGCTGTGATGCGTTTACTACACTCTCTCTAAAACCACATCAGTCGATGAAACAAAATCAAATCATGTCAAAAAGCTTTACATCACAATTATAGGTAAGGTGTATAGCCCCACGCAACCTTTGAATTTGACTTTTTGCAGCCACTTTTCCACAAAGCTTGAGTAGCGCTGAAACTGACAGGCTCTTTGCTATCTTTTCCAGTAAATGAGGTTGTTTGCTGGACTTAAGTGGCGTAATCAGAACTGTATTGTTTATTTTTTAAATAATATCCCTTCAATTTATAATAAAACTCAGAGATTCATTCGCGGCCATTGGCGTGATTTATATTTCCGTCAGCTGGCAAACAATCTCTCAAATGTGTAGGATCACCGAGGCTGTTAGTTTCCCGCTCTCCTGCTCCCTCCCATCTCCTCTCAACCTAATTTCCCTTCTCTATTTCCCTCAATGATGCCCTTCACACAATCGTGTCCCTGTAACCCTCACTGGCAACCAAACCCTACCACACCTCAGCCCTCTGCAGCCCCCCCCCCGGATGAGAATACAAAGCAGAGTAATTTCATGGCTAAGCAGGCCAGATAATAAGCAGTCATATTTCACAGCAAACGGAATGCAGACGCAGACATTGGTCAGGGTTGGTGGGCTGAAAGTGTCAGTGCAATCATTCATATTAGATGCTTCTGTTCTGTTTATATTTTGTTCCTTGCATGTTGTCCACTCTTCTTTCCTTCTGTATTAACTTCATTAGATTCCAGCATTTTTCCGGGTATAATACTAACCGTGGATATTCTGGGGTTGAGCACTGCCTCATGACAGTTGGGGTTTACAGTTGGTTTGTGTGCCAGTGCTGGGAGCCAGATAGTCACAGGTCAATTTAACTTCGGATACAAGGTGACTGCACCATGCGTGAAGAGGGAAATGCGTGTGAAGCTTTTAAAGCTTTGTGTTTGTGTTCATTTTACTTTGCTGTGTGGTTTCATGTGCTATAAAGTCTAATTGTGTGTCCGTGTGCCCCAGGTGTGTTTGCGTTCGGCCTGTTTGCCACAGACATCTTCGTCAACGCGGGTCAGGTGGTGACTGGAGGCCTCTCGCCGTACTTCCTGTCCGTATGCAAGCCCAACTACACCGGCACCGAGTGCCGCTTTAATCACCAGTTCATCGTCAACGGCAACATCTGCACCGGGAACCCCGTTGTTGTGGAGAACGCTCGCCGGTCGTTCCCATCCAAGGACGCTTCGCTGAGTGTGTACTCTGCTGTTTACCTGACGGTGAGAAGAATGTACTCGGGTTAACTGTGGAGGATTAAGAGCTGCTTCACTGAATTAATAGATACAACTTTAATTAAGCTTTTTGTTGTCTAAATTATGTTTGAGTTGTTGCAAATCTAAGTAAATATACCAGAATATCAAATTCAGGCTATAACTGTTTAAACATATAGTAACTGTATTCTGGAATATAGAAACATATGTTGTCGTTCTGTTTATTTAAATCAGTACTACATTATTAGAAAATACTTTTTTTTTTTTAATTCTCCATCAAAATTTCTAATTTTCTTCAACAAAACGGGAGATCATTTAATTAAAAATCAGTGTCATCGAGTGTACTTGAGGCTCTAGAGTTACTCATTTGGGACTTTTACATACTTATATCCAAGCAATCAGAGATGAATAGATCCTTTTAATTGATTTAAGTTATACCCTTGATTTGTAATTTTAAAAAGCTTTGAATAAAAGGGAATATTTGATGTAATAAGGTGCTACATAGCACATCCATCGTTGATGGAGGAATTGGCAAGGAAATATTTCTTGAAAGTGTGTCGAAGAATGTTTCACACAAGCGTATGGTGCGTTCAGGCATTTTTTTGAAAATTGGCTGGAGGAACACACGAGGAATGGCTTTTTTGAAGAGCTATGTGAAGAGCCGCAATTTGATATCGGAGTGACGGAGGGGGCTCAGCTGCTGAAAAGTGAAAGACAGAGAAGAGGTGCAGATTTTATCAGCCAGAACAAGAGCAATACAAGGACAGGTTATTGATGAAAAGAGGATTTGATACGTACAGCTCCGTGCACTGTGTGGCGTGGGAGGAGGTAAAAGTTCAAGAAGGGAGAACATATGTAGGAAGACAGTGTGTTTTTAAATGCTGACAGTCTCCTCACAGCTTTCACTCACAGTTAGAAGTTCCTCTGTTAGGTTAATCTTGTAATCTTTTATTCTCTGTGAAAAAAACTCTTTGTCTTGGAGAGGTATTTCACTCAAATGATGTAAGTTTTTGACATCTTTCTTTAACAGCAATGGAGGCTTTGTGCTCTCACGAAATTGTAAAATATTTGATTCCATTTCTGTGGGAACACCTCCAGTTGCTCTTCATGAGATTGTCTCTGTTGTTGTCTACCCAAAGAGAGAAAAAGACACAGGAAAGAACATAACTTTTTTTTTTATTTTCACAGTCCTTGTTTTGATTTAATCTGCCTTCTGTCCTCCTGTCCAGATGTACATCACCAGCACCATCAAGACCAAGTCCAGCCGCCTGGCCAAGCCTGTGCTCTGTCTGGGCACTCTCTGCTCAGCCTTCCTCACCGGCCTCAACCGAGTCTCAGAGTACCGAAACCACTGTTCGGACGTAGTGGCCGGATTTATACTGGGATCGGCCATTGCTCTGTTTCTGGTGAGGACAACGGAAGAGTGACATGTTTGGGGAAGTGTGGGACCGGGGATTAGAGGAGTAGAGTGAAGATGATTCTTCCGAGGTGGATTCTGGTCATGACTTATTTTCAAATATTCAGCTTCATTTTGGAACTGACCCAAACCAGTAATTAAATGATTATTCTGGCTGCACCCCTTCTCAAAGCCTGTAACATGGTTTTGGTGCCATCTTTAAATTCAGTTCTATGCAAATGTAGGTCTTAAAATTCTTAAACAGCGTACATATTTTTTTATTAATTTATATTCATGTGTAGTGGCATTTATTAAGTGTTTGTAAAGTCAACATTATATATATATATATATCTATATCTATATATCTATATATATATAGATATATCTATATATCTATATCTATATCTATCTATATCTATATATCTATATCTATCTATATCTATCTCTCTATATATATATCTATATATATCTATATATATATATCTATATATATATAT
>NW_022280046.1:3743484-3835265 GCF_004355925.1 Anarrhichthys ocellatus
TATCTATATATCTATATATATATATATCTATATATATCTATCTATATCTATATATCTATATATATATATATATATATTGAATATGTAAATGTTAGCTGTGTGACAATGCAGCCATATGCACTGACCTGATAAACACTAATTTGCAAAAGAAGCTTAAAAGAGCACTTTGTGAAGAGGTGATAGAGGGAGAGGATGAAGCATGGTTTATACTGAGCTTGAAGGAGGTTCAGACGCAGGTGAGTTGGAGAGGGAAACAAGGAAGGATGAACTGGTTGATTGGGGGAAAGAGGAGAAAGGAGAGTGAATACTGGATTTCTACTGAGATACAGCAGCAGTCGAAAGAGCCAAAGGGAGGAAGGGTAGTGAAAGGCACAAGGACCGAAAGTGAGAAGAAGGTTGAGGGAAACAGTAGTTTGAAATAGTGGTTGTGTTTAATTCAGAGGTGATCGAGGAGACTTCTACCTGAATGCCCCTGTCCCGCTGTCTTTGATATTAAATCAAGTTTTCAAACAACCTGGCTTCCACTGAACATTATAATTACTTTGTCAGCTAAGTGTTTAAATACAGAACTGTGGTTAGAGCTGAAACCCTCGTTTGAAGCGGAACAGCCCATTGAGGTGAAAGGAAGTTGAAGGGAAACCACCACAAATCAAAAAAAGATGAATTTAAAAGTGTTCATTACATGTTAACTGCCGCTGGGTCACCTAGCCTCACAGCTGGAATTAGTGTGAAAGACCTGATGTCCCGAGGCTGATGGGAATGTTGTTGTTTTTGCAGGTATTTTATCATACACCTAAATATTGTACAAGTAGAATGTTGACCTGGTGATGCGATAGATAAAGAGAAAGTAAAGGCATCACCAATATTAGTGAACATGAATTACATGGCAGTTCTGGTAACTGTTCACTCAAAACTACAAATGTCAGCCTCATGGTGGCACCACTGAACAAAACAGGGATGATATTTTAAGGGCATAAAAAGCGTACTGATAGGAACAGGCAGCTGGTGGGTATAGGCAAACAGAAACTCATTACAGCAACGAAAAATGAACCAACAAGGGACCTGAGGCGGTATAAATAGTGACCTACTAACAAGGGAAGTGAGAACAGGTCAGTAGGAGGCGTGTTGAGTGCAGACTAATGAGGGACAGGTGACTAATTCGCGGCAGGTGAAACTGATCTTGTCGCGGCAGACAATCAAAAAGGCGGGAAAAGTTACAGAAAAACAGGAAGTTAAACCAAACATGACACGAGAAAAGTTCACTTTCAAAATAAGACAGGAAACAGACAGCAGTAAGATTTACAGACGGCCCTACAGGATGGCGAGGAGGGGTTCAAAAACTGTGAGGTTCTCGAAGGATGAGCATTTGTGGGGCAAAATAGGGCCACACAAGATGTTCAAATGATGGTAGATTTTAGTGTGAATAGATGGTTACAGAGTTTCCTGGGTGAGCGGTAGCAATCACACCTTGCTCTCGTCTTGGTTTGTCCTTGGACCATGAGGAGGATGAGCCCCAGCGACCCAATCTTTAATAAATGATATTAGCTTTCAATGAGTGATCTATAAAAATTGAGTCAGTGGTCTCCAGGGAGAGAGGGACACAAGAAAATCAGTCATCACCTCAGCAGTTTTGAATCGGCTCATTTCCGGCTTATCAGCAAACTGAGAACGGCAGCCTCCTCCCTTCACATCGACCTAATGGTCCCAATGAAGATCATAAAGTTCTTGTTATCTGAAAAAAACTGAAGCGATATAATGGACTGCTATCTTGAGGAAAATTAATTGGTACAAGGAGAGTAAAAAGCAGCAGGTATAGCTCAACCCCCCCTGCTATCAGTGCTGCGAAGAGATCCGAATGGACACATCAAACAGCTGCCTTTGGTGTTACAAGAGATTTATCCTTAGCCAGCAGATTGAGGGATCAGTGTTAAGCACTTGGTCGTTGAGCTCCAGGATGATGTTGGAGACGGAGGTGTCCACTTGATCCAAGACAAAGCAGAGGCACATGCTGACTGCGTGCCAGGTCTGCCAAACTTTAATTTTTTTTTTGGGGACCCACGTTTTAAAAATGACAAACCATCGCTCCCCAAGTCCCAATAGGGCTTAGCTATAACTTGGGAGAAGAGCTAATTTGTGCGTAAATGAATGTTCCTGACCTTATTTACTGTCATTGGGAATAGCTGTGATGGAGACACCTGAGAGAATAGATGGCAGCTTGGCAGGGCCTGTCTTAGCATGGCTGACGAGACGAAAGAAAGCAGTCTTTTCCGATCTACTCGGACGCGCTTCAGTTGAGAGAAAACAAGACAGTGTAAACCATACTGAATTGCATTTGAAACAAGCAGGACGTCATGAACAGTCATGTGAAAACAACAGGAAATGAGTGTCAGTGTAGAGTTGAGCACAAAGGAGTGTACTTTTGAGTTGTCCATGCTTTAACCTAATCAACATTAAATTCACTGTTACAGACATTTTTGTGAAGCATTCATATGCTTTTTATGAAACGGTGGTTTCATAAATGATGCTGGAGTGTCGCCCTTACATTCTCACCCAGCACTGTCCTTGAACTGCCACAAACAAGGACACATTGAGCATCTTCCAGCAGTGAATCGCCCTGCTTCATTTTCTCCTTTGCCACTGCCTGAGGGCATGGTCGGCCTGGGGCGGATTCCCTCTCGGGCTGCCTTCTTTGATTAACCAGTCCATGGAGGAGTATAGATGTAAAGCAACCTTGGTGGTTTACTGTTAAAAGATCCTGACAAAAAACACAAAAAAACAACTGAATTTACAAGTGACTGTAGATTATAAGAATTTTACATAAAACCAGGCGTCAGTTCCTGCCACAAAGATGAACACCAGGAGCATCTCCTTTGACTGCATTAAAGGATGGCTGCATTTTGTAGACTCATACCATGTTTAATTGAGCTTTTACACCCATATAAACTTTATATTACAGCGATAACTGTTCCGAAGCTCAACATAAATGGTCACATCTCTCCAAAAAAACTCATGGGTGCTGTTAAGTCCTTTTAATTGGGGCCTAAAATAGCAGTGGCATTAGGGTTGGCAGGCGGTCTGATATAATGTACAAGTAATGTCGTTTTAATATGGACGTAGGTGACATTCTCTTTCAACATTGGTGTGAATCTCATTTCTGGCAGTTGTTTAATAACACTACTTTGTCTGATAATAGGAAGTTAAAATTGAATAAGAGACTGGTGACATTCTTGGACAGCCTGCAGTGCGGTGCGACTGTTCACATTATTTGGTGCAAGAAGTCTGCATCAAGGCATACACGTTAGCCCCGCTAGGGGCATGGCTCTAGGGATAGCGATGTCAGTCTGTCGGTCCCCCCCATTCGTATGGACTGAAATATGTCAGCAACTATTTGATGGATTGGCAAGTATTTTTGTTCAGACATTCATGCTTCCCAGCCAATCCCCTGACTTTCCTTCTGGCGCCACCAGCAAATTGAATTTTGTGGGTTCGAGTGTCAACAACTGTTGGATGGATTTGGTACACACATTCATTTCCCCTCAGGATGAATTGTGATCTGTTTGGCGGTCTTTTAACTTTTCATCAGGTGATTTTTTTTTTGTTTTTTAATTTGTCCTAGTCATTCATTCCCATCAGTCTCAGCTGTACTGCTTATTAGCAAATGTTAGCATGCTAAAACATGCTACAGCTTCACTATGCAGTGAACATGGTAAGCAGCATACCTACAGTAGCGTTGTCATTGTTAGCATGTTTGAATTGGCAGTTAGCTCAAGACACTGCTGTGTCTAAGTACATTCTCACAGACTGCTCCCGTGGCTGAAGACTGTTCGTCTTGTTGTATGACGTCACAATGATTTGTCAAATAAATATGTATTCAGACAGTTTTTGGGGATTACGGGAAGGAAAAAAATATATCTAATGAAAATTTTGTCATGGATTAATTAAACTTTATCTCAAATAACCCAGCCTGGTTTGATAAAAGCCATAATACCAGACACAATGTCAGAATGTCATAGCAGGAGCTAACTTTCACGTTCTAAAACTTCATTTCCACCTCAGCCAGTCATTATTAACCTACCTTGCTGTTAATGTTGAACTGTCCTCATACCTTACAGGGTATATGTGTTGTGAACAACTTTAAAGGCGTCCACAGTGCAGCAGCTAAACAGAAAACTGAAGACTACCGTGGTCTGCCTCTGATGACTTTCCCCCGTGTAGAGAGCCCACTGGAGACCCTCAGCGCACAGGTACTTGAAAACACTTAACCTGGATTCCCAAAAACCTAATCTCTATGGTGCACATTATGCTTCCCAATTAATTGGAAGAGCTCCCTCAAGACTGTAAGCTTACAACAACCTCCCCTTCAGAATTTAGCCTGCTGCAATTTGTTGTAATTTCCCAGAATTCGCATAGAGAAAGGGTCAGTCACATATTTGGTTGACCATGTGTTCTTTCTTTCTCTCTCTCTTTCTGTCTTTCTTTCTTTCAACACAAAGCAATGACACATGTTCAAAATAACATACAGGCATGACATTTTGCACTACACCCCTGTCCTCCTTCCCAAACGCACACAACCTCACACAGAGCACCCCTGATACTGTTTGACACTTATTTCTTCTACTTCTCCATTTCCACGCCTTTTTCCCTCACCTGTCTACTTTCTTTCTAAATCTCTGTTAATTCTTCTACCTCTATCTCCATCCTCCCCTCCTTCCACCACGTCCATTTTCAGAACCACTCAGCATCGATGACGGAGGTCACATGACTAAGGGGGCAGCACCGGGTCACGTTTGCGTCTCCACAGCACTTCCAGACACAATGACGAGGACGCATGCCACGTGGCTCTGAATGCTTAACAAAAAACATAGCTGATATATCTGTTTAATTCACCTGAGGGACAAATTACAACATGTTTCTAATGGTTTTCATCTAGTTGGGCTATGCTCAATTCAACCTGCCAAGGCGCACCTATTGCATCCGTGACAAAAAAAATCACAAGGCAAACTTAAGCACAGATTGTTTTTCCAGATATTTGGAACCATTTGAAACATGGGACATTATTTTCCCTCCACGGTGCGCTGTTTGTAGTTAGAGGACGGTGTTTTGTACATTTTGTATGAGCGAGTGCTGTAGCCTATCCTGACGGTGTTAAACCTGCGCACTTCCTGTCAGCTGACTCACCCTGTTTTACATCACATCCTGTCAGGTGACTTGCCACGTCGCTCACCACATCTATTCCCCTCAGTCTGAAAAATGTGCTTTGGAAAAAATATTGATGTTGTCGTTCTGTGATGTTTGTCATTTGTACAGGAAAAAAAAGACAGAATCCTTGTTTTTATTATCTCTCTCTGTACATTAATTGACCGTGTCAGGTCATATTTTGTAAAGATTTTTTGTCAATCTGTATGACTATTATGATCCATTTGGACCTGTTTGCCTGCTGTGTAAACCTGGATATGTTTTGGTATCAGTTTAGGTGTTTTGGGGAATGAACCCTTTCCCCTTTGGAGGAAACGATAAGGAAGAGTCAGTCACATCCTCCGAGTCAGAAAATGGGGTTTGGCACTTGCAGTGCCATGTTATGTGCAACAATGAATATGAAATAAAATGAACACTATGAGAGTGTTTCACCCCAATTTCCTGATTCACTGTGATGTTAATAGGATTTATTTCTACAGAGAGGTCCAGTGGGGCTAGCCTGTGCCAGATCTATCTGACGATTTCACTGGTATGGCAGTAAAATTAAGTTTAACCTGAAATCACAGCAGTAGACATCTTTAGAAAGTACATTTAAAAAAAGAAAAAAAAAGAAATGCTCTTTGGAGTGACACTGAGTGACTTACTTAAGGCCCGGCTAGCCCCTTTTATTGGAAACCAGGCTAATGACTCCTGCTTCACTTTTCCTCCATGAAGCACCCCTTTCCCTCCCCGACCCACCAGTGGATTGTGATGCAATGTTGTGACTCCATTTCCCATTGGAAGATACGCCTAGCATGAAGAGAGATGGTCAAGATGTTTTATAGATATTCATGATTTCAATTATACTCATTATCATTGTGATTATAAACGTTTTTTTACGTTAAGAACAAAAAAAAGTGTTTCATTTGAAATGCTACCTATATATTTTTTCTTCGTTCGACCACAAATTAAAATGTCAGTAGCAACAATGTGTTCTCTTGTCTTTTTCACTATGTGTCAGAGTACTGAAATGAAAGTGGTGTCTTCTTCTTGTCATAAACAAATGATGGCCAAAGACCGTTGTTTCAAACGTCTACATTTCAAATTCAAAGTTACATACAAAACTCTTGAGGCTGGGAGCAGGACTTCATCAGTCTTACCAAGTTACCTTGCCGGAATAACTGGAAAACAGGTCTGCCCTCGTGTTTGAGAATTTAGAGATTTGTTTTCTATACTTCCCTTTGGCCTCGCAGACAGCCCTACGGTAAATCCTCTGCTGATTACAAATCCTGTTATAACCTAAAGCAGGCTCATCTACAGCCTAAAGGTATGGCCACATTAACATATAACATCTTGTTCAATACAAAAAAATAAGTTTGTAGTCTGGTAGCGTCATCTACAAACACTGTGTATCAGTGTTTCCGTTGGCTGAATGCCCACGGCCAAAGTTGGACAAATGTGAGCTCCAGTTGAAGGGAATGGGAAACGGGGCATATTCTCAGGATGGAAGTGTGTGACCCTACCTCTAAATATTTGAAGGGTACATGTATAGTGTGCTATGGGCAGTACACAGTGGAGAGGTGGATGCTTCCCAGGAGGCTCGGTTCAGGGGGGGCAGTTATGCTTTAAATGCTCTTCAGATATGTAATCAAGCATAATGTGATGAGTTTATAAAATGGAAACTTTCTGGTAGGACTAGAGCACCTTCAGGGTTGTTCATCAACAAAAAACACAGCTGACATTTATTTTGGGAACTAGTGTGTGCGATTTCAAAGGCAAAGCTGGCTGCCTCATATTATTGCCTCTGAGAACAAGTAAGGAAAATTGTGGGATTAAGTTTCAGGTGAAGACAGGCCCCCAAAAAGTCAATATATTTCCCTCTTCACACCGCACCACACACCTGTCCAAGCACACATGCTACCCAGACATGTATTGGAGTGAGCTTAGATATGCTAAAACCAGAATCTTATTTAGGTTTTCTGTTGATTCATCCTGTTACGACTGCAGTGACGTCCGTGATGTTTATGTCACCGCTAAGCAAGGCATACACACAGAGAGACACAAAGGAAGCTGACGGCTCAGCCACTGCACTTGCTCTTTTGCTCTGTCAGGTATTCATTTCAGCTGTGACAGCCTGCGCTTACCCTGCAGACACACTGGCTAAATAGATAGCAGCTGTGTGTGTGTGTTTGTGTGTGTGTGTGTGTGTGTGGCAGTATTTGACCATGCCGTGTGTTTTTAAAATGTCATCCTTGGCTATTCTGAGTATGCCTTCCTGCCCAAATTGCTGTCCCCTAGCAATATGAGTGGAGAATAGTGCAACAACCAAATATCGTTTCGAGGCGGGAAGCAAAGCTCCCAGTGGGTGGGTTATGTTTATAACTGCAGGGTGTTTTTTAAACCATAATGGAAACAATTTAGATGGGAGGAAATGAGCAACTGCAGGTGAATCTCAATGGCCAACTTGGAAACAGGAATATACATAAATATTTATGCAAATAAATCCTCAATAAACGGATGGATTGATTTGCCCTGGATGGCAGCCATTGTTCTGTACACTATTTACTTATATGTGAAAGCACAACCCTTAAGTTCTTGAGTTTAATAGTGCATTGAAACAGTTTCTAGGTTATGGAGGCGTATCTATTAAGAAGTCAACTTAAATGTAAATATGCACAAGGCTGAAAGACTTCCTAACATACGTTCTGCTTTCTAATATGTATTGGAAATTACATAATGATGTGTAAGGTAGTTAGACAAAAATGTTTCAATTAGATTAAGTGCAAAGAGGAGAGGTACGTTTTTAATAACAGAACACATCCAAACGCAAAGAAAATATACAAGAAAACATGTCTTGTCACAGAGGGACTGTTTCAGTGTGTTCAGTTGTGAATGATCATCATATTCAAATAAGATGTCAGAGTTTGACAAGTGGTCTATTCATGTTTACATGTACTATTCAAACATGGCCTTGTACCAAGAACTGAATGGTAGTTTTGTGTTTGTTGTGTCAAGAGATTGCAAGAAGAGCGGTTTGAATTCAGGAGGCTGTTGTATAAAGCTCCTGTTGTGGGTCCCTGACTGAAAAGGCTGAAGACTCTTGGATTTATTACCATATTATTATTTCACATCCAGTTTCTTTTTTTTTTCCTGTGAATCTATTATGAAGACGAAAAACACATAGTTTGACCACAAGTCAAACTATGACAAGTTAACCGATGACTCGTAGGTGCAGCTTTCTACTAGAAGTGCATCGGTGAAGTGCAGGGCAACATTATACAGTGATCCCTAAAATAAGATCTTGATCCACCACAAGATGCCTACCAGATTTCTTGAAGAACATAGTGGTGTTTTGCTGAAGCTTTATATCTTTTTTTTCTGATTTTACGCTTAACAACTGCACCACAAACCCTTAAAAAGACACACAAGAAAAACATGACCTAAGCCACATCAAATGCATTGTCAAAGGCCAGAAACTTTAGGCCATCCGCGGTAAAATCAACCAATCACAAGCAGGTGTATTTATTTTCTTTCCCCCCTCAAAGATACAAGGTTTCAGCACAAGGCCATAATGACTTAACTTAAAGATTTATGGATGGGTTCAACTTCAGGTCATTTATACTCTCAATGAGTCTCAACATATGACTCAGGTGAATTCGCCCATTAATCTTCAGTACCAGTCTTCATATCTATGCTCAAGTTTATCATCATGGCAAGCAAATCTGTACCATTGAGGAGACGAGGCATAGAGGGAATGGGAAGAGAGGGGCAAGAGGAAGGGGAGGAGGAATGGATGTTAATGGGAAAAAAAATGAAGGGATCAATGAGGTGAAGAAAATGGGGGAAGGGAGGTTAAGAAGAGGAAGGTTTGCACAGCGCCTCAGTGACAGCAACAAGCTAGTGAGAACAGATTTGGTTCAGGGTCCCTGGTTCACCTTTGTCCACTGCCTCTCATCGAAGGCAATCTCACATTCCCAGAAGTCAGGAAATGTTCTACTGGAGTTACAGAGCAGGATCGGATCCCTGGAGAAAGTTTCAGTCCAGTGTTCAGGGGGAACTCCTGAGCCTATAGCGGAGGATTCAACTCCAAGAAATCCGTGAAGGTTCCAACTCCAAAACTCATTATTTTCCTTAACCTATACTGGAGGTTGTGGAAACAAGTCCCGTGTATAGCCAGGGTTCTCTGGGCAGAACAAAGGAGAAACGCTTCAGAACTCTGGGAGCGTGTTTGTGTGTTGGTTAGTCTGCTGGTGGGACTGGGTGTACTGAACAAACTGGTTAGACTGGTGCGTAGTGGGCTGACTGGATGCAGTCTGGTTTGCTTGCTGGTTTTCTGATTGGTACTGTTCTAGCTCTCGCTTCCTCCTCATGGCTGACTGCAACTGCTGCTTGATTACGAGGATTTTTCCCTCCAGTTCTGACAGCTCCTGAACCATCGGGTTCCGGCCCACACCCAGGCCGGGGCCGCAGTCGCCCACCCCTAAGCGCGCGAGGCCCTGCCCGAAGCCCCCCTGCCCTGGCCCCAGTACTTGGCCCAACCCCCGTCCTAACAGGTCAGAACGACCGTTAGAGTTCGTCACTATGGGCGGGTGTTTCTCCAATAGGGGAAGAGAGTGGGGACAAGGCAGGGAAGATGGGGATGGCGGTGAAGGAAGCTCCTGGGAGGATTGGTGCTCCAGGTCATTCTGCATCTCTTGTGGAAGGACCCTACGCCTGTTGCAGTGAGAGGACTCTGCAGGATTCCAAGATGCTGACTGGTTGTTTCCCTCATTGCACCTGGAGATAAGACAGATAGATTGAGAAATATCAGGTGGCAATTAGGTTTGTTTTTTTACCAAAGAATGTAAATGTGGTAGAATGTGTATCATCTGATCACATCTTTCCAGGCTGAATTCTAAAGCCAGTGGCTCAGATTGCATCACTCTCCCCAATACACGCAGATGATGCTTACACTTAATTGCGGCATCAAATACAGTATCATTCTATGCATGTTGTATGACAATTTGTAATATAGGAAGAACCAAATCTTGATAAAGAATATAAAGGGAAGACAGATTTCCCTAAACTGCTGTATGGCTGTTCCAGACATTATTGTGTAAGAGGCTCACGTCGAGATTCTTGGAGGAATACAACCATTGTGGATGCTTGCCAAGAGCGCAGTACAAGTGTTCCCCCAAAATGTCCCATTACGGTAAGAGGGAAAATAATGAATTCCTTTTTATTATGCCTCATACTTTATATGTCTCAGGATTTTTTTTTAGGACTGTCAATCGTTTTTCAAATGCTTTCAAACGGAAGATCTTTGAAATCTCCATTTGAGAAAATATCTTGGAAGCTGTATCAAATTGTTTACAGGATATTCAACTGTTTTTTTAAAAATTAAAATACATTTGCTCTTCCAAAATTATGAAGGTGATAAAGTATGACCATGAATATTTCATGAGTTTACAGTTACCAGTAATTTCAATTCCTCGTCGGCATTAAGGAGTTACATGTTTGGTCCGTGGTGGTTTGCCGGTATCATACGTTGACGTCTAGCTTCTCTACAGAATATTTTGTTGTGCACCCCTCGGTGTTTCGGAAAATACTGCAACGAACAAGGCCTTGAGCATTAACGCCTTTGTTCACACCCGTACCTCACGTGCCATCTGTGTTGGCCTGCGCCACAGTGTCTCGTGTGGGTGTAAACAAGGCTTTAGTCCTTTCTGATTAACGTAGTCTGAACAGGTGGGCCAGTTGATTGTCCCCAACATGTTCTCACTCCTAACATGTCAAATACGAACGCTTTGTCAGTGGCCCTAAGCTTCAAACTACTATTTTTAAGTTTGAAAAGTACCTCTAATAAACATTGTGCAGTTGTTGTTGTGATGCAAATAAGCATAATAAATACCAGTGAATCGCCTCCCACAACATTCAGGTACTCAAGACAAAAAAATAAATACATTGACTGTCGAGGCTCACTGGTAAAAATTCACGTCCAATTAATTTCCTCCGCACTGACCCGGCCAACCTCTCCCACACAGCCTGCAGGCCCACCTCCTCTTCAAGCTAATGAGCTCCAGCACCAGTATCATGGGTTGGAGGCGTGAGGCGTCAGTTTGACGCAACATCACTTATGTCGTGTTCCATTCAGGCTTCAACACATGTCACAAATGACAAATCCTTTAAACTTAAAAATGAAAAGAGAAAATTCGATCTCAAAGCTATTCCACCGGGGCTTCAAAGTTACACAAGCTTAAGAAACAGCCAGCCATGGTTGTCCTTGGTTACATATCAATTCCTTTGATTGCACTGGCCGTGAAAAACACCTGCAACATAAAGTCTGGACTTGACAGGAAGGCAGAAAGAAAGTGGCATCTGCAGTATGTGATTGGATATTGCACAAGGCTGGAGTCATGTTGGGTTCAGAGAAAATATCAGTTTGTGTTCTTGCTTTTCTGCTTCACCAAAAAATGAAAATGTTTTGTAGGAAAACCAAACTTCTGTCCAGATTATTGATTCCAAATTTGTAGTTATTATGGCAATATGTATGTTTTGGTTAACGCATGATCCTCTTTCCGGTATTTATTTTTTATTAAAATAATATTACACGATTTTGTGGTGAGTCAGTGGTGAGTTAATTGCTATACATTAGATGTCATAAGTCACATCGTGACTTCTTATTCAAACAAATAAAACAAGAAAAGTTGCATTTTAAGACAAAATTGTAATCATACAAATGGTAAAGTAGTAATTCTAGCAGTATTCTTATGGTAGATTTAATCCACAATATAAAGAAACTTTTTATGAAGATAAAATGTAAGCATCACTCTTTGCTTTCTATCACTGAAAATGAGAACACACGTCAGTAAATGTAAAATACTAATTCAGTGTAATATATACTGTACTCCCTGTCAAAAAGAAACTCTTCACATCTTTTGGACCAGATCTGCAAGCAGAGAAGAAACCATGATTTAATTTAAGGAGCAGAGAAGAGAGATTCACCTCATATGAATTGAAGCCTAACTGAAGAACTCCCTGAATCAAAGGTGTTTTCATGGGTAGTAAAAAAGAAGTGACAAGAAGAATATAATGAGATACTCCAGACTTAAGCTGAAGGATGAGAATATAAGAATATAAGAAAGAATCTTATCTCAAAGTGATGTGTGCACCTTTTGACAAGAAGGCACCATGTGCTTACATCATGGCTGCAATAGGAGAGATAATATGTAGCAATGTGGTTAACATTATCAGGTCTATTTAGCCGTAAGTCTTAAGACAATCACAGCCGCCTGAAGACCTCAGACATGTCCCTGGTTATGCTTCTTTAATAAATCTTGACCTTTTTACTTGTTTATTTTGCTTTGCATTCATTGTTTTTGTCGTGTTCCTTTTTATTCATTCATTTTGAAAGCACTTTGTGGCTATACTCTGAAAAGTGCAACACAAATAAAGAGGATTCTTATTATTAGTAGAACCTCTTGTCGTAACCAAAAAGCCCTATTCCTGATTGTTTATCTTCCATCCAGCCTTTTACTTGATTTGCTTAACATGTCGATGTCCATGTGTCACTTCTATATGAAAGAGGAGATCTTTTAACTTCCATGATATGAATAAATACCGTGAGACTGAGCCCACATCGTTTCATCAGAAAATATTCAAAAGAAAGAGGTTAGAGACTCCAACAAGAAATGATGATCTCAAGGTCCTAAAGGGAACTGCGCACCACACAGTGCTGGCAACGTGTGTTTAGCAGATGAAAAGGAGGCTAAAATACAAATTATTATTTCATTCTGCAACATTAGGATGTCCTTCACATCATCATTATTTTCTTAGGTGGTTAATTAAAGAAGAAATACACATACGAAGTATAAATTCCTCACTGCGGCATCAGAGGGTGTCTTTATTTCTAACTATAGCAAATGGAGCTCTTTGTTTGACATGCTGTAGAAACAACGAGGAGGCCAGGAGCATGTACACACAACTGAAAGTCAGACAATTGTTCTTCATCATTTACAGAGAGACCCTTCAGTTTTCTCAACTGCTGGGGCTGAGGTTACTCCTGCTCCTTTTCTTCAGAGAGGCCACGTCCCTCCTCCTCCACACTATTTAAAGTTCTCAGATTCCTCCAAATAATTTCAAGAGATATCTGGTCGCTCCTACTCATTAAAATGTGTCCAGTATTTCCTTTTACTTTTTGATTTTCTCCTTGAGCAGTGGTTTTTACGAATGTCCTGGCAACCTACTGTTCAGACCCAGAGTTGTTAGACACGCGTGCCAGATACAGAATCCTAGGCTAACAACTTCCAGATACTTTTCTGTCTCCTGTCAACCAGTGCAGCTTATGAAGAGGACAGCTCGCGTGTTTCCCTGCAGCAGTTCTTTACGCTGTGGAATTAGAACGCAATATTTCACCACTGATCGGTATTTCCCAGAACATCTGTCAGTACAGATACCTGTCAGCTTGTAGCACAGTGAACGGGGGGGAGGCTGTCCTTCAACGAGCAGGACACAGGTGCACCAGAAAGACATGCGCCGTGCTGAAGTGTCCTTGAGCAAAATATATTGAATTCCCCACCAGCAGGTCTGTACAGCTTCCCCACCCTTGTGGAGGGTAAAAAACGTTAATGCTGAATTTGGTCTTCTTGCGGTAGACGGTAGCTCTTATATGTTGAGATTGCAAATTTTTTCAAATTGGGGTGATGGTGTGCTATAGAAGCATTACACAGCAAGACTGATACGAAGAAGCCCAATTCTTGCCCAATTATTATCGGCACTGCAAAGTTGCTCTGGTGGCCTGAAAATGTTTACTAAACTTGAATGTAAGCAATGCTAACTTAGATAGTACGTTTACATACCTGTAAGCAGTGGAAGCAATGGTCCTATCCCACGTAACTTCTCTATCAAAAAGAGTATAGCAGCTGAATTGTAACTGAACTTAGAAGTGACAAATGATCTTGTATTAGTGTCGGTTACAGATCTTTTCCATAGAGCTACATGACCTTTACACCGCGTTTGATACTAAATCACAAGATCTTAATTGGACATCGGAGAGTGTTTCGAAACACCCCTCCTCATGCTCACAGACACTTCTCTGACGCCTTTGGGCTTTTCTACATCCTTGTTAGCGCAGAAATGAAATACGTTACGATTCCATCCCAAGTAGTCGTTTTAAAAGCCAATTTCATTTTCACCCATATGCTCCATTCGGTCACACAATGCCTCCTTCCTATTATGCTGATGAAACAGGTGTATATGCAGCACGTATATTTTAATGTAACCGACCCACAGCTGCAGCCATTTACGGCACATAATCTCATACAACTTGAATGGGAAAATCATCTGTATAGTGCTTGCAAAACAGACATTTCTGACACACCATGTTTCTGCAGGACACTGACAAAATGAGGGTAATAATTTCGGACTTTTAGACAGCGTGCAGGCGCGCTGCAGAATAACTTGATTGAATGAGGCTGATTATGCAGCAGGTAATCTATCCTCATTACCACAGGCATCCCTCACATGGCCTTGGCTCCATAATTATTGTGTGTATTTAATCCCCACTTCGAGTGCTCCACCTGAGTGTGCCGTCGGTGCGTGCTGCTAAGTAGGGATAGGTGTGAAGTAGAGTACGGCAGAATCAGACAGAGAAAGATGAAATGGAACTATTTTGCTCAGCAAAAGCTTGAGGGTCGTTTTTGATCCCCCCTCAGAGGCACAGAAAATAGTTATACCTTTCTCACTTTGCTTGCCTTAAGTAAGCTCCCAAGTGACATGGCAATGTGAGCAAATGTGAATAAAAAGGGACTATGACACACGCACTGCAGTGGTGCCGAAATGGCTGTCCAGATCAGTCAAATAAACCCACATCACACCCAAATTGCAACAATACAACATTTGAAAAGACATTGAAACTGACCAAAAAGAAGCTTTCACGATGTGCTGAATCTCCCTCTCTCACCCACTGAGCCAAACAATACTCTGTGACATCAGCATGAGCTTATTTCCTCAATTTCGCTTTCTGATAATTAGCTTCCAACAGACGAACCATTCATTTGGTTTCTGATTAAAAATGGGTCATTAAAACTGCCACTCGGGTGTTAATTGATGTCAATTATTCTCAGCCTCATTATTTGGCCAATGGGCTGCTGAAGTTTGAAAAATTGGCTTTGTGCTTAAAAAGGTTACAACATGTGGGCTACTATATGTGATATATTTTAGTGACAGCCCGGAATCCAGAATGACACCTTTCTTTGTTTGTGTGCCTGTAATGTATGTTATGTAAGTGGGGGGGGGATACATTGCATTTGGTATATTTTGTAGAGGGTGCAGTGGTTTGAGACCACTCTATAAGGAGGAAAAATGCACCTGTTTTTATTGACATGCAGACAGAAGGCGAAAGGATCAAACCTTGTGATTGACGGATGACCCGCTCGCCTCACTCAACCTGTTTCTGATGTGTCTTTGCATCCTCAGTCAAAACAAAATGTACTGAATGGGTCATAAATAATTACAACACAACTGGGCTCAGTTCATATTCAGTTCAATCGCTTGGTAATGGGTTTTCCCCGCTAAATAAAAATCATTATCATTTACAATATATTTCAGTGACGGATTCATTCGATTGAACTGAAGTTGTATTGAGCCCAGCCTTCAATGATGGGGACAGTACCTCTTCTCAGGCTTGGTAACCGTCGGCAGTTTGTCATCAGTGAAGACTGAGTTGAGGGCCCGGTGTAATCTCTGGAAAACAAGCAACACATTAGCTGTCACATACTTACTCACTTACTGGAATTTCACCTGTTTCTCTGCGATGATTCTGTTGTTTATTGGGAACATAAAATGCTTTGTGTGTTTTTTATGTGTGCGAGAAAAATAAGAAGACAATATATCACCTCCAAATACATATGAACCGACTAGTAAGCACACTTTGCTAGTAAAAGAAGCACAAGAAACACATTTTTTACATTCTGTTATGGCTATTCACTCACTCACTTAAATAATCAGAATAATTCTTCTTCTGGTGATTGTAATGTGGTTCCTTTCCAGCTCATGATCGAAAGGTTGCTTCGCTGTGTTGTACATGTGTGTATCTGTGTGTGAGGTCAGTACCTGACTTGTGTGCAGCCAGTATTTGAAGCGTGGCTCCTTGACCCTCGGGATCACCAGCTTGTACACGATGAGTTCCGCTACTGTGGTCAGGAGGGATAAGGCCACACCCACACAGAGCATCACAAACAGGCCGGAGAAATGCTTTATGCCCATCTGCAGCGTCTGGAGAGACACAGGGTTAGTGAGCGAGAGAGCTGGGCAGCGGGAAGAAAGTGGACGAGTGGAAAGAAGGTAGAAGGAGACTCAGAGAGAAAGAGATCAGGGATGCAAAGCTATTACTTCTGATGGAGTAGTGGTTGTCTGAAAAATTCGGTCCAGGAAGTACAATTATACAAAGTCCCTCGGGTTGTGCCTTTGATGGTAAAACAACCAGATAACAACAGAACTTAAAGGTACAAGATACAGGATTGGGAGCTTTTCGATTGGCTCTCAATGGCTCTCCATGGCTCTCAACATGGCGACGGCGAGCCAGCGGCTCACAACTAACGGTGCTGACAGCGCTAACAGTGCAAACAATGGCAAAAGTGTTGACAGAGCTAACAGTGTTTAGACGAGGGGCTAGCGGAGGGTGGGCGCTACGTTTCTGCAGCGATTATCAGCATTATTACATTATGAGCGTAGTGCAGAGCGGTGACCGTGAACTAGCCAGTGACACGCTCACATGAACGAACATGTGCCCGAAGCACATGCGGCCGGCCTGGCTATGTCAACAAGGCAAAGAGATGTTCGGATTACAAGAGGGAGCGTGACTTCTTTCTTTGCTCAGGTAGACATTAGTCCACTGTGTACAAAGCAAATAGTTGTTTCATGCTTTGGATATCGAATTTAGCTTTAAACATTTATGGAGTGTTTCAGACAGAGGGTGAATGCAGGTATATTCAGACAGTGTGAGAAAATTTATGTAATTTTGAAACATTAAAGGATGTAAACATGTTCAAGTAGAAACCTAAAATAAAAATGGATTCACCATGGTAATGACGCTGACTTGTAATTGTCATTAAGTGAACATCATTTTTATATTTTTCTAATGTTATGTTGCTATTTGCCAGCTACCACCTTTTTACTTGTTTTCTGTGTTTTCTGTTTGTATTTTTGTTTGTACAAGAAAATGTATTGAGAAAATGACTAAAACTGCATGTCTATGTGTGAGCAACGTGGCACTAGCTTCTGGTTTGTGTACACACAAGTATTTCTCCAGCTAACACTTTAATGATAGCATTAGTGTAATTTAAATTTTCTTTGCCGTTATTTCACATGAAATGTGTGAACCTGTTGACGTATTCACCACAGTCAGAAGTATATCTATCCTATACCGTCTCTATTACAGCACGTTTGGCCGACCTCCCAGGAGTCATTGGCTCACATTATTTTCAAATTTAATAAAAACAGCTTGCATAGACAAAACACTGCATTGCCAGATGTAATGCATCATGTTATTTTTTTTCCCATAACTTGACTTTAAAACATTGCAATCACTGCAACGTTTTCTCCCCAAAAAATGAGTGAGAGGAGAATATTGCTCAGGTTTGCTTTCAACTCTGTTTTCCATCCTATCAGAAGTAAACAACTCCATGAGGTAGTGGAAAAAGTGATAACTGAACAAGCAACAGCATTTCAAAGTCACTAAAGTGAAAATTGCAATGCCGTGAACTGAATTCAGCTTTGCCCTTTTAAGAAAAATGGACATCTGGAATAAGATAATACCTCCCCAATCACTGATAGATTTGTCCTGATTTTTCTGAAATCCTGCTTTAGATATGCTGGGATATCACACGTACCCCCCCCCCCCACCATCATCTTAATTGGCACTCATTCTATTCTGAACGCGTCACTATAGAGAAGCCTCTCAGAAATGCATCCTGAATCTGCAAGTGTGGCATCTCCTATTGGGATATCACACTTTTCTTAATTAAGTGCGTGTAACTGCAACACGTTGTCCGGTGAATCTTTTTACTGCTGAGTATGGAGCAGCTTGTGATGCAGCAGCGGCTGCAATGATTGCATTATAAAGTCACGGCGGTAAGAGAAAAAATAATATGTATGATGGATTAAATTCGTCATTGCAACATTGTGAATTGGCGAGCTGGCTGTATTGTCAATTGGGAGTGGAAGCTAATGATTCCTGGGAAGTCAGGCAGTGCAGACAGTAGTCAGTGTCACATCTTAGTGCTGGAGAAGACATCTCCAACTTAGGAGAAAAGACAGCAAGACAAGCTTACTGAGGATAAACGAGATTAATCTAATACTTAGCTCCAGTGTGTAAAAAGCACTGTAAGTTATTGTTCATCAACCCGCTCCAACATTCCTCACAGTTATGGGCTTCCTTGGATCAGCACATTTAAGCACATTCAGCACATTTAAGCACATTCTTCCAAGTTTTGGCCGCAAACACACTTCCTGTCTCTTTTCACTCTACGCAACCATATAGAACAATTATTTTTATTATAATTCCCAACTCCACTTATAAATTGCATGGGTCAGTTGCATAAATTTGCTGCAAAAAAAAATCAATGAAAAGCTTCAATAAAACACATAATGCTCACAATCTTCCTCCCTTTTGATCACAATTTATTTCCAGGTAATGTTAAGTTTGGCCGTCTTAATGTTATATGTCAAATATTATGTCATTTATTGGTATTGATTTTATTACTTCAAATGGGATCAAATTCTTTGGGGTGACAGGGAGCTGGACGGATGCCAGAGAGTTTGGCTGCCTTTGCTAAAGCCAATCCATCAGATGTTTCATCTCTTCAGAATCCCAGGCTTGCTGCTTGTGGTGTAGTAGCCATTCATCGGAATAATAGATTGAAAAAAAGAAAATAAATGCTGAGCAGGACTAAACTGTGCCAGCCTTGTCAATAATTCATATTGTGTATATCACATGAATTTCCCTCTGATGTTGTCCAGTGTTCATTTTGACAGCACACTGTAACTTTAATGTAATTATACATATTCTACGTAACTTATTTAACAGCAGTATCTATAATATGAGAACCAGAAGGTGTGCAGAAATACTGGTCAAGCAGCTTTCTCTGCTGTCGGCGTAGGCAGGTGGAGGCATGATGCTGCAAAATGAGATGTACCCGGAGCAATTTAAATGTCTGCAGTTGCAGATAGCATCTGTAACACGTCTAGCTGTTACGCAGTAGGAAATGTTTCACTTCAGAGACACTGAATCTGTTGCACTGCAGTGTGCTGCTTCTACTACTCATATGAGACTCAGAAGATGGGCATTTACAATGATGTATTTGGTGTGTTTTGGTAATGCTGTCGCATTACCAAATGCCACACCCCAAGTGCTGCTTTATCAGACTTCATAAAGGGCGTTTTATGCCTTTGCATGCAAGTAAAAATAAATGAAACACAAGAGGAAGATGGGGGCAGATGAGTTATGGGGGCATAGCTCAGTTAGCAGATGCGGGTCAGGGGGCCGGGCTCTGAATTAGTAAGGAGCCATTACTGTACATGGAGGTTGTACAGGCAGTGCAAGGAAAGTATTCTGACAGCCAGGAAAATCATGAAATCAAGAGAAAAGTTCTGGGTAAGGGTAGAAAAAAGTGACAAGAAAGCTACTTCTATACAAATAAATTGTGGAAATAAATTGTGATCAATTGAATGAATTCTGACTAACCAGAGAGATAAAGAGAGAGTTTCTTTTATTTTATGTTTCATGATAAAGAAAATAGGTCCCTTCTCTACAGAGTGTAAATAGTTACATTATTGTGTTACTCTTGGGGCAGCGGTACAAGCTGAAAACACAAAAGTGATGTGTTATCTCCTGATAAAGTTTTTGTGGCAAACACGTAAGCAAACAGTTTCCCAAGAGCTGGCCTTACGTAATCCACAACAAAATATGTTTTCCCATTAAAAATAGTCATTCGATTGAATGTTCACATAAGAATATTGACTAGTGCAGCTTTAGTTTTTTTTGGTCTTTGTTATAATTAGCAGAAAGTTAAAGCCATTATACCAACCGAAACACCCGACAATATCCACGTGCGGAGATAGAAAGATACATTACGGCAAACATTCAACATGTACTTAAATGTCACCATACAAAAACAATACATTTGCTGCTGTTGTGTACAAAAGGCGGTTCTGTTCCTACCTGAGTCACAGCAAAGCTGCGCTTCCCGCAGGGCACAACCTTGTACCATTTGTCATGGAGCATGTCCATGAAGCCATCCGACTTGTACTGACTGACAAGCTCTGAGATGTTGGAGGTGAGTGGAGAGTCCTGAGGGAGGCCAATGCCATAGCCTGCCAATGGACACACACACACACACACACACACGATACAATTATTCCTCTTTCGCAGCAGCAAAATTATTTGAGCTTCAACTCCATGCACTAAGATATTCTTTCACAGAGTAAGAAAAATAACAACTGAGCAGAAGAGTCTTGGCATCTTTTTTTTTTTTTTTTTTTTTTTTAACCAGCGCTTATCAGAAAGCACCATCATCACTCTAAAACAAAGCAGGTACTTAACGTTGTGAGTAAATCTCTGAATTCCTCAGCTTGCCAGGAAAGTGTGACAAATACAGCAGCAGCCAATTACAGAAGTACCTCGCCTTGGTAGGAAGTACACTGATTGATTTGTATCGTATCCTGGAGGCTTAAGGGTGCATTAAGTAATTAACAACAACACTGGAATCTGGGACTATGGTGGCCTGTAATGGAAGCAAGCACCATGGGAACATCTTCACAGTGAGAGGAAGGAGCTTGCTAAGTGGACCAGAGATTAAAAGCAGACAGTAGAGGATCTAAGCTGTTGAAAGCAAGATGATTAACTGCTGTGCAAAGGTTGAGTGATTGATATTGTTGAATTCTGTTGAATAAAATGCTCATGGGCAGTTTGTCTGCTGTCATTCAGGACAACCTCTTAAAATGTAGTGACAAACAAAAACCAAAACAGATCTGTGGATACTGATGACTTAATCAGGCAACTGTTTTCCAGTAATGACAAATTACCAATTTAATCTGAAAATCTTCTTTATCAATCTCTACCATTTACCATTTACCATTATCAAAAAGATGGGAAAGCGCCACATATTCATAAAGTGCTGTTTTGTGTATTACAGGCTCGGAGAGTAACATACTACATGGGACGACGTTACGTAATTAGGATACGAGAAGAAAAGACAGTTTTCCGTTTCAGTTACAGAAACAAAGACATCGTTCAATTAAAGACAGTAAAAATGGGGAGTTTACGTTTTTCAATTTGAAAATTAAAATTAGGAATAATAGGCCTAACCTACCACACATATGGGCACACTTCACGTCACAATAGCCTCTAAAGTTAGTGAAAATGTAAGCAATCAAGTTACTTTACTTTAATATTGTGTTCCTTGGATTAAGTTACAGACTACATTTTTAACAGGTAATTAGTATTTGTAAATACATAAAACAAAAACAAACTGCCTTGGCCCTGACTAAGTGAGTGATTTGTCTTATGATGAGAAGCCATGTGTTACCTTCTATAGCGAAGGGTTTCCCCACTGTTAGAGTTTTACAGTCTGCGTCTATGGAGACCTCGTAGTCCAGCAGAGCTTTGTCCATGATGAATGCATCCAGTCTCTGAGGGTCATTCCTGTAAACACACAGCAAGTAGCTTAATTGGAAGTGCAATGCAAGTGCAGATGTAGCAAATATATGTCAGGCTATTTGTGTGTTTTGTGCAGTGACGGGTTCTTGACTAAGATAGTGAGAGCTCAGCTTTAATACTGAGACACTACAGGTCCAAAACATTTTCGTGAACTGGCCCATTTTGAGATTTTGGACTATTTTCCCCCAAAAAATGTAATCGACAAAGAAAGATGTCTTCATTCAGACAACAACAAACATCCAAAGTAAACATGTATGTGTTTATTTTACTATTCTGTCCATTTGCGTCTGTAGATTTCACCAAAATTCACAAAAAGTTGGCATTAATACCTTATTTGCATATTTAGGCATACCATTTCAGAAAACTCGCAATACAACGAATATTTGCCTTAATGTCAGTAATCAACTGGGGAAGTTTCATGGTTCTATCTATTACTTCAAATTGTTACCCAATTCAACTATTCAGCATTCATCAGTCGCAACATGTTGTGCCAATTAAACATTTCGTTGCACACTAGCAAGCACTCAGTCATTCAACAAAAGATAAGAGTGTTGACCTGAATTTTGCCCTTAAGTTTTTTGACGATCTGATCAGTGGCATTTGAAATGTTTTTGACGGATCGCCGGACAGACAAACAGATAGATGCACTTGGACTGATCCGTAGTCAGTCAGAAATGAATTGTGGTGACAGATGTAACCATAGCGCTAAAACAGATCTTACATCTTCTGGGATTGACATTTTAAAGCAACCCTCTGGAAAATTAACCTTTTAAAAACCTCCTGAGCCGCAAACTTAAATGAACCTTTGTCATCTCACTCCGGCTCTGATACTCTTGAGACTCATTTTCTCTGTTTTTGTCCTCATGTCACACCTGTGACCTCACAGCATGAGTGTCTGTTTCACTTATTTTAACAGTGTTAAGTTGAATAAATAGAGACACAAGTGGGGATGTTTTTTTTGTGCCCAATGAAAAATAGGTGAAAAGAATAAAACACAAAAAAAGAGATTTTATAGAGCCTTTCAGAGGGCAGAGTAACACAATCACTGAACATGGGATGTCAATGATTGAACAAATTCCCTCAACCTTTTGCCAGTGGTTTTTCAACCCTCTTACGGGCCCTATTCCAGTAAAATAACTGCCTGTCCGCCAATTTACTCAGATTCCTCGCTCCAAGTCTCTTATACACAGTTGAGATATTCATTCGCAAAGACAAGGCTTTTACGAATCAATTCTTTGCTGACAGGTACAGCCTACTGGGATCCAAATGCTGCAAAGCCTTTTTTTTCTAGATATTCTTTTTGTTTTACGCTTGTTATCCGGGACAGTGTTTGAAATCCTCAACTATCTTCTACCCACAAGCTAGCTGCTCATTATTACAGGTGGAATCAGGTTGCAGCTTATGTCCTTTGTATTTCAACCATAGTACTGCATGATGTGTATTTTATGATTAGAGCACAACCTAGACATCCAGCAATTACCTAGCCAGTGTGATTAAAACATGATGACTCCCTGGATCATCGTCCTGCAGTAACGCTTGAGGAGTATGTATTTGCATGTGGATGGTAGAAACCTGCACTTGTGACAGGGCACATTTCTGCGGTGTGGCTTCACTTAACACAAAATGATGTGCGGCACAGCAGTTCCATTCATTTTGGATCTCTGAGGTAGATCAGGCAACAGCTTTCACATCACATCGTAAGACAAAATAGCACAAGGCAGTTGTCTGGGGCTGATAATGCTCCAGTAAGTGCGCTTTCTCAGAATGCTCTAATTATGTAGCAGACGGGCTGCAGTTGTTGCTTGTTTCAATTTCAGTTGTCAGACATGTTCATCAAGCTGAAAGACCATTGGTGCACAGTGTGCAGGGAAGAGATAACTGCAAATAGACCTCTAAAGTTCACTACATTTCCCCCAAGCAATGTTGTTTTAGTCATCAGGGTGTGTGGATTGTTGTGTCTACTTGTCACAGGGGTGAGGGAAGTGATGAGGGAAAGTGGAAACAGGTGGGAGAGTAGGATGGGAAGCTAACTGCAGGGCTGATGAGGGAGAGTGGGAACAGGTGTGTCGATGGGCGGGACAGGTGATGAGGAAAGGAGGGAGGGCAAGTCCAAGGGCATCTGGTGGATGGCTTGGAAAATGGCAATGAAAGGACGGAGACACTAATATAATAATATTAACATCCAGTTTTGACCAATTCATGAATGTTGACTTTAATCTCCTCATGGGGCTCGGTCTGTCAATGCAGTATACAGAAGTTGCATTGCACTATGACGTGACATGGCATACTATATGATTATATCAATGCTAACTAATGCCTGGTGGATTCAGAAGTGAACCCTAAGCTCAGGGTATTCAAAGTTACATTGCGGCACACTCGTTTGCTGTCTTGTTCTCCAGTCATAATTTTCTAAAGATGACATTTTCCCTTGAACCCTCTAATCAGCATTTTACAAGCTCAGTAAGGAAAAAAAAAGGAAAAGTCTTGTTTCATCCATTGAAATTGTGTCCTGCACAGCCTGGGCCTAGTATTCAGCTGCCTCTTCTCACTATATTCTGCTTTGCTCCACGGGGATGCCAGTTGAATGTCGAAGCAGCTTATGATGACAGCAATGGCAGGGTAAGGAGGAGGGTGAGATCTGAATGCCAACAGGAGGGCTTTTTCTCTCTTCAAATTTTGACTTTCTTAAGACACGCAACTCCCATTCCTTTTCCTTATTTTCAAAGAAGTTGTTTTTTTTCCCACATGTGTGTAAGTTGATTTCCAAGGAATGATGACAGCAAGATATAACTGGTTATATAGTTACTGAATACCAGAGGACATGGTGACAGTGACGACTATGCCATGAATGCAGAGTGTGTGTGTGTGTCTGCACGACATGCGTATGTGGACTGTGCCGGACTCATGGCATTGTCTTACTTGAGCTGATGTATGCCATCTGGGGTTGCCGGGACGTTGTATCGCCTCATGTACTCGTGCATCTCAGGGAAACTCTTCTTGAGGTAGTCCTCTGCGCTGCTTTCTCTCACTGTGGCAAATCGGAACCCCTGAGAGGGATGGTGTAACTGCAAGAAAGATACAATAAACCCAGATCTTACCCTTAGAATGTCTTCACAAAGCATTCATTTTGAATAATATTGATATTTTTCACTTTAGTCTGCTGCTTCTCTTTTCTTCAGTTGGCATTTTTTTTATTCTCATTAGCAGAAGGAGAGCTTGTTAAACTGGTGATTTGTTTCTTTTCTGATTCACTCTTGTTATTCAGAGATTTGGTGCATTGGCCAAAACATCAATTACCATATGCTGATTGCTCTAACAAAGTGGTTTAATTAAATAATCTATTTGCTGACTTAAAGTTTAAAGACTGCACTCTTCACAAGAAGTTGCTACCTACTACTCCAGTCTGCAGTATTATCAAGTGTACATCGGGGACATTTTTAAAGAGAAGGTCCACAACAGCCTGAAACTACATTCCCCGAGTCTGTAAACTTGGATTTATGAATCTGCAGTTATTTGCAGTGCAGCACATTTCCGACCTTTGGGTCATGTATCCCTGACAGTTGTTCGTAGGTCTTCTCCCCGACCATGACGGCAGCTAGATTAGCAGTGTAGGTGGACAGACAGAACAGACAGAAGATGGCCCAGAGGTTCATCAGCAGGCGGCCCGTCCAGCACTTCGGCGGCTTGATGGCCACCGTTCTCCCGAAGAGAATGGCGTAGCACACGTTGAGCGCTGAGGAGAAGGAGAACACCCGGTCGCGGTTGCGTCCACGGGGCGTCATACCAAACGGGCTGGTCCACTCGTACAGGGTGAGGAAGACAGCGGTGACGTGGAGGGAGACAAAGATGCCGAGCCACATGGACCAGTGGAGAGGCCACATGAAGGCACCGATGGGTGCAGCTGTGTCGCGAGAACGAACCTGGGCAAGGGGGTACACAAGATTAGAATACCTACACCTAAATTATACTATAAAAGTAAGACATTAGTGTTAGATATTGATGTCTTTTTTTAACAATCTTCAAGTAAACTTGCATAGTGTCACCTTTTTCTGATATGACATGACAACCGGGTCTCACTCGCAACTCGGCAAATATCGACGCTTAGTCAGTTCTCCTCGGTGTCTGATACCGACACACCAAGCTCTCAACTAACTCCAATTTAATCGCACCCGTGTCATTATTAGACGCTCAGAGCAACTGACCCAGTATAAAGAGCGAGATAGACCATACAGGTTAGGAGGGGAGGTGGATAGTTCAAACAAACAAAGGACTTTCGTCAAGGAGACAGCTGTGTCCTGTGCAAAACTAAAAGTAAACTTTAACATTCTTTCACTTAAGTAGTTAATTATGTGAGTCGTTAGTCACGCGAGTTGCTAGTCACGTGACTGGTTTGTCACTCATTAGTTACATGAGTTGTTAGTCATTCAATAGTCATTGTCAGTCGTTCAGTCAAGTTAACGTCAACCACGCTTTTCCCAAACCTAAGTAAGTGGTTTTGTTCCCTAAACCTAACTTCCTGTGATGAAGACGACTTTTTACTTTGAAAAGACACTATGTGTGTAATGAGTGGAAACCGATACGCTGTCTGTGGTTTAACTCTAGTGACAGAACTGACGAGAGAGGGCTACCAAGAGCATCATAGTTTGAAGCTTAGGGCCATGGACCAAGCGTGAGTATTTGAATAATCAGGAGTGAAAATGTGTTGTTCATGAGGATTAAGTAAGACTGGAAACGGAATATCTGTCGGGTTAACATGTTCGGTTAATTGCTCATCAGAAATTAAATGGTTAAACACAGGCTTGTCTCAACAATTTGAGCTAGGAACTGAAACAGGTCCTACAAAGATCCACAGTAGCATGATGAAATGGGAAGGAACAAATTTGGAGGGGACATGACAAAAAAGAAAGTCGCAATCCCCTCTCGTCACTTTTTGCTACAAATAAATACTAAATACAGTTCACACAGGAAAGCTACAAATTCAGAGGCCTGCCATTAACTGGATGTCTATTTGTAAAGGTGCTGTCTGATAAACTGTTAAATATTGATAGTAGAAGAGACATCTGCTGTAAAAAAAAATCAAAACATCTCACTGTAGTGGCATCTTTCTGTCAGCATGAGACTAGGTATAGTAATTGTAGTAATGGGGTCACCACACTAAGCTGCACCCTCTCGAGCCCAGCCCTATACGGGGAAGTGCATTACAATCCAATAACCTAGGGCTGGCAGTAATAAAACTCTGCTATATTGATACTGACCACCAGCATACCAAGCGGAGAGGGTTGAGGTAAGGTCATTGACAGAGAGCGGAGAAGCATGGGCCAAAGAAGTGAGATAAGTAAAAAAGTGCAAAGGAAAAAAGAGAAAAATTCTGTATGAAATGAGGAGAAAAAGATGAGTCAAGAAAAGAGAGAGAGCACTACTCACCAGAATTCCCAGGCTGGTGGAGAAGAAGGGCGAGGTGAAGTCAATGACTTGACTTCTGGCCGAATTAATGCTAAAAGATGTCACTGCCAGGTGGGCTGCGCCACTGAGCAGATCCCCCACCAATCCGGTCCAGCGACCATTCTTGAACCCCCCATACTTCCCGTCGCCTACAATATAGAGGTCGAAAGTGAAGCCCATGTCCTCTGCCAGCTTCTCCAGCAGATCTATGCAGTAACCGTAACAACACTTCTTCAGGTCCGTGGAAACAGACCCGTTACGGCCCGCAAGGTTCTGGAAAAATCCTTTCAAAAGCGAAGATTCATTGGTGAGCGGGTCGAGGCACAACTGGCCCGCGGGACACATCCCGTCCCCGTCCACCTCTCGGGTAAATACAAACGGGTTCTCCACCAGCGTCACGACCCGCATGTGCAGCCGTGCCGATCGGCGCCAGTCTCCTCCGGCCCCAAATCCCTGATGGCTTGGCCAAGTTCGCCGGTCCATCAGAACTTTCCCCCTGCGCCAGCGTCCCAGTCGGGTCCAGGTTGGCTGGCCTAGAGGGTCCAGCTGGAGGGACCAGATGTAGTGATGGGCCTCTGAGATGACATTCTGGCTGTGAGTGTCTATGGATATTAAACCGGTCTGGCCCTCAAAAGATGTGTTGGATAGAAATCTGAGGGGAATGGGGTGAGAAAGAAGGAAATAAATGATGGGGGAGATTGGGGGAGGAGAGTGGTGGAAGGAGGACAAGCAGGAAAGAGCAGAGGAGTTAGAGGAAAGATCATTTTTAATATTTTCAAAATTTAAGTTTCCTTCCTTGCAGGTGAGACTGGGTTTAAAGGTTTCAGTCCCATGGACAGAGCACAGGAAAGCCAGTTTATTGCTGTTGCCCACTATGTACTAGTCTTACCCTCTCAATTTAATGTTCTCTAAATGTATAAAAGACATCAAAAACAGAGTAACATTTTATAATTGTCAATTGATTATAGAATAGAGAAGTTGTAGGTCCTCACACGGAAGGAAGTTTGACCATCCTTTCAGCCCTTTGCCACTTATTTTTGGAAAAATTGCATTCGACCAGTGTCAGTGATCCTCAAAAATATCATTCATTTTGATGTAATTAACATTCATAATTAGTATGGTAGTTGTAAACACTACTGAAATGGGGATTCACATTACGCTTCATTGATGCTATCAAAACACCAGATACCTTGCTTTAGGAACTATAACATTCACATTCCCCTTAATTCTAGCTGAGCATATAGGATTTTTTAATTTTATTTACTTAGATGTCAAACTTGACAGTATATGTTTAACCATGGAAACATCTTTCAGTTCCTTGATAATTTACTTATGAGGACTGTGTGATATTGTCAAAAATTCCCCTACTTGATTAAAGCTATTGAAAAATCAAAGATACTTGTTTGGGTTAAAAAAAAATGCTTGGTAAAAGTAAGGGAACAATCGCAGTCATGGGTTTAAGATATTGAAAGGTCGGGTCGTGAGTTTAGAAAACCACAGCGGTCTCCCTTGTCAAAGTCACATACTTTGTTGATTCAATCCACCGCAGCCTGCTCCCCGAGAGGCTTTGCTGTACTGTGACAACATCACGCTACACTACTTCTGACATTTGGGCACATAGAAATATGTCATTGGAGGCATTTAAACAAATGAGCAAAGCAACACTTTTTATGCAAGACAGTTTCATTGAAGAGGAACAAAGATCTACCCAACAGGGATACAATGGTTGACAAAATCTGCAATTTAAGGACCCTCACGGTAAATTGAAGGCCTCTTGGATTGAAACAATTTTGTCTTATATCAGTGTTTAAAGCATATCTTCTTTACACTTGCAGGTCAAGTTAACTGCAAGATGCACAGTTGCTCAATACGTTTTCTGCTGGCTTGCTTTTTTTATTACAATTGCCAGTAAGAAAAACACCTTTTCCAGGAGTTCTGTGGCTGCAGGATTTACAGGCTTAAATGTACGATTATATTTTACCCTTGGTTAGTTTATACAAAAATCCCAATTTAATAGTGTAACACCAGCACTGGAGAGGTGTATTATCTAGGTGGCCTTAGTGGCTGTCCAAAGTGTGTTTGTGTGTGTGTGTGTGTGTGTGTGTGCGTGTGACAGGATAAGGCAGACCACGGTCCAGTGATCACACCATCTCTTTCACTGAGCCATGCTACTGGCTGTCTGAGAGTGTCAGATATCAGAGCAGACAGACACACTCGCACTCACACAGAGAAAAACACACACACTTGTCCACTGGAATGGATATCTTTGGACGTAGGAAAGAATGCGGGCATCCGTTCTGTGCAAGGAGATGCACACCGCTTTGATATGCCTTCAGGTGGTAATGATGTGAAAGACGTGACCTTTACCGAAATTTCTTTTTTGTGTCAACTTGTTCACTGTAAAAAAAAAAGGAAAAAATAAATCCCTTTTCCACCACCTTGTCTACTTTCCTACATCTTTAACTGGTGTTAAGTCGACCTGACAGCTCAACTAGTCCGTCTGAAGGTCAGTTTCTTCACTGCAGCGTGTAGCTGTTAATCTACCTGCAGACTGTGTCTTTTTCCTCTTCATATTTAATGAAAGTGACATGCTCTTGCACATTCCTAACAGTGCAGAGGGTGTTGCGTGTGAAAAGGGCACATATTATGAGAGTCACTTTTGGAAGGTGACGTTACAGATAGTTTCAGACTAATACTAGCAGGGTATGACAGCAGAGTGGAGTCGTATGAAGGGAGCCGAGTTTCACAATGTTTCCCGCTGCAGAAAGCTGCTCCTTGGAAAGTCAAAGATGCTCTCTCTTGCTAATAAATCGCACCATCGTGTATGAGTGTACAAGTGTCTTTCTCTTTATAGGATTTGATGGACCATTTTCTGTCATGCATGAATAGACATCATGCCACTCACATAAGCAGAACTCCAGGGTGCTCATTGCAACCTGGCTTCATCCTAATTGGCTCCACTTGTTAATGAACTATTACTGTTGTATCATCACAATTAATACTTATGTACTTGTACAGGACTTTCATGCAGGAGACCGCTGTTCATGTCCGGTGCAAAACTTAACATTTTGTCACGTCAGTCGTTAGCCACTCAGTAGTCACGTTGGTCGTTAGTCAGTCAGGTAAATATCGATCACACTCAATTTATGAAAGTGGTTTTGTTGCCTATAAACCTAACTTACTGTGAAGACAGACATTTATTTTGAAAAAACACCATGCATGAAAACGTGATATGAAAACAATTTGATGGTCAATTTTTTTTAATGTATGCAAAAGGGAAACTGCAAACGCCCTCTGATTTAGGCCACTTAAATAACTAAATCCTCAATTGGAATTGGGACTTCTTCTGTCACTCTTGACATTGTGGAGAGGCACTGACAGATGTTTGAAGTAGTTAAAGTTAAAAGTAGCCCTTGACTTTCTGAAACTTTGGATGAAACCTGTTTCAGTGAATACATTCACATCACGATCCCACCACAACTGGCTGTGACTGTGCATCATCTCCGTACCAAAATAGCAGCCATTGCTCCACAAAAAGGCTACATTTATCAAAAACTTACACAACCAAACAAAAAACCCCAGATCCGACCAATAAATCAGAATTTAGCACTGAGGTGTGAACTGAGCCGTATAGTCCTCAAGTACCTATGTCGAAAAGATTTAGTCCAGGAAGCTGATGACTCATGCAAGGACAGATGCATGTTGGATACATTTTCAGGCGTCTCTTTTTCAGATTCATATTTATGCAAGACATTGACATCCTTTAAATCCAGACCTGCTACAGCCCCTCCTACGCTCCAATAAAAATGTTAACTTTCTATACAATGCGACATGATTCATTTCCACTCCATGAAATAAAAAATTGGTTGAATTTGAAGCAGAGGAGTCGACGAGTGACGTCTAGGTGAATCACATCTATAACCCAGCGACACTAACTTAATGTCATGCCCGCCTCGTCTTCTTTCCTCGTGAATCACCAAAAAAAATGATTCCGAGTATGAGGCAGGTTACAACCATAGAGTAGTGCTCGTGTTCACATCAGCGGCCATGAAGGAGAGTGAGCGAAAAAAGCAAGCTGAATTAAAAAGGATTGAAATGCACCTCAACTTTTCACATTTTATATCACTTGCAAAATATCAATCAACAACATTAAACATGTTTTTTTTCAGTTAGCGTCACAACATCTTGTTCTTAACACCAAAAGATATATGTTCATGCCGCAGACTCTTCTGTAGCATAGAAGGAGCATCCCTCCTTGTTAAACCAATCCTTCCCTGAAGCAAACAGAACGTGTTTTACTTATATCGGTTCAGGGAATGCAAACCTCAAAGCGGACATTCATTACATATCATTTATCTATCTTTACAGCTCAGCTGGTGGGCACATCAGGGTACTCTGCTTGCCTTTGGCGGGCATGCATTGCTTTAAATGTTTGTTATCGCGAAGGACTGTCTCTGGTGAAAATAAAAAATGAATAAGATAAGCTGCTGATATGTATCTTATCTGTTATAACACAGGGCTTTTGCCCCTGTGGTTTATCTGTATCTGCATCTCCAGGGCCTACCTGTGTCTTTCTTTTCCTGAACACTACCCTTTCTCTTCCCCTGCTTTCTTATCACATATTTAACCTCCTAGCCAGTAACTCTCCTCCCTCAGCTTCTCAGTCTAGTGGAAAAACCTTATCGTGCCTCGCATAGGCTTTTACACAGATACTTTGGAATAGCACCATGTTGGTCTTTTCCCTTTTTATAGAAGGAGCTTAATTATACCATACAGACTCCTGCTCACTGATCTTCATCTGGTAAAAATACAACAATTTGATAATCTTAATATTTTTGAGTCCTTAAAAGCTTTTTATACTTAATCAACAGATTCTGCATTCATAATCTGTAGGCAATGGGACAATATTTGGTCTGAAGCATTCTGGTTTGTAGTCGAGTAAAGTATCGACCAATTACGTTCGAGCAAACTGTGGTCGAATGCAGTCCAGGTCGAGAGCAAAAGAGGCGGAACCCATTGGCCGAAATGCAATCTCTGACGATGATTTAGATATTTGTTGGTTTACAATTTGTTTGGAAACTATAGCTGCTCCAATCCAGTTGTAGTCGTGGTCTCTCAACTCCAACTCCAGTCTTGCATCTCAAGTTGCTAATCGGATTGTACACAATGAGCAGAGACCGGAAAAAGGGATTCTTGGCCTCGGATATTTTGCGGCTGCATCAGAATCCCCGGAAATGTAGCCCCATGGCCCCAGATGCTTATCCGTCGCCAAACCTATAGCCAATGGGTTCCCAGATTGCCTATTACATGCAATAGTATGTGTGCAAGTTGAAATGTTGGTGGAACTATAGAGTAACAGACTAGGCTACCAATTGGATTCATCATCTTGAGAGCATAATTATTAATTAATTATCTCTTTTAGATTTTTTTATATTCCTTGTGTAACAAATATTTTTTACATTTCTTTTGAAAAGTAGGACATATTTTTCCTGATTTGTATAGTGGTAGTATATAATCATAAGCAAATGGAACGAAGCAATTAGTTGCTGTTATTGGGATTATTATTATGATCTTTATTATTATTATTACCACAAAACATTTCTACTACTACTACTGCTACTACTACTAGTAATAATAATAATACATATCTGGGGTGTGACCATCAGAGTATATCCATGGTACAGCTTGACCGAAGCCTGAGAAAGCAAATGGAGAGAGAAATGGGATTGAAAGTAATAATGAATAAATCAATTAGCCAAGCAGAATAGCCTGTGATAACTGATTAACCCCAAGGATAATAAAACATCTGATTTATCAAAATGTTGTGGTAATCTTTCTACATTATCAGATTACTTTTGTTTCATTATTTATTCATACCATAAATTATATATGTCAGTATTTTTAGTCTATAAATATTATGTACAATCATGTAGAAGAACATTTATTGTCGACATTTTTCTGTTTTCTCAATTGAAATAATTGCCAAGATTCCTTTAAAAGAATTTTTCCATTTGGAATTACATAACATGATACTAAAACTGTCTGATTAACTCTACTTTCACCTTTTGCATTTTCTGTGCACACTTGCATTCACATGTACACACCTATACACACACACGCACACATTCACACATACACACACACAAATATATATACTGTACATACACGTGTATACATACATATCCATACATACACACACAAACATACATACAAACCTACATACATACACATACAGACACACAAACATATATTCATCATTATGTTATTCAAGTGACACCAGACATATTTTCATACTGGCAGAAAAGGTCAGCGAGGTCTGTAATACTGTTGTTCTGGGCGCATTCTAAGTTTTACTCCTAAGTTATGATTTGTCCCATACTCTTTGGAAAAAGAGGAAATACAAATACCACCAAACATCAGCACCAGTACAAATAGTACATATAGCCAGCCTACCATCCGTTTATCAGGGGGGTTCATGTATATCTGCTACGACAGAAGTTTTTTTACAAATAGCAACATGGCCTGGTACATCTTGATTAATGAGGATAATCACACCCTTAGCCTCTGTCTCTCTAACACACACACATACGCACTCAGACCCAACACACAGACTTGGCTTCTTCTCATTGCCATCCTGTCCTGTTAACCAAGAAAAAGAGAGACGATGTCCTGCTTTAATCCAGCTTCTCATAAATGCTGCTGGATCAGATTTGTCCAAAGGGTTTAGGTCCAAAAACCAAAGGAAAGACAGGCTCTCTTCACACAACCTGTCGTGGCTCTGGCTGGCTGTTTCATTTACAGCGGAAAATCTGTTCACGCACTCACTGATAATATTTGTGCATAAATGTTTTCAAATTGAACATTGAGTAATGCTAGACATGGTAGCCTGAGTTTTTAAAATACATTTTTCGTGACAATTGCTGGAGACAATAAAAAGAGAAAACATTTTGCTGTTGAGGCTTTCAGGGGATCTCAAATATCAATCAAATCTTTTCTGTTGCTCATCTGTCACATGCTTTCTGGCTTCTACCGTATTGACAACACTCCCTTCCAGATCAGCTCCGCACCTGATACCACAGCTCTACCAAACCGACGACAGTCCCTCTCACTGCAATAGAAATTAAAAAACGACTGAAAGTGACTGCAGGATTTTGAAGGGTGTAAGACAAGGGTTCACTAGAGAGATCTTTGGGATTAAAAGGTGAGAAACAAACGTTACAATGTATCTGTAAATAATTGGGTTTGGAGTATTACCTTCTAATCATTTTGTGAAGGGGACATTGCTCTTTTGCATCCTGGTCACAACTTGTATACATATACAACCTGTGAAAAGAGGCCATGACTATAATGCTTTGTTTTCAGAGGTCATAAGCCCTAAACCTTGGAAAATACTGACGATGAAAAGAAACAAATGAAAGAAAGTTTGAACGTTTAACCTGACTAACTAATTTGAGTTTTGTACAATGTAATGCGAGCGATTTTTACACAAACTATTCTAGAAAAAGTCAGGAGGGGGCCATCTTTTAAAGTTCCCTATTTCACCTCTAATGGTTTTCAAGAGGTGTTTTTTCAGTCTTTTCATCTTTTCCTTTCCTTATAGGTCTAATAATAACGTCACTGACTTCATTTACTTTCTTGCACAATACAATAAGTTGTCACTATAGGGCGGTCATATGGATTTAAGATAATTGGTTATCATCAGTGTTTGAGAAACACCCATTCTCTGTAAGAAAATCTTATTTTTTTAAATGAACTTAATCTTTGCCAGAATGTTAACAAGACCTGCAAAAGACACATTTCTGGTTCTACAAAAACAACATGTATGACATATAACCGCTGAGCTGGCGGTTTCTGGATTGATGATTTTTTAAATGTAGTGTCTAACTAGAGACCATCTCACCGGCTGTGAAGCCAAATCGGGCCAGAGGCTTTCCTAGTTCCTATACCCCTACTTCTGGTGTCCCTAGAGTGTTGAGCACAAAGGTCGAGTGGCTGTTCCAAGTCGAGAACCTTGTGGGTCACGGAGAGTCCGACTCTAGGTCCTATGAAGAAACCATTACTAACGTTTTTATTTTCTCGGTGATGGTCAACCCAACAAATACGGCCTGTCGTTTGTTTTATCACAGTAATGAAACATAAATGATGACGTTATCATGATTTGTTTGAATGTAATCTTGTAGAATTAAGTTTTTGGTGATAAACCTGAATAATACAGTTCCTTGAAAGATATAGTTGTCAAATTACATTAGAAATATTTTAGTAAGACATATTTGTATCCTTCCTTTTCCATTTTAACCTTAGAGCTGTTTTGCTTTCTGGTTTGCAGCCTTTTGCAAGTTTATGGCTATTTTACATTAGAATGATGAACAAGTTGCAGTCAGTGCGTGTTTGTGTGTATAAAAGAGGCCCTAAGCAAAGACTCTATGCACTTTGTTGTATATTCTTTCAACTTAGTGCAGTGAATAAATGCATCATTTCTGCCTTTTAGGGTTTTTTTTTTAGTTCTCAGGTACACAGATATCATGATGTATAGTAGATGATTGTCTTGCAATGTATTGAGTATCGCAGAATCGTTGTTGCGTGATATCATATTATATATGAAATTGCACTGTGTTTCAGAAAAACAAGGTTTTAAGCTTTAATATCTCATAAATAAATACATAATTGGGGCTTGAGGGTTTTTGTGACCTCTCTAAAATCTCATCATATGCCTTCTATCTGATCTCCAGATCCCAGCTGATCTCAGACTTAATAAACATAGCATTATTCTAGGATCATATCAAACTTTAATGTATCAGAGCACCTCCAGTGTCTAATGTCAGCCCTGAAACAAAAATAAGTCAAAATTGCTTTCAAAATATATAAAGTCTGACTTTCAGAAACTTTCATGTGCAAATTTCCGGTTCCGGTACTCCAAGAACCTTCCCCACACACTCAACTCGTTGGTATCTTTTACTCTCCCTCAGGTAGTCTACATCCCTTTTGCCCTCAGTCATTGTGTGCAATATCATGACTTGTCATGGCACCTGCTTAGTAGAAAACAGTAGACATATATGAAGTAGTTTTTTAAAAAGTATATTGGAAGCAACAAAAACATTGGTTTCTACTTTCTAGAAAGTTGTCGTCATCCATTTAGTTTTAGAAAAAAAAACATCTTAGTCTTAAGGTAAGTAGGTAACCCTTACCCTAAGAAAAACAAAAGTACGTAAATAAGTAAGTCACCCAAGGGTGCCATGTGCGTCAATATCAGTGTCGAGGGGCATAACAAAGAGTCGGTATTTGGCAGCCTGGGAGTTCGGGCTGTAAAAACAGACAGGCGACAGATCATTGTATCTGACAACTAAACCACACTGTGTCCACAATCAGATTAAAGTTCATTTAAAAAAGAAAAGGAAATCAATAAAATTGTTAGAGTGCGCAACAGAAGTTAATGGTAATAGATGATGATCACAACACCGATTCAATTCATCGCCAATCTTTCTAACCTGGTGAGACATACGGAAATTGGAAAAAGAACAAAAAGTCAACATATATTAATCTCTGCAGCATGAAATGCGATGGGGCAGTCCAAACAATCCCACGGCTCTACAAAAACTGAATTGCTAAAAAAATGAATAACATTTCTGACAAAATGAAATAAAAAAAAAATAGCCTTTTTTAATCTTTGCAGGTAACATAGAAACCTAAATCCTTTCATTTTCTCCAGCATCTCCAGCTGGTGACAGTATCATATATATTACTATCTAATTTATATAGCTTTCCCTGAACCAGGCATATGGCTGACTTTTCCAAATCTCAGGTGTGTATAACAGCTTGGATCAGACAAAGTTTGGGAAACGAAACCTCTTCGGGTAAATCCTTTGCCTTCACAGGGTCAACAACAGGGCCTGGTAAAAGGTCCTGTAACACGTGTTCTTCGTTCTGTGATAAGTAAAACACTGGCAGGCTAATCAACACTTTACAACAGCTTAAAATGAACCAAAGACATGAAAAAACGCAATCAAAAATCTCCTCCATTCTTCTATATGTTCATCACGTTCAAACACTTCTCCTCCTGGGGGATCTGCTGAATCAGATGTTTTGAGGAGAATCTCAGTAGAAAAGGTCACACTCTTATGGTAATACAGTGGTGTATGATCACACACTCATTCATCGTTCACATCTTACTGTAGCTCTAAAAAGTAGAGTGGCCCAGCTGCAGATTACGACGCTGCTGCTAAATGCAAATCCTCACACTTTATCATTTTACCCCACTGCTGCAGTTATTGAGTGAATATAATGGGCGTTAGAATGTGCCGCACGATTGTGAATACATGCACCTTTGCAAATGAGTATGAATATGAGTTTCTGTGGCGAATTCCAGACTGACGTAGCAGCTAAAGTATGAGTAAACATCTCCACGATGTGTGAGAAGTACATTATTCCACAATGCACAATGAGGGCTGTTGGGTCGAGATGACCTAGGTTTTTAAATGCAGATTATTTCAGCAAAATGGCTCTAAAAAAAACACTATGCTCCCGAGCACAATCCCCAAAGCAGGAAGACAAAGTCCTCCTCTGATGGGAATGAGACACTTGGGTTGATGTTGTAACCATCATATTCTGCTCTCCCTTAGCCTGCCAGAGAAGATACAATACCTTGCAAAAATGAAAGGTTATCATGTCTGTCTCCCTACTTGAACGGTTGACAGTTGACCTGGATGTGACCCACTTGCAAGCTATAGATTGTGCTGCTATGTTTGGCAGAGGAGTTTCAAAAAGGGGAAGCACCAGCGAGCATTTGGAATGCTGACACTGGAAGGGCAAGATTGCCAGATTACCAGTCTCTGAAGACATTCCATGTTTTCTCTTGCGTCATATGCTTTGTGACAAACAATACAAGATGTATGGGAAAAGTGGGTCCAGCAATTACCTATTCTTCACAATCTGGGCCCTCACATGGCTGTGGATGAATGTCTGCTTGCATTTAACACCATATATACCAAACACACTGGACAAATTTGGTATCAAAATAAAGGCAGCATGTAATGCACAGTCGAGCAGCTAAATGCAATTCATCGCACCTTGTCATTTTATTACACTGCTGCACATATTGATTGTATATATTGTTCGAATAGGCTGCTTACTTGTTCATGCATCCACCTTTGTAGATGTGTATGAATGTGTGTTTCCATGGCGAATTCCAAATTGACGTTGCTGGACTGTGGCCAAAACATGTGCATGATGGGAGAGAAGTACATTATACCACAACAAAGACAAAGTCGAAAGAAAAGGCTGAATCACATACGTGAACAGCACTGTGGAGAGAGAGGGTGCGAGGGGTGGGAAGGAGAATGAGGGCTGTTGGGTGGAGACGACCCAGGATTTGGAATGCGGCCGGCAGCTGTTTTCAGCAAAATTGCTCTGAAAACTCACTTTCCTTGCCAACTTTTTACAGCACAAAGACAAGGTTAGCAAGTAGCTCACAATGCCTGATTCTTTTTTTGCTCTATATGCCTGGAATATAAAGGCATACACTGGGAAACACACAGGGCAAGCACCTGCAGAGTATTAGGGCATCAGTGTTGCACTAGACGTGGTTGACACACTGAATAATCATTTATTTACATGTGGAAGTTTGCCATCTTGGGGACAATACAAAAATCAAGCAAGAGTTTCTCTATAAAGCTATAAAAACACCGAAAATATTTTTCTTTCAGGTCAGTCAGTGAGATTTAATGACAATTTGTGCATTGTCCATACTCACGTAATAGGTATTCACTATGTATGGTGGTAGGGGTTGCCATATCAACTTAAAAGGTATACGTCAGTGTTGTGTTCACAGCATGTTTCCAGGCCAGGTTTAAATCGCCAAAGGCTTTGCTACCCATAAACAAAAGTGGAGACTAAGAGATGCCTGGGATTCATAAATAAGCATTCAAATTTTGAAAACAAGACTACAAAATGGTTAACTGTGATCTAAGTCTGTGTGATTTGTAGAAAATAGCTGAAAACATAAGTAAAGCCCTTTAACGCTATCAAAATCATTTTCCAGTGTTGTTTATGCTGCCAAATAATGTGTTTATTTTATTAGCAGCCATGCAGCAATGGTATTCCACGTTGCTGAAACAATCCTTTTTATGTTGCAGGAACATCATCAAGATCATAAAATCATCAATCATTGACAACAACATGCATTCTCAGAGTTTGTGGTCATTGCATTTGATTTTATGTGAATGTGTAGGTGCAAATGTGACTTAAGTATCCACATGATTCCTTACCTTGACAAGTACTCCCCTGAGCTGCTGTTGCTCTTTTGTATATCCATACAGTTAGTAGTCCCAGGTATGAGTGCTAGAGCAGGATTCTCTTTGGCTGCACTGCCCACAGCCCGCGCGATTAGCTCCAATGAGTCGTGTACGAAGTGATCCAGAGAAGGGGCCTCCATGACCCCATGTGCCAGTAGCCCCAGTGGCAGCCCTTCTGTTCTCAGCTCGGCCACATTTTGGCTGTCCCCCAACACCCAGTGAAACTCTGGGAGCGTCATCCGACTGGCCAGCGTCCACAGACGCCGCACTTCGCGGATCTCACACCCAAATGTCACCACACTCTTTGTGGATGAAGGTTCTCTCAAGGCCTCCAGCTGCCGCATGAGAGCTTGTTGCTGGTCTAATTTGGAGGAGGAAGTGGACGAAGAAGCAGAGGATGAGGCAGCAGGGGAGAAATAAGGCAAAGATGATGAAGACGCCTCAGCTCCTGTAGCCACATCTGATGCCACTCCTGATGAAGATGAGACCGATGACAAGGTTGAAGCGGTAGTTGTCAGATTGACAAGAGCGCCCAAGTGGAAGCGAGTGCTGTTGTTGATGAGGAGGAGGAAGTCGCTAATGTCCCAATCCTGACAGAGCAAAATACTGATATCCCACCAGCCGTTCATCATTAGCAGGGTAGAGAGGAGCCGGGATGGTGGGGCCTCCACGGTCCGCATCGCCAGTTGGAAATGGAGAGGATTCTGTGGAGAGATTGAAAAAGGGTAACGGGTGAATGGGCAAGTGAATTGGGAAAGGGAAAAAAAGGGGAATGAACGTACAAGGGGAGAGGGTGAGTAACATTTAAGAAATGGAAAAATGAATGGTAAAGATATCAGGCATATTGGATTGGAGAGATGGGATACAGACGAGGGGCCATTGTAAAAATAAACAGGAAGAAATAAAGGGAATGGAAATGTAAGGGTGATGGAAGATTAACACGTAGTGATGGGGGGGGGACAAAGGATTGGTGAGGGTCAGTTGGATTTAATAGAGGGCAGAGAGATAGGGGAAAGACATTATAGGATGTTTTTTGGAATAAAGGGTAGATTGCGAGAAAGGAGAAAGATACAAATGAAATGGAGAAAAGGCAAAACAAGGACAATGGAAGGATGGTGCAGGAGGAGGTTCGGTGCAACATTAAGGAAGATGGGGGGGGCGATTTTATGGGGCACCAGGAAGGAGAAACAGATTTAGTAGAGCAGAGAATAGAAGAAAAAAGGTAAGGAAAGAAAGACAGAAAGGTCATAAATCCAACAGCAGTTACTTTCTGTCTAAGAATTCAATTTTCTCCTCGAGAACAAATACATTCAGCGGGATATAATGGATTTCAGCCTCCACTTACCTGCTCCCATGAATATCATTATTCACATCATAAGAAATACACAACATCTATCTCAAGAGCATTTGAAGAAAGTTGAAGAAACTCAACTGGGCCTTTCACATACTATGCTTGGTCAGTTCCGTGTGATATAATTCCCAACTCTGCTTTGCAATTCATGAATTCATCAGTTGATTGATGATGTCTGGACAGATCAATGGGTAGAGCACAGCAATGGTGTGTGGTTTCCACCTGGACCAGTAATGATAAAAGTGTGGTCTCCTAGTGGTGATGAAAACCACCCACCTAATCAATGCTAAATGCTCAATAAATCTACAAAATGCTCTGTTTATTTTCAAAATACATTTTTGTAGTATCTTCACCAAATATAGAGATTAGTATTTTTTCATTATTGGGTTTCTGAAATAAAAATGGATCCCAACTATAGTTTGTATTACGTAAGAGGCTGAGTGCTTGCTTGTCTTGTAGTTTGGGAAATGGGCTTTCTGTCAGTATTGTTTTAAATTGGCCAGTTCAGGCTTCAGAAGAGAACAACAATAGATCCCGTTTAAGGACCATACAGGCAGAATTACATCAAGTTATTTTCTCTACATTGCAGCTGAACATTTTCCACACTATATAACCTTTATAGATTGATTTCCCACCTTCCGGGCTACAGTTGGTTTTACTTAATTTCAGTATGTTGAATCACTTTGGAGAATCTCTGAATTTGCTTGAGATAGATAATCCTTCTGGAAAGATTACCTTCATTCAGTGTGGCACAAAGGCTGTAAAACAGCCTTATGCACAGCACACTGACTGTAATCCTGCGGGCTTAATAATAAGTAAAAATAATAGTACAAAAGTTTGCAGTGCTTCTCGTCCCACAGCGTTGCCAACACCTGCGCAAAAAATACATCAAAACGTGCGGCCTGATCGGGAATGGTGAATGAGCGATATCTCTGATCATTTCCAAAGGTATTTATCTCAAATACAGACGTACGTACCAAAGGTATATATCTCAAACAAAGGTATATCTCAAATACAGAAATGACGTATCTCAAACAAAGGTATGTATCTCAAAGACAGAAATGATGCAAGTGATAGCGATACATTTGAGATGTATCTCAAATACAAAGGTGCGATAGCTCCCGTCATTTCCAAAGGTATGTCATTTGCCCCAATCACCATGGTAAACTGTGACACACATGTACGCGCTGTCAACTATGTGTTTCTATGAGGCAATAGCTGCTCTCAAGTTCAAGTTCCATCACGAATACAAGAATCAATCCAAGAGTATAAATCTATTGTAAGATATCTTTCGAAGAGTTTTTATTCATTTTTTGAGTGTCCTCCTAGGAATGTCCAGCAACGCAAGCGATCAGTGCGCCTGCGCAAGCCCCTGCAGTGCAAAACCTGTTGTTTGACCAAAATATTGTAATGAATTGCTGTAAATTTACTGTGGATTCACAACTGTATCTTACAATATTTCATAATAACTGTAACATACAGTTGAATGTTCATCCTTTCCATGTAAATTAACAGGTAACCATAGCCGCAAATTACAGTAATTTATCAGCATACTTTTTTGAAAAATTTTTTTTTTTTATTATACTACATTCATCCCGGTAAGGGGATGATTTGTGGGTGGAAATACGCTTCTCTCAGTTCACTGAGTCCCTATCCATAAACATTGCAATGTTGATTGTGGGCTAATGTTCCTGCTTTGATGAAAGACAATTTTTTATTAATCAAACAGCTCATAGCCCACTAATCATTTTTAAATGACAAGACGTGATCAAATGTTACTGAACGTGACTTCGAACAGCACAGCTTCTGTAGTCATCCTTCTGAGCACAGCCAAGTGGGAATTTTGGACTCAGATTCATCAGGTGTCCAGAAACAATTGTTAAATACACCTGACTAAACCAAGCCAAGCACTCATTTTCATACCTCACTAAACTAAACTAAACTAAAAATGCTTTCTGAAAGGTTGGACATTTTATTCTGAAACATATTGTATGCTATATAACATTGTTGACAGTAATACAATATGATAAATATGTATGCTTTGTAACTAATAGGCTGCAGGCAAAACCACCGAATGGGTCCACTGGCTCCCTCAGTGCCATTATGATCAGACCAGTACAAACCTACTGCACTCTACACATGCAGTGCATTGCACTTACAGGATTATAGTGAGCCAGAAGATCAGAGCTGATACATTTAAAAGTTGACACAGTCACCCCTGTAATACTGGGCTGCCAGATCTGCTTCAGTGTACCTTGGCATATACTGTACTCAACATACCAGTCACCCAGGCAATCAATATGTCTTGCACTCACACACGCAGAACTACACACACTCAAAAACGCCCTCAGCTTCTCTGTTTAATTTACTTTACAACTTTTCCACAAGCTTTACACTAAAAGCCCATTAGATTAATCTATTGGTTAATTTCACTCATTTCATTCATCACATCACCCAATGGGCATCCAAATAAGGAAAGCATTGTTCCTCCACTTATGGCATGTACATAGAAGTATTATTGCTGCAGTTCTAGAAGTCTCGGAAATAAATGGTAATTCAGCCCACAGGGCATCAGACTTCCACCTCCTCTCATCCCCAAGGAGGATTTGAGGATTTATTCTCAGCTGTGGCACGTCTGCACTGTGATCACCATAAATCTGTAACCCCCTCTTTGTTCCTCATATAAATAAACAGGCAGGAATTTGCCCGGATGTGCGGCTGCCTTCTCTCTTACATAAATACAGAGATCTGCTGCTTTCGACGAACTGGGAAATCCCAGCTTTGTTGTCACTCTGCTCTCTTTCATCACTCTTCTCTCTTCAGAAATCTGTTTTTTTTGTCCAAACATACATTTGCTGTTATTTGTTTATGTGAAGAAACTCGCAAGCCTTGCTTTTTGGTAAAACTGCAGGGACTGGCAAAATCTCGAGCCAGTAGACAAATCAAAGTAAACTAGTAATGGCTCGGTATTGATCTTTCCTTGATTAGATGATTCATTGTGAGGAAAGTGTGAAAACTGATTCTAGGTTTCTGGGACTGTTTTCTTTTTTTTTTTTAACAAGATCACAGAAGTTAACAAAAACAAAATTGTCCCGTCTTGCAATAATTTCGACAAAGTGTTGTTTTAGCAGAAAACAATATGTTGCAACTGTGTTTTAAAAAAACAACTATTGTCAACATTGTTGATTTCACAGCAAAACTTCCCTACGGCCCAACCCCTAACTCCATAGACCTACCCATGGCTCTTAGCCTTTCATCCTACTGGCCTCCTTGTGTCACTGCCAGCGTTATTTATGATGGAACAATGACATCCTCCATTAACTCTCCTCATAGTCACTAAAGCCCTATCATTCATCTTCCTAGATAGATTGTCAGGATATAATTACTCCAATATCCTAATCAGCATAATCTACAAATTAATTTACCTGCATCTAATTGAAAAGACAATCTCAGGCTCACATGGGTGTGATATTTACTTTATTTTCTCAGTAAAAGTATGCATTCCAAAAACCATCTCTGAGTTATTACTATCACCATTCCATCACCACTGCCCCTTAGCCTAAACTCACTGTGGGTATTTAAAGCTTGTGGAGACTAACACAGCTACACAACCCGAAAGACAGAGGTTAAACAAAATGACCTTGAAATAGCCTTTTACTTCACTTATTTTTGGACACAATAAGGAAGTCAAATACCGGCGCTGGGGCAGTGGCTCTCGGCGTCTTAATGCAGGCATGCACACAGAGGGACAAACATCCATTCACATGATGGGTATTGAAACGAAGTTCTTCATTCAGTGTTGCCAGGTCATATTGCCAGTTTCCTGCCCAATCACAACTCAAAAACCCACCCAATAAAATAGAGACCAGTCCAAATCATAAACTTGCCAGAAACACGTGTAAAATTGTAAAACCATTACATGCGAAAACACATCATAAGCATACTAAGCTAAATATCTGCAAGATGAGTATAGGCTATTTCAACCCACAAAGAGTGAAGTACGACAACCAAATACACAAATTCCCATGTCAATGTCAGTAATGATAAAGTCAAGGTAGGAAGGTCCTCTGTTATCGCAAGCGAGGATTGAATACAACTCATATCAACCAAATTTCATTCACCAGCCCAAGGCTATCTTTCCCAGCCTAACTTAATGAAAAGTAGCACATCCGGGTGGAAACCAGCCCAATCTGATAACTGACTATTGGAATCGGTACTCCGTTAGGTGTACTGGTAATGATACTGGCATTGTGATTTAAACAATACCCAGCTTTTGTGGGAGGGGTGCTGTATGGGTCAAACTAAAACAGGACTTGACCGGCGGTCTTGTCCTGTATGAAATGATTGAGTGATTGCTACTGACGTCAAATACCTTTCGATCATAACTCGCCTTACGTTACAATTGTACTTATTCTTATCCATAGCATGATGTTTTTTTTAAAACCCAAACCACGTACGTTTGTTAACCTAACCGCCACAGTTTCATAAAGTTAACCACATGTAAAACCACAAGAACACCTTCTGCGTAAAGCTACTACCAAATAATCTGCCCCCGCATCATTATAGTGACGTCAGGGGTTTCTGCCTTGAGAGCAAAATATGACAAATAGGGACGAGATCGCGTTGCTTCAAAACTGCATTTCACATGTTCACATTAGTTTAAATGTGTGGTTGTTGTTCATTTTTTTCAATGATTTGGAGTTCACATATTAAAGTGCTAATTGTGCTCTTTCGAGATGAGCTGCGCCTCACCTGGAAAGTGGACGAGAGTTGGCGGCAGCAGCAGGGGGCGCTGACAAAAAACTGCGGTCAAGTCGGACAGTTTTCAGCTGCCTTCAAAGAATAAACAGGAAGTCACAGAAACAGTTACATCCTGTTAGATCATATCTGTAGACTACCTGTAGTTTACAAACCTCATTCGGATTCATTCATGTGCGTTTGTAAATATATATTTATGTGGAATTGTGCCTGTATCTGCATTGTATTCTATCCTTTGTTCTTTTCATGGCTGTCTTTAAAACACTTTGCTGTTCGTTGAGTTGTATAAATGAGCGTTATTATTATCAATCTCACAAGATATATTTTAGATTAAACCTTTGTTGTTCAACATGAGATGAATAGCCAACAATGGAGCGATAAATCTCACAATTACAGAGAAAATTACGATTTTCTGCAAAACGTGGTGTTTGTTGTCAAATCTAAGAGTCAGCTCTCTGATCTGGCGACAGCCAGGCGTTTCCCATCATGCCTTGGGTCATGCAGTCGGTGAAAAGCAACTGCGGCGCCTGGCTTTAAAAACTGCGCCCGCCTCGCTCTCGTGAGGTTATCGTTGACCAGAGCAAGGCGGGATCAAGTCAAACACAAATCTAACCAGCATGCATTGTGCGGCGATCGCCGGTGATGGATTATGCGCAGGACTGGCTCGTCTCAAACTAGCCTATTGACAAATTCAGCTTGATGGCACTCAATATGACCCAATTGTGAGACAGTATTACTAACTGTGATTACTAACTATGAAGAAGTTGTTCAAACGCCAGCGACATATTTACACTTTATCAACTCTGCCCTGCTAAAAACACGATTCTAATGTAGTTTCTGGTTACAACTGTTAAAACCAACGCAGCCATGTACAGCACCACTAAATACAGCCCTAATAATTGCCATACCATATCATCAACACTCATTCCACATGTGTCATAATATGCCAGGCTCCTGGGTTATCTTTTCCTTTGTTTCACATTTTGCTCATTCTTGGTAAATTTGTCACTGTTTTATTTTAATACTCGCCTCTTTCGTTGCAGACAACCTCGATTCATGCCTTTGTGTTCTTTCCCACCTGCGTGATTTTCTGCCCCGCCCTGATTGTTCTCACCTGTCTCTCGTTAGCCCTACTGTCACCTGTCCCTCGCTATTGTTCTTCCTTCCCTGTAATATTTAATCTCTTTGTCTCTTGCCAGTTCGTCTTTGTACTTCCTTGTCAAGCTTTTCAGCCGTCTTTCCTTGTGTATTCCTTCGCGGTAATTAGACCTTGCTTTTCATGTTGTTCGAGTCTGCCTTAGCATGGGGATTTTTGGACACCTCTGCTTTATTCTGGACTGATCTTCGGTCTACTGTACCCTTGCTTCTCAAAGACCTTTCTGTTTGAGCACTGCGTTTACGTCCACTGTCTGTTTTTTGTTTTACCAATGTCAAAACATTCTGTACATATGCCCTTCGACATAATGGGAATATCTGTAACATTTTTCTGCAACATCTGCAACATTTTTATTTTTAATGCAAAGACCATACATTTGTACATAATTAGATTAGGCAGCAACCAACATTTGCCAATATGCTTCAAGTTGTCAATGAAGATGTTGTATCTTAACTTCACAAAAGCTCTAGGGTTGTGGGCCAGCATGGCATGGATTTCCACTTGAAAACTAGGTCCTCTTATCAGAGACAACAGGTCTTTCCCAGGGAGTTTCTCAGTCCCTGCTCTTTTAATATGCAAAATTCTCAACCCTTTGCTGCTTCTAAAGCCACTCACCACCTACTCCCAACCCACCTAGTCCCTTTGCGCTCAGCTGCACTTTATATTTTGGTCCATCAGCTCCATATTCTCATGCGACCTCGTCATTTCGACACTTACATAACATAATGTGACCGGCATACTGTGTCAAGGGTTGCTCACAGGTTCAATATATTAGAAACTTTTGAACAGGGAACTTTGTTGAACCTAAAGCTTAAGGAGCAGAACACAAGGCAATGGCAAGACAATGTCACCAAACAAACACCAATGAGGTCCTCTCAAGACATTCAAATAGTTTTCCCAATTTCAAAACTGTTTCGGAGAAATTGCTGTCAGCCTTCAATTGGGTATTAATGGCAAAACTAGATTGATTCAGAAAGGGATTAAAGCCATCTCTCCAAAAGTCACACACGAGTTCTGAACAATCTGTCTGTTTGCTTATTTATTGCCAAGTACATTTTTATCCAGCCATACGTCTATTTATCCGTCAAATAATCAATCTGTATCTGTTGGTTTGTGTGCTATATCTATACCTGCTCTTTTGCGTCTAAAAACCAGTTTGGACTTTAAACACCTGCTTACTGCTAACAGTGTAATGCTTCCTTGTGCACAGAGCAGGGAATTAGATAATACCCTGGAAACGCAGACGCACACACACACACACACATTCGAACCATTAGTTAGACTGAAGGGTTCTGGGACACTTGCCACCTACTGAGCTAAAGTAATGTGTGTGTGTGTGTGTGTGTGTGTGTGTGTGTGTGTGTGTGTGTATATTTGTGCTAAAGAAAAAACAATGATGCTCTTTACCCCTCCCAGGAAGGTTGTGCTTGGAAAGTAAACACACACACACACACACACACTATTACTGCTCATTGATATGCAATAACGGTCCTGTTGGTGCCACCTAATTAAATAGGTTTACGGTGTAAAGTAACATTAAATAATTTTGTGTTTGTGACTGGCTGGTTGTAATTGTGAGAGAGATTTTTACCTGCACACACAAACAAATACATCCCCCCACAGACACATGCGCACACACACACTCGGCAGAGAAAGCTTATTGATCAACCATCCCAGTTATTAATTTAGAGTGTTTACACTTTCAGCTAATTTTCTCTCACTCTCATTCCAGCTGCGAACTCTACAGATAATTATCAATTGGAATATTTGGCACAATAGCTTCACGAACCGTCGTGGTTGATTTCCATCAAACGTGAAGGCGATCCTTTCCCAAACCTAAACCAGAGTAGTTGTAGTTGCTGAACATTAACCTTAGATCCATAAGGGGGAAAGAGCTGAAAATGTTATGTCATTTTGGAACAGTTACATGGGTACTTTGGTAGGCACTTTTGCCTACAAACTCCACATATCTCAAAAATGTTGCAGCTTTGTTTACACACCAAAATCATTCTAAGATGAAAGCTCAATCAATTATTTCTCAGTTTGAGTTGATGATTTTGGGTGGATGAGAGGTTTTAAACAAGCAACTTCTGCAGCTGCTACAATCACTTCACATGGTGCGGTAACTTGCTATGCGTAGGATGCAGCACTTGTATATTTTAATGCACAAGGTCGTATAATGATGTTTTCCTGCCAATTGGGTATATTGTTTGGTTAAAAGAACTGTACATACATAATCTTGCTGAGGAATTCTTTGAGATATCAGGTAGAGAAGAGTAATGGTGATTTTATTGTAAAAGCAGTGAAATGCCTTCAACACTTCAGCAGTGTGGGACATCTGACGTAGCCATCTGATCACATCTCAACATAATGCATGATTATGACAGTTGATTCTGAAAATGATGTATGAATTAATAAAGGGATTATCATTGCTTTTTTTGTAAGGTAACGAAGCAGAGCAATGCTGTAGATGTAAGTAGAACTTGAGGTTAGCGTTGCTATTCCAAATAAGTTATTCTCCTCCACTTTACTGTTGTGCTCTCTCTCTCTCTCTCTCTCTCTCTCTCTCTCTCTCTCTCTCTCTCTCTCTCTCTCTCTCTCTGGTGATGAATTTCTGCTGAATTCCAGCAAAGTGTTTGTTTGTGCATTCATACCTCAGGGCATGTGCTGCTGGGTGCACACAGCCTTCAATCATTTTTTTTTGTTTTTTTACTGGAAACCTTATTTATTAAATAAGAAAGAATGCACCCTCCTAATTTTCTGAAAAGACACTCCCTCTGCTTTTTCTTATGTGTAGATTTCAGCACCATGGACAGAGCCTGCTGTGCTCTCCCTCTCCAAGCTCGTTAATTTGGTCCCAGTTTTCAGCAACTGCAGCTTTTGTCAGACTCACTAATTATGCTTTATGTGGAGATCAAGAACATTGGTTTATATCACAAGTTGGGTCAACAATTTCACTTAATGCTGGCCATTTTACCAAGAGAGGTGAAATCAATACTGAACAAGAAAAGAGAAGAAAATGTGATGTCATTCATCTGAAACAATACCTAATACACAGCAGGAGGAGGAGAAGAGGAAAAAGACCAGCAGCAGGAGGAGGAAGTGTTTCTCTCTGGGTAGACGTGGGACACATGAATCCACATTTACTCACGTCTTAAAACTGAAATAAAGGTATAAATCAAACTGCTTTGTGCTCATATAAGTTGTTGGAAACCACTGACTTGTCCCAGTCAATGCGTTATTTTACATAACATCTGCAACAGCCACCGCAGCTGTATGCCGAAGTGCAGTAATCAACAGTTAACAGTAGTTGAGATGTAATGTAGGAATAACTTCTTTTTTTTTTACCTCACTGTTGCGCGTAAACTCCCTCTGCACAACGCTGACTACTGGCACCTGAAGCGCAAGCGAGAGGAACTCCAATTTGACGAACTCGTCCCGGTTCCGTGGAAAGGAGATCATGGCGGAAACCCCCTGCACCACCACGGTGTGACACACGCTCTCCACGAAGGACAGCGGGTCTTCGCTCTCGGGGCTGCCCGCAGATGAGGTGGAGAACGCGGGCAGCTCCCCGAGTCCGGACCCAACGGCCATGACAAGCTCCAAGGATAAATTGTATGGCAGCAGCCCGACCCGGTTGAGAGCCTCGACCGCGAGCAGGACCGAGTCTCGGGGTGCGAACACGCGGTTCTCCCTCGAGGTGTTCTCCTCCCGCTGCCGTGCCTGGCTCTTACTCCTGCTGGCTCCCCGCTGGTTGTTAACGGTGCCTCTGGTCCTGAGGCTTCCGTATCCAGGCGCGCCGGCACTTGTTTTAACCTGCTTTTCCAACTCCATCCGCTCCCCGCTCCCAATAAAACCTCGATCGTTGTCCCAGTCCTCAGAACCGCTGCCGGTGGAGGTGGAGAGCAAGCGAGGCTGAACGTGCAGAGCCCCGACCCGAACCGTGTGGCCGATCCGTTTCAGCACCTGGCACGGCTGAGGGTGAGAGTGAGCGCACGGCGGGAGAAAGACTAGAGCGCACAGCAGTAAACATAAGACCCCGGTGCCTGCTCGAGCTGCCGGGCCATTCGTTATCATCATCATCACCGTCTTCATCATCCGCGCTCCACAGCTGCACCGGATTCCCCGTCCAACCACAGAATGGCGGAACACCGGGGCCGCTCCGTTGGTCCCCCTCCTGGCCCCCTGCGTGTGGCCCTCGTGCGGCGCTCAGACCCGCCGCTGCAGCCCCAACTCCGGCTCCAGCTCGCGGCAAAGTTGTGCGTTTCTCCACGGACACAGACAACAGGCTGCTGAGGCGCGCGATCAGGCACGAGCCGCGCACAAGCAAAAAAATGATCCCCAAAAGTGCTTTTTATCATCTCAAAAGATTTCCATCATTCAAGCTTTTTGATTACTGAACAGGTCGCGGAATCAAATGGTAACATTTCCACATATTCCATTGGCAGATATAATGTGAAGCCAAGCCAAGAGGAAGAGATGTCGAAAAGCAAGGTTAATGCGTATCAAACACATTCCAAAACAGTGGAATCCAACACTGGAGACATCTGATGGCTCGATGTCTTCGAAGGAAAATGATCCCATTATCACCCAGAGCGCAGGAGCGACATTCACTTCGTCCCGGTACTCGAGATGAAAAAAAAGAAAAAAACAGCTTTTTTTCCTGCCCTTGTTTCAGTAAACACCCTAAAAGCTTTCCAGAGCGCGCGCGCTGCTTGGCTCGAGTCAACCTCTGTACCAACACTTGTACCGGCGAAACCTCCGGCACGAGACCGCGGACTTAACTGCGCACGTTCCAATGGGATTTTAACCCCGTCCTCACTTTACCCCCACCCCATCCCCTTCAACAGTGTCCAGGGGATTATGAATACATTAAGGAATGAATGGATGGGAGGATGGATGGATGGATGGATGGATAGATGGATAGATGGATAGATGGACAGACTTCTGTTTCAGTCTCAACATATCCTTACCAATCTAACATTTATAAGGTAATACAGGTACTCATACTAATGTATCCAGCACCTGTATTGCCTCAAGGTGTTGCACGTGTGGTTGATTTTCTGTTTATAAAAATAAAATGATGTATGCAACTCTAATGTTAAGCCAATAACACGGTGTTTGAAACCAGTGTCAGGAGTCACCACTGAGCAGGGAGGCTCAGGGAGGAAACCGTATGATTTTGGTCCCTAAAGAGTGTGCATGTGTATATATAGCTCATCTTTTTAAAAGCACAATCCAAACATGTCAAGAAAACATTTACATGGTGCAACACATTGATTAGAGCTTATGTAGTAGCCTTTGTGAGATTTTATTGTAGATTTGGCCTGCAGTGTCTGTGTGCTCGCACACTTGCTTAGCCACTTTAAACGAAACTAGACAGCCAATTACTCTTAATAAGATTGTTTTATTTAATGATATATAAGGACACCCAATTAGATCATTAACAGCTGCTGAGTGATCGAATGTTTAACTGATCTGCCTCTTGTTGCTACACACAGGTCAGTGGTCACCATTGACCCAATCAGAAGCCTCCGTTTAAATTAGCGACCCTGATTAATGATTGGTTAATGGTCTGATATAGATTAATGATTGTCTAATGGTCTGTCTTGAAATGAGAGGCACGCCTACCAGGAAGATCAATGACCCGGATCGATCGAATACTGCATGACCTCAAAAGACGGGGCTGGAAGGAAAAAGGAGCGAGAGCGAGACAGAGAGGGGAGATTTTGACAGGGGAAGAAGAGGAGGTGGTTACCAGAGGGGCCCTGTAGGAGATAAAGAGGAGGAGAGAGGAGCACATATGGAAATGGAAATGGAGGGATTGAAAGGAGGGGAGAAGATGGAGAGTGAGGAGAGGAGACAGAGGAGCAGATGTGGAGGAGAAGGGAAGATGTCAAAACGGGAGAAGAACAGGTGAAGAAGTGATTCAAGAGGCAGCTTGGGCTGCAACCTCTTTAAAGAATCGAGGCTATTACAAATACAACAGAAAGATATTTTACTGTAGATTAAACAACAGAGGGTGGACAAAAAAGGTAAGAAAATTGCATTGACAGAAGGATTCAAGGTGAGATTAAAGCGTGAATCTTTGAAGGAGCCATCATAGTTGTTGTACCAAAAAAGCAATTCCTTATTTTATTTCTTTTTGCCATTACATTTTGCACTGCAAGGAGCAACAGGATATCGGGCAGCCGCTGCATAGGACATTCAAAAAGGCTGAAGAGTCAGAGTGTTAATTCTAATTCTAGCTCTTGATGAAAAGACAGTTTAATCACCGACAAGTTGAAGATTACCTTCGCCATTTGAATTGAGCTGGAGGAAGTTTGCACCTGATAAATTTATTTTCACCATCCCATCCGTCTCCCATGGGCCACTCATAAGACATTTAACGGACTGTATGGAGATTTATGGGGGGGAGGTGTGGTGGTGTATGCAGGGTATTGTAATTTTTACTTTAGCAGAAGGAAGGTTTGCCAGAATTTTTAAGTAGACTGGTTTTATTTCAGCCTTCCCTTTTATGACCTACTATACTAAAAAGAGATCAAGTAATTACATCAAAAAGCCGGCTTTTGTGTGCTCCACAGGTCCTGGGGGTGCACTTGGTCAAATAAACATCACAACAGTTCTGTTTTTATATTATTGTATTATTTTCACAATCTACTCTAAAGTAATAGAACCAATACCATTTTTTTTAATCACAATACATGGTGTTTTTTAGTGATTGAGCATTATGACAAATAACAGCATTACTTCTCCAACCTGGCCTGCCTCTTTACTATGTTCTTCATTGTAACTTTTTAGTTTGTTCCTCCACAGTTAGCTCAGCTGTAATGCAGACATGTAGCGATTTTGTGTGTACACACATTACTTTGTGTAAAAGCAAAGCAGCTTTGCATCAAACCGAGATGTTGCTGGTGTTGCGAGTGCCTTGCACACAGCTCCTTCCCTTTCTCCTTCAGAATTGGTAAGCAGTGGACACTTTCCAATCGTAATTATCTTATATTTTGATATTTGCGGTGTGATCTTTGGCCCATCTGTGTGGAGGAATCAACAAATTTCCGTAAAGTCACTTTGGGAAAATACATGCCAATGGCGCTGTGACGAGGTGCCCATTTTTCTACATAAAGGTCAATCAAAGCATGATCAAAACGTAACCTAAAAACATTCATTAAATTGTTAGCACTGTTTTTAACATTTGAACTTTATTGATTTCATTTTCGGCTGCCAGTCTGTCTGTCCGTCCACTTTCAATATCTTTATCTAACTTACTGTTGTGTCGTTTGCCTGTCCTCGCTGGTAGACACCAGCCGTCTTCCTGTCTTCTTGCTTGCAGGCTCATCTGATTTCACATGTCTGTCCATCCGCCTGGTTGGAACACCTCTAATACGGCACTCTCTTTTGTCCCTGTCTGAAAATCAGTTTGACCCCTTGTCAGATTGCATATTCATCCGCATCCCTGTGTGTCTGCTTTGGTTGTTTGATTTGCTGACTATTTCCTTCACCTGTCTCTCTTCCTCCTCCATCAGCATCATTGCGTAATCGCCGGCCCGGCTGTCGCTCTGCCTCCCCGCCTCCTTTCCTGCCCATCTGTCAGTTAGCCCGTCTGCTGTATAGTGATGCTGCAGACTTCTGCGACCCTTACACCTGACAGACAAATTCCTCCATGGTTCAATTCCCTCTCCAGCAGCAGGGCGTATGAGCAGATGGAACCTGAAGGTTCACACACCAAGAAAAAAAAAAAAAGTCAAGGCTAAAGCATATAATAGGTTAGGCACCTATTAGACACACACCTGATCTCACGGCTCTAAATGCACCAACACAGACACAAAGCCTTTCACGCATACAGATACATAGATTTACATTAACACTGTCTATTCTAAAACAGGCATCTAAAGAGAGAAGTATGATTAGGACAGAGGTACAAATGGATCTTTGCAACGTGCGCATGAATAAACAACAATCTGTCCTTTGACTGACACATAAGTATTTGTTTTTTTTTCTAGTTTGCCTTAGTACAGTCAAGCCAGCATGAACAAATGTCTAATTTTAATTATTTAATCCACTCACCAGTCTGTTGTCACCATCTCAAGCTGTTAACTTGTAAAGTGACCTTTTGCTCTCTAAATGTTTATTTTTTGCTCATCAAATATCAGTATTGTTCAGAGGGGGTTTATGTTCTTTTACAATAATCTTGTCAACAATGTCTTGTTATGCATGATACCCACACACCTTTCTTCTTTGCAGTTTATATCCCTTGTGAGTCTCAGATGAAGGGACCTAGTCAAGTGAAGCAGTCGCTGTTAGAAAGCCAAACAAGAATGTTTGTTGTTTGGTGAAAAAAAAAAATCCATAATTAGGCATGCGCTGAGTGATGAAGTATGTTTAGTAGAAATCTGACTTCTTACAGTTAATTTAAGTAAACAATTTCAAGATTTTGATTAACACCCCTTCACTTACAACTGACGTTCTCAGAACAGAAAGAAGAAAATTGAATAGTTAAAAGAAATGAGAGACTTGCAATTAATCAGTCCAATACTTGCCTTTTGATTATGCATTTTAATGCAATATTGTGATTGAACCATGTTTATTTTTTCTCTCATTCATCCTCAGGAACTCAAACTGTTACAGTATGCTAATTTTACTAATTAAGGGACCAAACTGATTATTTTTTAAACATTAAGTAACTGGAGTTCATTCAACATGTGACAATGTACAGAGTGCAGTACACCTCATGCAGCACCTCACAAATGAAAACCTTGGTATAAGCTATTTTCTAAGGGTATAATTTACATTCTAATCTTTGCCTCCAATAGATTTTTATACATGCTGTCACTCTTGATAATAGTGCAGGAAGAAAAGTATAAAAGAATATGAGAAAAAACACAAAAGAATATTCGCATCCAAACCAAAATGATCTTAGTTGTGCTTCTGTACAAACTCAGCACCATAAACGACATTCAAACGTTCTTTGAAAAGGGCAAGGTCGGCAGTCCAGGTCACCGAATACTAAAAAGCATGGAGCTGTACCGCTCTAAATGTGCAAGCTTGAACATGCATGCAGTACAATACAGAAGTGAATACGTAGTTCTCTGCAGTAGTGGTGGTTTTAGTTCAATCCAAAGATTGTAATGGAGAAGCCTGTCATATAAAATGACAGATTGGGATGATTGGGATCCAGTTTCATAAATAACGTTGAGAGTTCTGAATGAGTCATTTCTGGGTTCTGTGCTCCTATTTGTGTTGAGAAGAGTATGACAAGATGGGCAGAGGGAACATTTCAGAAATAAGAGTGGGGTACAGCAGCAGAAAGAGGAAGCACACATGAGACAAGCACAGATTCCAGAGAAAGAGCAGGAGAGTGAAAGTCAGCTGTTTTTCAATTCACTATTATTTCTTGTGTTTTCTACACTAATCAGCATTGAACTACAGCAGTCCTTCACTCCAAAGCCCTGTTTTATCTCACAGACAGGCAGTCTCTGTCAGTCCCCCTTTGGACCGTTGCCCCAGATTACAAAAGTCAAAAATCGGCAGAGGAGAACAATGCCCTTGTTTTCAGCCTGCCACCCAAAGGACAGCGCGGTGCCACAGAGGAGTCAGGCAGAGCTGACAGTGCTGCTATCTCCTCTGCCTGGTCTTATTTACATTTCGTCTTGCATCGACCTTTACCCTCGTCCCCATTTTGTTCCAATTTTCAGAACTTAGTCGAAAGAGCAAAAAACTAAACAGCACAGCGCTAAGGGAGCTAAGACATGAGACATTCTACAGCCAAATTATTGGAAACGGATAATTGCCTCAGAAACGGAGAATATGGAATCTAAAACCTGGTTGGACATGATCCCTAACAATAAGAGGCCACAGATCTTCCAAGGTATAATAAGATGTTAAGAAGAAAATACATACTCAAGCAACAGTAATGAGTTGTGATGTTTTCAGCATCATTTTTAAAAGACATCACGTTCAGCAGGCAGAAGTTTGAGGGAAGTTAAAAGATTGCAGGAAGTGGTTTAAAAGCTCTTTTGATTTGATGATGATAAAGGGCACTTCATATATCTCTGACAGTTGCAAGAGAAAAATGAGCCCAATTATTCATTTCCTCTCATCCGTTTACACTGCAAGGATGTTAGAGTGCCTGAGTGGAGTTGGATTGTCTGTGAAAGTAGAATGAAGTCCAGGCAGGGCTTTTCTGCTGCGCTCCATTTCTTGCCCTATCCCACATATCTGCCGTTTCTGAATCTGCTGCAATTTAGATACCAAACTTGGCAAAAGAAGCTGCCCAATGCACATCACATGTAGGTCTGCATGTAGGCCGACGTGCGAGGGCTTTGCACAGACATGGCATATTGACGTGTTTAATATTAGTGTTTATTTAATAAGTTGAAACCTTGATGTATTTTACTAGTGCAAGTTCACTTTGACACTTACAGCACGGTGTGTTGCTATGTAGTTTCCCTATGTAGGGAAATTAGTTATATTCGACCTATAGCTCTCATTCTGGTGTTTGTATCAGTATGTGTGAGTGTGTGTTTATGTGCCCACACCACTATATGATTAAAAGAAGTTGCCCTTTTGACTTTTTCATGGCATTAATCTACCATGTTACAACTAGAATTTTTTTTTTATTGGATTCACGTAATGCGTTATATTTCTGCAGTCTCATCCGAAATGCCACGTCACGATCCACACTGTGTTAGGTAATTGCTTCTCCAAACATCAGCAACACGTAATCAAGACCTCTCACTCATCTCAGCTCATGTGCATTTTCATTTATCCGGCAGATGACACCGGCAAAGACAAGAGAATGCTAATATTGACACAGACCAGAAGCCATCACCCCATTGATGCTAATCTCATGCTGACGTTTGCTTCACGCCGATCAGTAGCACGTCACTATCTATTAGAAAAAAGGGCAAAGCTCTCCGTATGAGCAGAATGGTAATGTTGGCACTGGAACTCACATAATAACATGATCACCAACATTGTAATGCACTGTAACGCCAAAGTATATGGTCAAGAAAGTTCTCAACATTCCCTCACTCTATTTAACGTTGGCCTGAAAATTTTGAAGAATTCCTGCACTTGAATGTTTGCACCTTTTTGTATGAAATGAGATGCTGAACTGGGACTCGTGTGCATGGCAATTGGAAGGAGATGAACAGACTGTCTCTTTTGCAAAGTGGGTGCATGGAGAGGGAATCCGAGGATGGGGCCCTTTAAGAGCCTATCAGCGCCATGGTGAACCCCAGAGGTGATGTTGCCTGGCGAAGATGATGGATCGCTTGTCATGACAGACGGTTGCACTGGAGAGATGGGATGCGAGCCAGCACAGCGCTCCACTTGAAATGTGCCAAAAATACTGTGTACGTTTACATACGAGGATAATTTAAAATATAATAAATTAATTCAGTTTCAATTTATATTTCATACTGTTGAATGCATGTTTTCATGGCTGCTTTAATTCTATATTCATCATATGGAAGTTTCTTCTGGGTGACTTTATGCTTTATTTATCATCAAGTGTTTTTTATATATATATATACAGAATCAAGGTAATTGCAAAAAAATAAATATGCTGGGCTCAGCAGTTTTTTTAAGGTGAATGTGAAGGAGTTGCCATAAAACCGATTTTTTTTTAGGGGGGGGTTGAAAAAGCTTGCTTAAGAGTCAGAGTTCCAACTAGATCAATGGCAGTGCGCAGAAGGGTCGAGCCCGTCTGAAAAGGAGTGTCAGAATGCAGAGCACAAGCTGATGGGTTTGGGCATATTATGGCCGGCAGGTATATGGGCATAGGGCCGGATCATGGCCTGGAGATACGCAGGTGTCAATCCCTTCGCAGTGGTGCCAAAGGGATCTACACAGCGGATGACACGGGAGGTTTTAGAAAGGTTGAAGCTGACAGCGGCTGCAGTCCTCTGTCTTTCAAGAGGAGTACAGAAGGCCAATCATTATTGCTCAAACACGGAGCCTGGGCTGGGAAACCGGTACAGCTCCTTCATATTTGATAAAGATTACAGACTCATCGTGAACTCCTGTGGTTTTCTAATGAAGTTCTCACATATTTAAAAGAAGCTGAAAATGTGTATTTTCTCCAACCCAAAATGATGAAAAGTCAGCCTAATCGAGGCACTAAATATGTAAAAAAAAAAAAAATCGTAATAATCAATAAACAATGACCAGCTGTAGGCTAAAGTTGTGTTAATCAAACAAGTATTCTGCAATATATTTATTGTCAATACATTTTTAATTCCAGGTGGTGACTTATTTTGCTTGTGTGATTTGACAGATGTTATGCCTTATAACTGTCAATCAATCAATAATAATAACAAAATCAACAATTTGACAATTTGATCGATCAATGCACACAAGACAATAAAATGATAAAAAAATGAAAAGCTATAATAGCAGCATTAGTAGTAAAATAGCCTGAAAACAAAACTGGTTTAATAATCTAAAAATAAAGTAGTATCACATTATACAACTCAAATACAATGAAATACGTGATTCATACAATAACAACACAACAACTCAATAAAATGTGTCAACTTAAATACAATAAAATAATTAAAATGTTTGTAAACCATTCTTAATAATAGGTCTGGCTGAATGGGTAGGATTTAAATTTACCTTTATAAATGTCACCACTTTAGCAGCTTACTTATATGCATAAGTGGCTGAGCTATTGACACTAACATATGTTCTACCAGCAGCATCAGTGTGTTCATGTGCAAGAGGGCGGTCACACGTGACCAGCACAGACTTCCTTATTGTTTTCTGTTGATAATGAGAGAATGTTTATCCAGACAAGCTGTCTGTCCTTGACAATAAGCACTATCCCATCAGCTAAAACCAACACAGCTGTCGGAGTTTGTGGACCCATACCCAGAAATATTTAATTGGTGGGTAAACTCTGAGAGAGTAAAACCACACCACTAGTGTGTGAGACATCTCCTGTAAACTTACTTTCCCATAAATCTAAAATGCACTATTAATTCTGTTTTGAGGGAAATTGTTCCTCTTCGGTTATGTTTGCAGTTTTGAACTGTTTGATGTTGTTAATGTAAATGTAAACATAAAAACACAAAAACGCTAATCTACTTAGTTAGGATTAGGCAACAAAACTACTTGGTTAGGGTCACTCAAAAAATCACAGTTTGGCTCAAAATAACTACAAAATTGTTACAAAACAAAACAAAAACCCAACAATAGTACTTTCTTAGCTTTAGGCGACGGAAGTTGGTTAAGTTTGGGCAACAGAACAACTACTTGGTAATGTTTAAGCAACATAATTACTTGGTTCACATGGGACACAAACATCAGTCTCTTGGGTGAAATCCCTGCATTTTTTGAGACATCCAGCACCGTAACCTCCTTCCTATAAGGACTTCTGCCGACTCATTTGAAAGTTATAATTCATCAAAAGCAAATGTAATCCACAAAAAAAATACATATCCCACAAAATGTAATTCACAATGCAGTTTTGTTGTAGAGGAACATCTTTTTTGGGAGACAGGGCTCGGATAAAATGGTGGACTTTTGATGTAGAACTTGCATTGGAAAACCTCACCACAGACTAGAACAGAGCACTAGAGACAAAGCATAGCTCGGGAGCTGTCTAGCATTCGTGGCCCTGAGCCTGACAATCTGTGTTTTCATCAACCCCCAAAACCAGATGTCCATCACATGCTTTTTTCCGCAGCCCAAAACTGTGCATTGGCAAAAAACGGCTCTGCACACTATGTGCTGGAGAGCAACACCTCTGCCTTTGAATCAAGGGGAGCAAAGTCAATTCTCTACCCCAAGTTCTCATTACTGAGTCATTTTCAGCAAAAATAGATGCAAACCCTGAGCATTTACAGAATTACACACACACACACACAAACACACGTTATTAGACACAATCCCTAATCAACAGATTTGTCAGGTTAGAGCTGTACGCCACCTCACCCCCACTGTGTTATTGTGTTTTCGCCGTCATCTAAGGCACCTGTGTGAATGACTCTGAGCTCAAAATCCAGTCACTCAGGTACATGGTTAACAGAAAATAAATAGATTGGATTCCAGGAGCAAAAAAAAAAACCAACAAACGATGAAGTAAACAACAGGATGGAGCTTTTGGGTGATAAGCTGCATGTAAGCTGTGAAAGCTGCTAAATTACTTTATTCTAATGATGGAAATGTGGGTGAAGCATGGCACATGAACATGATGTAAGACAAACCTGACACAAAACACAGAGCAAAACTGTAATATAGAGTCAGATACATCATGGAGATGTGTTTGCGGGCATTTCAAATTAATCTAAAATACTGTTGATATGCCATGAAAAACTCCACATTTAAGCAATTACCTCTTTCAGATTAGTGTCAGAGTAGCTGATACAATTTGACCTTGTTAACATTGCAAGCTGATAAGGAACTTAATCAAAGTACAGCATAACATTTCCGCTCTGGTTCAGAATAAATAAACCATACATTCATGTTACTTGAAATCGGTTGGTTTTTTTTCCCGGAAGTTTTACTCTCAAACCTGTTGGTTGACAGTATAATAAAGCCACAGAAGTAACCCCATAGCACTTTGCTGATGTTATGATCTCTGGGAGTCTTTGTGGAATACTTAATCAAATCATTAATTGAACTATTGAATTGTGCAAAACTCTGTTCAACAAGAGAGCAAAGGCGAGTGACATGTAGAGTGAACCGAGCTGCTCAAGTGTCAGTCAGCAGGTGAGACGGAGCAGGTTGAGCTGCTTTGCATAAACCCCTTATTATGCTGAAATATGCACTTAAGTAAATTAAGTTTTACAAATAACATACAGACGGTAGCAATCCAGTCAGCGTTTCTCAGATGAATGATCCCTCCCTGTGTTCTCAGCACAGTTAAAGAGTCTACTGATAAAACAGGTCACTGTCTTTCTTTACAATAGTGCTGGAATACACACAGATTTCAGGCTGTAAACTGTTTGCTTTCACAACAAAACATTGTCGAAGCAACCTGCCTTCAACAACATTTTCCCTTTACAGACTCGGGAGTGTCAGCCAGCAGCCATGGAACAACCAATTTCAACTTCCTTTTCACCAAGTCCATGTGCATCTATTGCTATTGTTTGTCCTCCCGGTTTCGTTTTTTCCGATAACAAAGCGCTTGAACGCTCATTTTGGTCATGTGACTCAAATCTCAGAGCAGATCATTTTGGAGTATCCTTGAATGCACCAAACATATTTCAAGCAGATCTCTTATCTCTTACCTATTTGGAGTCATTACGTAGATTTTTATACAGTACTGAAACAGAAGATTTGTACTTTAGGGGTGAAACCGCTGGTATAGTCCTTCAACCCAAATAAGAAATAGCCGGCAGCAAACCAGAACGCTCTATGTATAAAGTCTGAAGTAAACATCACCATCTCTCTTATTATGAGGAGTGCACTTTCCGGCCGAGTTTATTCCAACTGAAATCCTTGGGGGCCTGGTAAATGTTAAAGAATACAAAATAATCAACATTTATTCTACACTGCGGCAAAACAATTCCATTGTGATTGGGAAAGTATTGCTCATTGCCATTTCCATGTGGGCTCATTTAATGGTCAGAGGAGCATGAAAAGGATGTGAAATAAAGATATAAGCAAAAAGGTCTGACTCACAGTGAGTTCACCAAGTGACTGAAGTGTGAATATTAATACTTTACATAAATTAGATCCTGTATAGGATCATGTGGCGATTGCTGACCTAAAACTATTAACAAACCACGTATTTAATTTTTTTAACTTATAGCACCTCATAATTACAATCTCAGGAACTGACAAAAAATGCAATAATATGAAACTGTCAATGGAGGAAATACTGGAAAATATGATGCAAAGCAATTCTGCACTCAAAGCCGGAGTGCAATTATCACTCTGACACTCCAAGCAGCAGATTCCCCCAAGCGAACAGATGAATTGAGATCAACATATTAATTGAATAAAAGCTTGAATCCAGTAACAACAAAAACAGTTTTTTTTGGTTAGACTCTAAATTGCCTTTCATGAATTTCAGAGAGAGAGGTTCGTGGAAGTTAACCAACAACTGTAACCAAAACTGGTTCTCAGAAAGCTTTCGGGGCTTTCGAAGAAAAACAACAAAGTTCAGCTGCATCAGCCTGTTTGTAACATCTTGTTATGCGACACCTGTCTTTTTCTTCAGCCTAAGGCCAGCTAAAAGCCCTGAAACATCGTTGAGGCCATCATTGAGGCCAAACCTCAGAGGATCGGAAGGGATGATGTCAGCAGTATCATGGTGACTTAACACGCGCCACAGTGGGAGGAAAGGTGTTGTTGACAGTGTGGCGATGCCAATCCAGTTGCTTACAGCAATCTTGGTGCCAAGAATCAGTCCATCTCGCCCAGTCCACCGCTGGCCTGCTCAGAGCAGTTTAACAGCTCACCGCACTTGAGTTCCATAATATTTCACTTTATTTGGTGAAGTCACCGCCATTTGAACCTCTCTACAATCACAAAACCCATTTTCTTGTTCATCTTTCCACTTTTATTCTACATCAGAATGTCCTGGTTCTGTCTGAGTGACACCTTGAGGTGGTCTGCTTTTAAACTGTTGTGAAATTATTTTGTAACTATGCACCATTTCCTCTAAAATCTAATTTGAAATTAGACAAATTGTCTCACGAATATGATTTGAAGTTAGCTCATGAATGAGATTTTGAAGGGCTTAAATCTTGAAATGCTACATCAGAATGTGCTGGTTCTCTCTGAGTGACAATTTGAGGTGGTCTGATATTAATCTGAAGTGAAACCATTATTTAACTATACACCATTTCCTTTTAAATCTAATCTGAAATTAGAAGGATGTTGGCTCATGCATGCGATCTTGAAGGGCTTTCATTTTGAAATGCTGCATCAGAATGTCCTGGTTCTTTCTGAGTGACACCGTGAGGTGGTCTGCTATTAACCTGTAGTAATATTTTCCACCAGCTGATATGAGGACCAGGACCATGCATTATGTGGCAGTATGACAACAAATATTGCTCAATTCAATTTGAAAAATAATATCAGGAATTAAAAAAAATACAACATGAAAATATGTATTTTGTTTAAGCCACTAAGGTGGTATTTCCCTGAAGCTGGTTATTTTATTTGATCATTGTGATGACAATATGGGTCAAATGTTCCATAACATGCCATGAAGAGACAAACGATCTCAAATTGCCCCCCTTGAGCCAGTGCAACCAAACCAAACATTTAGCCATGACCTCACCTTCACCCAACTGTAATCCTTAATGTGATGAGAAGCAGACGCTTTACGAATGGAATGACATGTCCACAGCACAACGTGAAAGCAGACGAGAGGCACTTGAGCTGCCTAATGTCACACCATAACCATGATGTACTGCACTGAATGTAACCGGTTATGTAAATTGGAAATTAATAAATAAGAATGTCAAGTTGTCCTCACACAGTCTGTATCCAAAAACAATTAGAAGTTACAGTGGTACCCACAAATTATTTTTTGCCTTCTAATTAATAATTAAAATTATGTAAAAAGCTGCTCCAGAATTTAATTAGGTCATCAACTTTATTATGGGAGCCTGTTGTGCCAGTCTGTGTTTTATATTGTTATTCAGGTATTGTCTTGAATATTCCTTTATGAATTCAACAGACAGTGTGATATGAGTGAGCAGTTGCTTGAATTACAGGTGTGTGCAGTAAATGAGTAGGTTTTATGCATGCAGCTTCCTAACAGCACAGACACAGGCGTTTCTTTGCTTGGCTGGAAATAGTCGAACACAATGCCGGTAAGCAGGTCAGACTGTGCAATGTTCCCTGAACAAAACCCTCACTGTCGGCTTGTCTCTCTGTGAAATCAGATAAATAATCCAACAATATTTTGGACCCTCTTATTTTCGAAGAGGCACTGGAGTCAGCATTTAGTTCATCCGTCAAACTTTTCTTTCTGTTTTGTAGAGGCAGGGGATTACTGGCTCGGCAGGGGGGCTCCCTTGCCGAGGTATTACAGTACAAGCTGGCCTGAAATTATCTGCTACTGTTTACTGCTACTTTTTTATTTGAATCCCTGTTCTGTGTGTCACTTCGGCTGTCTGTCTCTGCCCATCTTTTGGAATTCATGCTGGCATTTCTCTTTTACTGCCCATTACTATCTTATACTGTATACCCTCCCTTTATCATAAATCTCCCCTTCCTTCAGCCTCGCACCATTTGCACCTCCCTCTTTTGCTCTGCTCTTGTCCCCTATGAGAGTGTCCTTATGCCATTTGCCATCCATCCATCCATCCATCCACAGTGAAGAACAGTTCATAGCAGAGAAGGAGATGGAAGGAGGGTTCATTTTCGGTCTCCACTCTGTCACTCTTTGATTGCCCTGCTGTGTCTACTTCGGTAATAGAGTCGTCACAAACTTACAGGGACTTAATGAGGCAGCAATTAACCGTCAACCAGAGTTGTGTGTGTGTGTCGGGGTAAACTGAATTAAGTTGTGTTCATGTAAATTGTGTATATTTGTGTCCTGATTCTCTGTAGAGCTTCTTGTGAGTTGTGACAGTATAGTTACATGGAGGAATGTGTGTGTGTGTTTGATTTAAATTCTCATTTCAACAGTTTAAATTACGAGCACACTTTGGCAGCGTAATCCATTGCATATCTCACATCGTGTTAGTTCTGTTAAATGATATGTGCTAATTTCAAAGAACCTTATACGTTCATTCGTCCAGTTATTCCAGTAAGGTGGGAAATATTGGTTTTAGTGAATACAGAAAACTACAGAGCAATCTCCATGAGAGTGTCAGTAAGATGAGAGAGGAGTTCTGCCATGCTTATATGGTTAATCCCAAATATAAACACCAACATTTGCAGGATCTCCACCATAACCAACCCTTACAGATGTTCATCGGGTAATTGGTCTCATTGTTCTGAAATAATGTGAGAGTAGTTTTGTGAACAATGGAGGTTGATACATTAATCATTCTATTCTATGAAATAAATAAACATATTTTGAAAAGAGAAGCTACCTCGCACCGCAATGAAACATTTTGAGATGTTGGAAATGTACATTCAGTAGCTGCAGCAGCACATCGGTTCCTTAAGGTTTAATGTGGGTGAATCTGTCCATCTTTAACAGACCTTCCCATGGCTTTCACTTGACATTGCTCCCCTTCCTGCCTCTCAATATGATGGAATGATGTAAATGCAGTATACGCAGAGTAACTTCAGAAGACATTAGCATGTACACTTATTATTTCTTTCTCTACCCAATTTATCTCAGCCACACTCGCTCTTCTTTTCATTTGCTTTGGACGCCTGTTGATTCATAACATAAAAGACAACCCTCAGAGAGCTCAGGCAGTAATGAAAATATTTCGATAAGCTCCCAGCTCTTTTTCACTCTGTGGAACTGTATTCTGCTCTGAGCTAAATGGACCTTGCTGGTTCCTTCAAGTGGCATCAAGTTTAGCTTTCATAATGCATAGGCGTTGGAGCCGTCAGCCCTCCACCCTTTTCTAATTTGCAGTCAGGCGTCCCTTCTTGCTGTGTATAGATCTGCTCATTATACTACATCCGTTGCTCTGAGCGTCTAATAATGACACGGGTGGGTTTACATTTGAGTCAGTTAAAAGCACGGTGCGTCCGTATCAGAGGGGCTCTGACTAAGCCTTGGTATTTGATGAGTTGGGAATGAGGCCAGGATGGTCATTTTTGTAACATTTCTAACATGGCTGCTGTTTTATAAAATCAAATTTTTAATAATCAGAGGTCTCACGTACAAACATAGCACTAGCGGAACGCTAAATATTTTGTGAGCTTATGAACCACTCTGTCAAATCAGCAGGGCAAGGTGCTTAGAAACAGCTGTTTGCAGGTTGCAGCACTTTGTCTCTGTCTCTCCATCTCACTCCTAACAACCACAAAAAGCAAGCAGGCTAAGAAATCCAACTAAGTGATGTCTTCTGTCTGTCTGTGGATCTCCTCCGCTCTGATTCAGAACCACGGACAGTGCCATAGATGTCAAACTGCATTGCAGCAGTCATTGAGAGCGGGTGACGAAGACCAATATCGTTTGGCCTCTTGAAGTACAAGTTTTAAGAAGAAAGAAAACACAGATACAAATCAAGTTAACGCTCCAAAAAATTACCCAGGCAACGGCCCCTCTAGCCTCCACTCTTCCGCATGTCTATGCTCTGCTTTATTTTTATTGAGATGTTGGATCCTGGGATTGCATTTGTGTCTGTAGTTTTCAAAGAGGATTTTAATAAGTTTCTCAAAGTATATCTCACAATGTCAGATTTCTTGTTGCTGGTGCCTTGACTATAGACCAGTGACTGGATATTGCTTCACTTAACTGGAACACAGGCAACTTTGGGGAGAACTGGACTGATCGAAACTGTCAAAGGTCACACAAACAAAAGCAGTAATTCAAGATGAATCTATTGACATAATAGTTTAGTTGTAGGCACACACGTGAGATCAGAACATATTTACCCTTCCTCCCGCAACTTGACAGTGATCAGCCACTCACTGCTTAACAGACCTGATGACGCACACCTGTTTCCACTGTCTCTTAACGAGCAGATGATCTGCACCTGCATCACAGATCTAGGTGGCCATAGGTCTTCTTCACAGCACACATTTCAGGTTGTCATTGTAGGACAAGCACAGGTGTTACTAATAACACTAATGATGATCAAGCATTCCGGTGAGAGGGATAGTGAGCCAGCATGCACAATACCAGGATTCGGAAATCAAAGCAGCTGGCATTCGGCCATCACTGACTTAATTATTCACACCTGGGCTTTTCCTACTGTGACAAGTTAAAATGTCATCCATTCAAAATAAATATTGAACTCAACTGCTTGATTAAGCAAAAAAAGAAAATGAAAATGGGCACATTATAGAACAAAATCGAAGAATCTTGCTCATTATTTTTTGTAGATATTGCAGCCTATAGAAGGCCAATGTGCAATTCATTCCTCTGATCAATTTTCACACCGTCATGTTCTTAACTCCCATAGTTTGCCTTCCAAATAAGTGGTCTAGATTAATGGAGCCACATCGGATTTTAAATATAGCCTGATGCTCCCATTAAGCCAATTGTAAAGTTGTGTGCAGAACAAATTATGTTTAACCAATTTAAACAATAAAGGTAAACTCAACTGCCCGAAACCGAGACATGTTGTGTTTCCTATAGTAATGTTTAATGCGTTTTTGTATTTGTATAATATGACACTTTCACAGTTAACTGCATCCTATTCATCACTGTCTGTCACCTTGGGCTATGTGATCAGAATGAGACAACATTGCTTTTGTGCCAAAATAAAGTGATGCCCACACAAGTATGGCGAATACAGTTTTTTTTTCTTTTTAAAGTTCTTGATTAATTTCTTGTTGGTATGTGTAGCAGACAACAGGTCTATTCATGCAATGTGTACTGTGCATGGCAGCCCACACTCCACAACCACAAAAAGAAAAAGAAAATACACATTTGCCTTATTAAAAAGAAAATAAAAATCCTCCATGCAGTAAACACTTAAAAAACAAAAAAAAGCACTGTTGATGCAACCATCTGGCTAGTTGTAGTGAGTTGTTCATGGCTACATGGTCAGGAATGTCTCATAAGATCTAGCAGAGCATTCAATCAACGGTGAACTTGTACTCATAAATGGGTCCCAAAACACTTAACCTTTACATTTCTTTAGGACTTCTATCGCATCATTTAAGCTATTTTCATTCACAACTGCAAACTGGGTGACAATCTGCGTTTCTTAGTGTCAACCAGGTCATCTTCACTACTTTGGAGTTTGAAGGTCTATTTTGCTTTTTTGACTTAGTAGTCAAATTTGGCAGTAATATGTTGCTTGAAGCTGAGCAATATGTGTATTGAGTGTGTCGTATTGACGTGGTATTCAGTTCTGCGGCAGTTAAAGGTTGAAGCTTGGAACATACCTACCTGCAATTACGCGTATTGAAAAGAAATTGTGTTTATTGAGTGGAAATTAACGCGCCATCCCTGACATGTCCAAAACTGGCGCTAGATACCTAGAGCTTCATAATTTGGAGGTTCTTACGCAACGGTATTTGAGGAGTTGGGAGTGAGAATGTGTTGCTGAAGGAACTCAAACAATAATAGCAACATTTGAGAAAACAGATTCTTGACAGCTTGCTGGCAGCCCAGAGCATCACAGCCACGTGCAAAAAAAAGATGCACTCAGACTCCAAAGGTTCTATTGGAGCACTGTGCATATTAACTACATGTATTATTTTACTATGGCACTGCATGTCAGAGACAAAGGACAAACCCGGTTACAGGAATAGGTATTTCAATTAACTTTATTTCTAAATGCCGTAACAGGCTTTTCCTGTGATGCTGTAGTTCAAATAACACTTCTAATTCACCAAGGACATATTTGGAAAGAAGTTGGGTTTCCCAATGTTGATGGGAATCCTCTGAAACGTTTGAGCAATGGAGCTGGCTCAGGACTTGGCCGGAAGCATATTTTAAAGCTGGCAAGTTTAGCTCCGAGGTCTCTCTCTGTGATACTGACAGTAATTGAGATTCAGCCTGCGCCTGTCTACAGTATATGCCAGGACAGCATGTAGTCAGAATGACCTTTACAAAAGTGTTCTTCCTTGTAATAAAGGTATCCTTTTATCACAATTATGAGATCAATTCTTGAACGTTTTGAGAGAATGATGTTGAGGTAATTCCAAATTGTTATGTCATCAACTCCTATTCGCCACACTCATAATTGTTATTATATTTTTTTGCAGGGGTCTAATAAATTTGAATTTATTGGTGCCAAAAGGGAGTTTTTTTTTTCCACAGAGAAATAAACTTGGACCCAATGCAGATCTTGGGCACAAACGTTTGGTGTTGTTTATCTATTTGACTTGCATTACAATACCCAGCTAAATGGATATAAATATTACCATACAAGAAAATCTAGATTGAAGACTGATGTCGGTCTTCTCTTTTACATTGCTTGCGGCCTGTCAGATATGACTTGATTTGCCACGGCCTTTGGGAATGACTTTGGGTTAATTTATGGCGGTCGTAACTTGGTTTCTATCAAGCGCTGTGCTTTTGTTGGGGAGAGTCGGGTACTGTACTGTAGCTCTTCAAGTTGATGGTGCATTTTATTTGAGCATCCACAAACCGCAGTCAAACTCGCTATGAAAAGAGGCCAGAAAAAAAAAGGTACAGAGCAATAATAAGATGAGAGAAGAGATGGAGAGACGGGCGAGAGACCAGAGGAGGAATGGATATGGGGAGCGGCACTTAAGAAAGATACTCTCTGATTCCTCATTCTGAGGAGGAGGAGGAGGGCCAGATGGAGTGATTTAACAGGACAGAGGAGAAATGGAGGGATGACAATCAGATAAGCAGAGAATAGAAGGGTCAAAGAAGGGCTGAAAAGAAAAGGAGGGCATGACTCGAAGACTGGAGAAAATCAACTTGAATGTTATCAGTGTCACAAATATGCTAGATTTTTATATCAACATTTTAGTTTCAAATGAAATCCCGGAACTATTTTTACTGAATAATATACAGAAAAATACTATTCTGGGGTCATATGAGATTTTGAATTATCTTTAGATCAGATTATCCTAAAAAAGTTTCGCTAAGCTTCATTTAATTGATTCTTGCATGTTTTTGTGCTTCTATTTCCAACATTTCCATACATAACCTTTCCACCACTGTCAAAGCCATGCTCGATTATGTTCCAAATATTCAACATTTTGCAAATGAAATAGTCCTAACAATGCGTCACTGAATAATCTCTCTTTTTTGACAGCTGACCTAAATCTCATTATTGTGTCAATGTAATTCAATGAAATGTTAAATAAAAAATGCTAAATAAAAAATGTTTTTGAATGACATGAATGATGATAAATGTGTCGATTTGTTTTATTAATGGAGCACACAATGTATTTTGACTTATTGACATATCTGTATACCTGGAGTGGTTCGTAGTTCACCAATTCAGAAAATAAATCATGTTTTGCCTCATCACATTCATGGTCACATTAGTAGTATGCACATTAGCCAGTCTGAAACTGCTTCAGAGTTCTTAATCAATGGGTAACATCATCTTTGGGAACAGAGAGACAAACAGATTTGCACGATGGACCAATATTATGATGGTAGAATCCAATCACACACCAAGATGTTTTGCAGGTGTGTCTGCTTCTTTCTTCATCCAGCTTGTGTGTTCCTGATTAGCAATCAAACACCTGAGGGTGCTGCTGTTTGCGCAATCACAAAAAGCTGTCTATTATCACTGTGATAGTAGCAAGATAGAAACACCTGCGCTGAAACAGAATATTCTTCCTGCTGCAACCAAGGAAGCCTAACGTCTCACAAACACTCATGCCCCATTTTATATATATTCACATTCTCCATTTCACCGAGGTAAAGTTCCACCTGGTGGGAACTTCTGCTCCACGGGCTGCTCCTTCACTTCCGAGTGGGTGAATAAATGTCAGCTGTGTAAATGAAATGCATTGCATCAGGCTGTAGAAAGGAAATGGAAGAATTGCCACCATCCCTGTTCACCCTGGCAGCCATCTGTTCGAAATGCTTTCTCTTGGCATAGTGTGCCAGCGTATTAAATCCGAGGCAACTTTCTTTCCCCTCAAGAGATGTTATACCTGTTTAATAATCCCACTAGCTCCCGTACAACCTTACAACTTCCAGCCTCCCTGCTGTTTACATGCAATATTCCATTACTTTGCCCAGTCCGGTACAATGCCTACACCACTACCTCTAATCTGAGAGGGTAGCTTTTGGTTTGTATTCATTCGATCACACAATACAGCAGTGCTCGTTGCAACTAGCGGAGATCTGCACTCCACTGAGTGCACCTTTCTAGTTATAAAGGGAATAACATATGAGTGAAACGGGGAGAGATTTTGGACACAGGCTTTGATGACAAAATCTTATTCTGTCGAGAGTATTTAGTCCATAATGATGATCTGTGACCAGCATCTAACAGACTGTTAGTGTTACATGTGACAGTGCCTGACTTAATGTCCTGTCATATGCAATGTAATACGTAAAGGAGATGAAAGTATGCGTGTCTCTGTGCATGTGAACACCTCAGTGCAGTGATAACCTTGCATTTTCACAACCCAGACAGATCTTAATCCTTGGAGACATGCTACTCCCCATGTCCTTCCTCAGTCTTATCTCTGCCACCTTTCTTCTCCCCTCTCTTCCTCCCCCACGCCATCAGTGTCCCGCCCGGTCTGTCCACCATGAGATGACAATTACAACTCTGTTGACACGCTGATTCCACAGGGGCCTTTGTCTGCTTTTTCTGTCCTGCAGCATCTGTCTCTCGGTCTGTGTCTCTCTCTCCCTTGTCTCCCTGCGTCGGCATGTTTCTGTCTAGCTGTGTTTCTGTCTACACCTCTCTCTTTCTTTTTGTCCACCAACCAACTGTACTTCTGGATCTTTTTGAACTCTTACTGTACCTTTTATTTACTGTGCTTTTTCCTTTCTACTTTTTAATTGTATTGTTTTCCTGTCCCCTACTGAGTCCACACATCATGGCCACAGCTGAAGAAACCCAAACGCTGTGCTAAGTGAATATTTTCAATTTTGATTCTATTTTTTCATCATGTTTACTTTTTCTTACAAATTCTTTCAAGGGCACTGAGACCTTTTCATTAAGTCGCTGTTATAAATTATACAAGCCACAGAAGCACGGTGCAGTTACACAGCTGGCTTTATGATGTGAAAACAGCTTTATTTCTACTCTTTAGCGCTATGGGAGGTTAGACAGGGACGGCCCATAGATCTGAGAATGTGTCAGCTCTATCAGCATGTGTGTGTGTGTGCGTGTGTGTGTGTGTGTGTGTGCGTGCTGTGGAAAAGGGCCAAGACAGTTGGCAAGACTGTGTTCAGTGCCAGCTTTTATTGGACATCACACAGTGTGGAGAAAACACTGCGTCTAGTAGCTCTTATTAATTGTGGATATAAAACACAATCACTTGAGAGGCTGATCTTTTGGTATCCATGTTATATGGCTGTAGATAATGCAGCTGTAGAAAGTACTGGCCTGCAAAAATCATATGTCTATGGCAGGGGTATTCAATTAATGTTCAACGAGGTCCAGTTAGTGAAAATGTCCTCATGCAAAGGTCCAGAACATCACAATAATGTCCAACTTGCGCTATGATTTAGTGCCAGTATTATTGAAGTAGCCATGCAGTTGTATTAAGGTCTGTATGTAGTCAACATCTGACTGTCAAATCAAAAACAGATAGTTGAATTGAATAATATCAACTATTTATTCGCATTAACTTAACCAACTGTTTTAGTTGCCTTTCCCCAACCATATTTTATTTCTCATAACCATGGTTTTTCATTTACCATAATGTTGCCTTGTGCAGATATAACGCAAGCATTTTAGAAATGTTGGCATTTGACGTTAAAAGATAAAGAATGGGGGAAAAAAAAAACATGACTTCGACCATTCTTGGGCTTTGCAGAATTGTCCAATGTCAATATTCCTCTCTGGCAAAATGGTTGGATCTGGTATATTGCACCATCCAATTTTATGCACATGTAATTCTCTGCCAGAGTATAAACTGCTCCAAAGAGGAGGCATGGTCTGCAGTAAGGAATTGATGGTATAAATATGCCTCTTAAATTGTGTTAATTTATTGAGTTGGGCGGGTAAAACTGCATCTCTCCTAACCCCTGAGATGTGCTGAGAATAGAACCTTTAAAAAAAACATAATGGCCACACTTAATGAATGCCCTGTCGCAGCATCACATGGGTCAGTAGACGTGCATCATTGTGAACGCAGAAGTTTATGTGTTTATTTTTTTTAGAAGGCAGGGGCTTATGTAATACAGCTAAGATTAACAATGGAAATATATGCTTCCACTTTAGGAAACTGTCTCTCCACTGCTGCTGCTTCCAGACACTCCACAGTCGTCTCCACTTCCTTCTCACCACCCCCAGCCTCGAGACTCCATCGGGGGTATATATATGCCACAATGCTGCATATTTCACAATGGCACCTTATTACCAGATTCCCCACTCTTCTGTACATTCAGTAATGGAATAAAACCTCTTTATCATCAGTGGAATCAATGCAGGATCTAATCTTGGATTGAATGTTTCACTTCCCTCTCACTTGATATTCAACTACGCTAAGCTCAACTTTGTGCCTCACCAGAATGTCAAGGAGGTATCACTCTGTTGCAATAGGCCCACTGGTGTATGTTATGCTGAGCACATTTTTCCAGGTGTGAACCAATATAGAAGAAGCAATCTTGAATAAATTGTTTTGGGAGTGGATTGGTTATCCTATTATTAGCTTGCATATTAATCTCAAGGCTCTGGGATGAAATGTTACATTAGATTACATCAGCGACTGTCAGCTTGACGTGTGGATGAAAGTGATCGACCGGCACAGAAAGTCAGATGGAGAAACATTCAAGATCTAAAACATGCATGCCCATGTACATGGTGTGTGGTGTCCGGCTTGTAAGTGAGTAGTTTACACTGTGTGGTAGTAAAATCTACTTCCTGCAAGTGTGCGTGCATTTTCCAGTGTGCGTGTGTGTGTGTCCGTGTGTGTTCAAGGGTGGTAGACGATTGGGGACAGGGAGCCAGAGGGACATGAGGAAGCTGTTTGATGTCATCACCATGTGTCCTTTCTAGTTACCCTTGGCTCTAATCTATGGTGAGACGCCGTCTAAGTCCTTCATTAGTTACTGGTAGCTCTCTTTAGTGTAATGTCAACTTCCGTAGGCAAGGTTGACTCGCGAATGGAATATCAATGGGAACAGACATGTGGTGAAGGTAGATTGTCACGAGTATTACCGTCACATGAATAAGAACATGATGATGATGATGATGATGGTAATGTGGTTTCCTCGTCTGTGTGGGATCCAGTTGTACACCCAAGTCTGTTTTTTTACACACAAAAAAATCTGCGGATATTGTAGATGTTTCTATGTGAAACCTTTTTATTTTGTTTTCTGATGTTTGGGCCTCTTTTTAAGAAGTGATGCATTCTAATTGAATGGCTCGGGCCCAGCAAACTGAGATTACTGACCCTACATCTTATGAGGTCATAAGCCACCCTTGTCAACCGGAGGGTTTTTTGTACCAGAGGGCTGTGTAATCAAGCTCAAATCAGGTGGGATTTGACCCCCCTCCAACCCTGCCGAATGCAAGCTCTCCTATCAGCAGAATAGAGGTGCACCCGGAGTTCACCTATGGCCAATGTAAACACACATACACTCGTATGCGGGCAAACTCAGGAGATGCTTGTGTAACATGTTCAAATACTTGTTTATTGGCTAAATTATTTTAACTTCTGTTTGTTTCATCATAAGAGAGAATTAGTCATTTGAAAGCATACCTGGCTTTTCCCAATTTTTGATATGCAGGAAAAACACAGAACATAGGGTAGTGGAGATCAAGTGCAATGACCTTGTGCTACAAAGGGGTAATTCCACTGCAAGGACATTTTTTTTAAACTACTCTGCTAGTTTAAACAAGTTAACATAGGGGTTAGGCCACATAAGCACTTGGTTAGGTTTAGCAAAGAAAACATCATGGTTTGAGTTTGAAATAAGTCAACATTGACTTGTCGTTTCACACGGGACACAAACACCGGGCTCGTGTTTGACCCATCTACCCCTCCTAACCTCCTGGATTTTGATTAAAATGTATTTCTGTTGAACCTAGGAATTTGTTTCAAGTATACATTCAATATGTTGTGGATGTAAACATCATTTTGTTGATAAAAGCAAAAAAAAAATAAATAAATCCACAGGGTACCTTTAATTTACCGTATGCAGCTGGTTCCTTCTCAAGGGAATCTGTGCTGGACTCTCCTCTACATTACAAAGCTGTCGGTCCACCACAGCAAATGGTGTGCACTGCATTTAAAAGGCTTGAGAGCAGTTGATCTGATTGGCCTTGATTGATGCCAGCTGCTATCACACCCACTGATAATTTAATCCTCCTAATCCAGACACTTTTACAACAGTGCTGCAGGTGCTCTGGTCATAGAAATCTGTTGGTCACACACAAGAGAGCCGATGCCACCTCCTGCACTTTGAGTGATAAACACAGTCCGTACAGAGAATATAGTTAAGTTTGACAACAAGTACATAGAGTGGAATGGCGTTTAGAGAGAAGCTGCTATCAAAGAAAAAGCATCATTTTAAGACATGAAAATTAAAAAAGATTACAATATTATAGAGGCTAATTAATGACAGTTCCATGAATAAAGTCCTCATCATCAAGCACCCTTACAGTATCTCCTTACTAATATCTGTACACTGACGGGCAAAGTCACAATTGTGACCACGAATAGCAATATGAATACACATCACTTGCAACCGCTATCTGCCTCGTCTTGAGGTCCAATTCACAAAATCTAATCTATTTATGATGTTACAACACAAACACAGCTATGAAGTTTACCAGCTCAGTGCAATTTTTATTTATATTTTTGTTGCGTGTGATCGCAAATATCCATGCGGCAAAGTATTAATGTTTCCTTTGCGCCAAGAACAGAGTGGCAGAGGAATTTTCACACCACAATTTACATGAACTGACTGTCGAGGCGCAGAGGTATTCCTCAAAACTTCAGGCAAATAATCTTATTGTGACAGAGAGAGAGCTTTTTTCCGATTTAATTTCAATAAACTCAAAGACACACCCCCTTTAGACCATAAAAAAGATGAATGAAACATGAAAATGGGGACAAATGAAAATATCTTTCATTCAAACAAATTCAGTGCTGCTATGATGACATGAAAGTCTGAGCATGACACCCCATATAAATGGGCTTCAGTTACCACCAACTGTCTGAAGAAACTAATAACTGTAAGTTACACATTTACTTTTTATCTTATTTCTACAGGTTTAGCAGCCGCAAAAGCCGCACAACACTTTTTGTGAATTTTCTTCGGAGTCTCAATTTGGCAAATATTAACAAACAAGGTGAGGTGGAAGGGAGCTGCCCTGTGGTGATGCAGCAGAGGATGAAAGTGCACTAGCCAGGGTCCCGTTGTTAACAAATCCCCCAGCCAACAGCCAATATTTGAGTCCATGTCAAAGTTGGATAAGAGCTTCTGAGAACATGGGGATATATACAATTACAAGCTGTGGAAATGTCAATAAAAAACAATCTGGCACGGTCAGTACTCCCGATTCTCTCTCCGCACTCTTTTGCACCAAGCTTTGGGAGAGTGTCTTTGGCGTCATCCAGTCCTATTGCAACCCTGCAGATCATGTTATATGTTAGTTGCTGTGGTGAGTTTAACCATCAGATATTCAGAGCATGTCTACGATAATTAAACGGGCTGTTTTCAACACCACAAAACTCATCTCACTCGTCTAATTTAACAGCAAAAGCTATGTCCCAGATAGCAAATGATTGATATACATATATATTAAGTATGGATCGAATATCCCTACATGAGGCTGAACTACTGTACAATGTCATGGATGTTATGCTTTTTGGTGTAACACATTTATTCACTGATAAACAAGCTGTTGAATTCAAAAAACAGATGTCCCTTTTCGATGACAGTGTTATCAAGCATTGACAAAATACTGGCTGAAGACAATACTTAGCATTATCCATTGTAAAAGGCAGTTACATCAGGTGTCCTCTTCTACTTGGAATATTCTGTTTTCCTCCCATCTGATAGAGTAGAAGTCATTATCTAAAAAGAGGTGTATCACATGTAGATGAAAAAAATTGCGGTTAAAGGTTGACACAGCACTTGAACCAAAAGAAAGCTGATTTAAAGTTCCAAGGAAGAACTTTTAATTTCACATGTAACTAAGAAGGAAACTGAAGCACTGGAGCTTCAAAGAGCAGAGAGCCAACATGTAAAGTATCACTTTCTCCCTACCTATGGACTTCACTGTATCTGCAAATATAAACATACACCCGGGACTTAAGTTACAGAAAGGTCCATAGGCACATTTCCACATCTATAACAATTAATTACGGATGTGCATGCTGATCTCAGCACTGCAGTATTTCAGCTAAAGCTAACAGATGGAATTTTAAATATGCAACAAGCCACCGGAGACCGTCCCATCAATTATATATAGTGTCTTTTTACTGGCAGCATTGCATTCATTATTGTAATACTGCATTAATGGTGAATGGATTATTAGTTACGGGACATTGATTGTAGTTAAACATCATTTTTGTGTGATTTTCTTACAATATATAACTTGAAGTCAAGTAATTTTTTACTTATATTAATAAGTGATGAAAAAAAAGCTGTTAATTCTCAGTGTGGAGGAAGAAGTTGCGCAAAATGCGTTCATTGCCACTTGTGGAAGTTGATAATGAAACCGTGACTGAGTGGATGCAATGAGAATGCACATGACTAATGTGTGAGGATGTGATGGAATTAGGTATTTGGCTTGGCCAAAAATAACAGTAAAAGGAACATTAAAAAATAATTGAAATAAACATTAAAAATCTTGAGTACTCAAGCTTTCTTGTATACATTTGGGATTTGCCTGTGTTGTGCTAGGAGAACAATTTGCATGTCAACAAACTTGAAATTTCTCAGGTTTACTTTTTCATGCAACCTACTGTACTCAGCAGGTTGGTGACTATGACCTTGGTTAAGATTAGTGAAACATCATGGAACAGTGACTGTTCATATGCAAATTAGTAGTATATAAAGTAGTTTCTATGAGACAAAGTTGACACGTACACTGCTTTTCCCTAACTTCCGTGTCTTTGAATAAGTTTAGATATCTTAATGTTATTAAAGGTTTAGTTAATGCAATATAAATAAATTGGCATAAGACATACAAAATGTGAGTAAGTTCTTTGACGAACACAAATACTCAGAATTTCTCACAATTTTTCAGCATTTCCTTTCCTTTCCCTCCCTTCCTCTGTCTAACTGTGCTCCTCCTAATGAATGCTGATCAAACCAGAGACCTACAATATATCACTAACATATACTCTCTCTCTTTCTCTCTCACTCTCTCACGTGCACTCAGTGAGTCGGTGAATCATTGAGAAGAAGTGTATTCTGAATGTGGTCAAATGAGTCACCTGGGAATCAGACAACATCAATCCTGCTGTCAATACAGGACAGCTCAGCCATTCATCCTGCCCGCCCGAGAGGGGAATGTGTCAAGGTGGCTGCATGCACACACAGAGTGTGTTTTAAAGGAAGGATTGCATTTATTTGTTTATTGGTGAATGTTTGTTGGTTAGATGCAGAGAGCAAAAATGTACGCTGGCTCTTGAGTGACTAATATACACCTTTTTTCTTTTTTTTTACCATAGACTATATATGAATTGGACGTAGTCACCTTAACCACCCATTGGTTTCTGGACTACGGTTCTTAACCCTTGAGATGTAGGCTCTCGCCATCTTATTTTTTGGCTGTAGACATCTTGTGTTTTTGCAACCAGAAGTGACATGAGAGGGTGGAGTACAACAATCAATAAGTCAGTTTTAGGGAGACAAAATGTTACAACTAAGTTTCACGAACTGAAAACAACCTGTGGAAGCGTTGCATTTGCAGAAATGTTCTGGGAAAAAAATACATTAGAAGTAATTTTTGTATTCTATTTTTGTGTTTTCAAAATGCTCAGAAACAGAGGTCCTAACATGGTTGGAGTAGGATGATGGTCCACTGTTGGTAATACAGGAATGCATTTGTGTGTGTGTGTGTGTGTGTGTGTGTGCGTAATGTATTTGTGCGTGTGCAGAGGGGGCTTTTACATTGCATGTGAGTATCCCCTAACCAATGGCTGAGGGCATTATTAAACTAGAATACATCATCACCCTATTTTGCACACATACACACACAAATATACAGGTGAGACTTACAGATGTAAGATGTTACAGTTTTTTTCTCATTGAAACTCTGTGTCGCAGAGGGAAGCCTCAGATGTGGGTGATGCCCCTGGTTGTATTCTTCTTTCTCTGTTTTTCAAACAAACACAAGGTCGACCAGCAGGCCACTCTTTCCTAATCTCCCTCCATGTCTCGGTCTCTTCTCTCTCTGCCATCTTTATCTCCATTTCATGCCTCCCTTCTCTTTGTCATGCTTTTCACTCCCAATCTTCCATCACTCTGCTCTTTTTTTGTCATGTGTGACTAATCCGCTTTGATGACATTGGTGCTCTGTGTGTGAGTATGCGAGTGTGTGTTGTTATCTTTAATGTCTGTACTTGCTTGTTTTGGAGCATGAGACCATATGAAGCTTTACTTTGGGCATGTTAGATGGAACGGTGAGTTAAACCCTTTTGTGCAATGACGGGCAACATGTTAACTGATCATTTCCAACACTGTGGAGGAATTTAATCTCAGACAGTGAGCATAGGAATCGAATTAACTATATCTGTAGGAGCAATATGATCAACACATCGCCCATGGTTGTTTTAACAGCTGAGTGGCTCAGTGAACTTGGTCAATGAGTGGGCAACCCATAAGCTTGCTGGCTTAAGTCACATCAGTGCAACAACTAATGCAGGGGGATAGCCATGAAATTGTGTACAGACATGCATGATCTCCAGAGGAAGATACTAACTTCGGTGGTACTCTGACTTTACCTCAGGCACCACTAGCAAGTTGACATTTTTCCCTTTAAGTGAAATTTCCAACTAATGGATGTTTTGTCATGAAATTTGGTACACACATTGTTCACCTCAGGATGATTTATGTGTTATATGTTTTGTGTCTAGTGCTAATTGGTAAATGATAGAATGCTAACATGCTAAACAGCATGTCAACCGTGTAACACTGAGCCTGTTAGCATGCTGATGTTAGCATGAAGCTCAAAAGCACCACTGTACCCAATATCATTCTCACAGAGCAGCTGGATACTATGTAAATAAATACAGAATAGTAACACAATTAATTGGTGGTAAGCTTGAAGTCAATGCTAAAGTGTGTTTCAAATATTATAACAAAATGACCACTTATACCTGATATAAGCTATCATCATACCCAAATGTCCACATACCAATTTGTCAGTGCCTTCCAAAATGACTGATGAATTACTTGTTCCAAAAATGACTTTGTTCAGCCAACCATGCACCCTGACCCTGTCCCATGTTTAATATAATGCTGCTTCTTCTTTTGCTGAACATTTGCTTCAACATAGTTTGGTTTAAACATTTGAACACACCACCATTGCTTTCATTTTCATGGTGAGGTAAAGGTGAGGACAGGCCCAAAATGTGCCATGTTTTATTAAGCTAAAGAGAGAACAATACAGCATCTGATAACTACACATATTGTAAAGCAGACCACTTCATGCAATAACATAGGTTGGTCACATTAGGATGACATTTCAATTTGCTCTCATCAGTTTGTGAAAACGTGTTTATTCCGGTGCTATTTGCTCTTTGTGTAGTGCATTTAAAATTCCTACATCGAACTCTGTATCAACTGTTGTTTTCTCCTACAGAGTGATTTCAAAAGCTTTTAGAACTGAATGGATAGTGAAATACCAATTACCAGTCAAGAAACAAGAGTAAATATTCAGCATATTCTTAAATAGATGGAAAACATCAAATTTAAAGTGAAATGTCACAACCAAAAAGGGGTCCAGAACTGCTGCTTTAATCATTATCCTTAACGCCACCATGTCACCCAACTCTGACGCTGTGTATTCAGTGTGTGTAATGTCTCTGCTTGACACAAGAATGGATGGCAAAAGAAGGTGATGTCAACAGCTAGTGCTAGCCAAGAAATGTTTTTTTTTCATTGCTAGCTGTCATAACAGAAGTGTCTGGTCATGCATCTCTTCGACTCCATGCAGTACATCACTCGTTACACTGTAAACACACACACACACACACACACACTCCCAGACTCCACAAATGCAAGTAAACACACAATGTTCTTCAGTAAGTGAATGCATTATATTCAGTAGCACTCATCATGTTGAAAAGTATGTGTTGCAGTGAATACCGAGCAGTCAGCCAGATAAGAGGCTGTTATGTGACCAGTCAAAATCACAGGGTGAAGGATATACACAAAAGCCAACAAAGCCAACGTAAGAGGGAAAAAAAAGAAAGGCAGAGGAACAGATAGCATCGTGGAAGGACAGTAACAAATAGATTAAGATGGGAAGAGCGAGTGGGGCGCAATTGTTCCCAGGGTGGAAAGAAAGTATTGTGGCTCCGCCAGCAGTCAGCTTTCTTAAAGAAGAAACTTCGATCAACCAATTTTGGATCAACCAAAAAACATACTCCTGTATGTATACATCACCTCCAAACCATCTGACACCTCCTCTGCCCTCCTTTACCTCTCTCCCCATTGTCCTTGTTCTCCAACATTTCAGCCCACCAGCAGCTGTACTCTCTTGCTGAACCCTGAAACCTCTTCCAAGTGAAAAATGTGTAAACTCATTCATACAAGCCAATACACATTCTCACAAAAATCTATAGCTGAATAGAGACATTGTCTGTTGTCAGGCCGCCTCCCAGATGTTTGTTTGAAAGACAGATGGATGAGAAAAACTGCCAGTAAGTGTGTGTGTGTGTGTGTGTGTGTTATTGCATGCTTCTATGCATTTTATGAATGTCAGTCATTTGTCCCTAAATAGATTGTAGTTCTATCTTTGTGTGTGGACATCAGTTTTTGTTTTTTGGGTGTGAATCCACCTTTGTGTGTACTCATGCGTTTTATAGGCATAATAAAGTTTAGAGTTTTATTGATTTGGACTCAGTCCTGACTCACAGCTATCAGCTTCATCTCCACGCCGACCCGTATCGACCAGATTAATGCCGATGGACAATAAAACCTAAACTGTTTCACTGATCACCACTCCAAGAATCTAAACTGATTGTTCGGCACTATTAGTACGGTGGAGGAGGAGGAATGGATGGGATGGTAGTGGAGAAATGGAGGGCATGGAAGCAGTGGGAAGAAGGTCATTGTGGTCCCACTGAATTGGAACGGAGAGGATAGAGAGCAGGGAGGAAAAGACTTCCAGGATAGTCATGAAAGGATGACAACAAGGTGGGAAAAAATGATAACAAAAGCTTATCTTTTTCACTGATAACTACTCCAAGATCTTAAGCTAATTATCCTGCTCTATTAATATGTACATCTGTGAGGGTTAGTGGGTAAAAAGTGATGGAGTCAGGGCAATAAAAGAGGAGATGAAAGTTAGAAAAAAAAATGGCATTGTCATAAAAAATTTAACAGCCTTATCCCATCTGCTCAACAGTTTAAACTGCGGCAAAAATGGAAAGATGAATGAATATTAAGTGGAAAGAGAATGGATGCAGCTGCTTGAAATAAGGACAATTCCAATGAACAAACCAGTATTGAGACTTAGATGGAGGGAGGAAGGAATGTTAAGGACGTTGAAAACGAGCAGTGATGAGACATTAAACACTCTTACACCATCCGCTGAAACTGTAAACTGATTATTAATGGGAGGAAAGATGGAGAGTAGGTGAAATGGGAGGAAGAATGGCAGGGAGAAAGACATACAAGGTTGAAATAAGGAAGTACTGCTGATAAACTTTTAAATGGATGTATTCCTGTGGGAGGAAGCAGACCAAGGGAGAAAAAAGACAGAGAAAGATAGGAGAGTAAATGTGATAATTTGTGGACTAATTCTACAAAATTATGCAGCGCCAATTTATTCAGTCCAATCTCGTACTAACACTGAACTACTTAAATAACTACCTGAATTTTTGATCTCTTGATTTACACACAGAGCAGCTCAGTTTTATGAATGCGATGATGGAAATTTCTTAGGGTCAATAGGACCGATGATTTCCTGAACTTTTGGGTGTAAGGGTCAAACGAACGCAATACTTTGGAAAAATTGTAAGAGAGAACATTATGGGTTTCTTTAAGCGTGATATGAGGTTGATGTGAAAATGTATTTATGAAACATATTTTGGTTGACTGTATGCCATCATTTACAGAAACATACAATGGCAACGTTTTTTTCTGGCGACCTCTGGTTCTGTACTGCAAAAAATGACTTTTTGGCCGCCTGGACGCAGCAGGAACATGCTGTAAATATCACCTCGATATGGCAAATTTGTTGGCAAACAGTTTCCTGCTTACACAGTCAGCAGACACAAATCAACATTATCATGTCATTGGAGTAGTGTATCTGGTCACCTGGCAAATGTGAGTCTGGTATTCACTCTCTTTTAGCTCTGTTTTTGGTTTCCACCAACTCACCTGACTCGCCACTACTTTTACAGTAAACATGTGGTTTACATGTGGAGTTAAAACAAAAACACTTGCTTAGGCAACACAGTATGTGTTAATATCGGTTCAACACTTTGGTCTAGACTGAAATATCTCAACAAAACGGGTTGCCATTAACTTTTGTACAGCTATGCATGGTTCCCAGAAGATGAATCCTACTGACTTTATTTACCCCCTAACTTTTCCCCAACCGCCACCTTTAGGTTCATACTTGTGATTTTGAATAAACTATAATAACTTTGGTGATCCACTGACTTTTCACCTAGCTCCATGATCAGGGCAAAGTTTACATTTTTCCAATACTTTCGTTTATGACCAAATTCCTGCAAATACCTGAGCTGTACTATTGTTTAGTGCTAATTGCCAAATGTCAGCATGAGTGCTGAGGGAAAGTGCAGAGTCGGTTCATAATGTCCTGTAGGTTCTCACTGCGAGTGACCCCTTGGATATTTAAAATGCCATTTGACTAATTAAGTCATGTGTGCATGGTAATAATTATTTCCTCAATATGCACTGTTTCTGAATGCACTGAATGCCTCAATGTTTGCACACAACATTCACCGAAGGCACCTAACACTGCATGCCCCTAGCTGTTGTGGGAAGATGGTGACAGAGATTGGATGTGAGGAATGAAGGTGAGGAGGAGGAGACTGATGGCCACAAACATGGGAGGACACTGATTTAAGTTCATTTCATTTATTCATGCACATGATAAAAACAGAGGAGGGAAATACAAACTGTGTGGAGGAGATAAAGGAAACAAAAGGACCAACAAGGGAAAACAGTCAACATGAAAAACTGAGACACACCTGGGAGGGAACAGAGGGGGAAGGGGAACAGAGGGGGAAGGGGAATGGTACAGTTTAAAATGTTTCACTCATCTTCTCATGAGTTCAACCTGATTACTGCTGGCAGATGAAAGATGTCTCAGTCAAGTAACGGGGCAGAGAGTGGAGGAGAAGAATGAGAAGATAATAGAAAGAGATGGACCGGAGGTAATCAGGATGTTGCACTATAACAATTTTAAACAGCCTTTTTGCTTTGACTAGAGATGGATTGAGGGAAGTAAGAGGAGCGGAGGTGGGGGTATAGAAAGGGGGGAAGAAGAGATTAAAGAGAAACATGGGTGGTAGCATGAATGTAACGTCAAAGTAATACATTTTAAACTGTTTTACTTGCTGGGTCAGTAGGCTAAATTGTGTTCCTGCTCTATTGCATGGCATCAGGAATAATAAGGAAGGAAAAGGAAAATATTTGTGATTCATTCCACCTACTGTACAGGACAAACTCATTTAGACTTATCTTTCATCTCAATTTTGAATGCAAGACCTTCAGACTTTGGTACTGTACACATTGTCTTTATGCATGTGTCTGCAGTTTGAGTACATGCCTGCATGTGCATCTTTATTCCTGTTTTATTTTTGTGATTATATGTTAGTGTCTGACTCTAGACGTGTTCCCCTTGACACATAAGGTGAGAAAAATCATAGGGATAGTGTCTTACATCCTCTGCAGAATATCTAAGAAGCCCGTGATGCTCTCTGGGTAGCCACAGAACTATTGCTGGTTTTTAAAGTATGAAGAAAAAAAAACAATGGTTTCTTTACTTGTCATTGGACTTGTGCCCATTTGATATCTATTGTGGTTACTTATTGTGTTTTTGGGGAATCCTGGTGGCAAGCCAAATTGCCCTCATACAGTATGACAATAAACCTTTGAACTGATTACATTTGAGTTACTGTTTCTATTTCACTGCTGGTTTCTGTGAAGCTTGAAAATCGATACGAATTATTGAGAATAATTGAAATCTTGGATTCATGCAACAAGCTGTGTTGATGAAATTATTTCAGCACGATTTGATTTTATTCGGCAAGGCAGATGGGGCATAAAAATGTCCCATACTAATGAATTATTAATGTGGTATTTAGGAGGCAGTTAGATGCTCCGATTATTTGAAACAAGGCAAAGGTTTTGATGTTGATATGGTCTGAAATTGTTTCCCCCTGCTCAAAGCAATAATGCATATTAAGCCCCGAAGCATTTTGGTGATGTCGTAAACATCCCTGTTGAAAAATAAGCTGCAATAAACTGCTTCTCTACAGATGATTATCGTAGAGTGGGTGCCAGAGAAACATTCCTGTACTGTTTTATGGGTTAGAGTAAAAATGCGGGTCTCAAAATGTGAGTTGGATCACAAAAATGATCACATATTGACATAGTGTCAATAAGGCTGTGTGAGTTATCAAAGATGTTGTTTGCTCCAGTTGTCAACCCTTCGCCAGTTCCGCTATAACTACTGGAAGCTATTGTTTAGAGTTACCTTTGGCCTAATGCTCTCTGGTAAGCAGTAACGCTATGTCAAGGGCTTTGAATGTGAAAGGTAAGAATGGAAGGAGTATAGCTGTAATGCGTTGTTATTGACAATGTTGGAGGCAATACAAAGTTTGCCATCTTGTTTCAGACTACGCAGGCTCCGTCATATTATTTGATTGCCTTGATACAGTAAGTATAGGCGCAACTCAAGCGCTATCCTCTCCTTTGTATCGTAAATCCGGCCTTTATTGTCCTGGGAGACAGTGACCCGGAGCAGACAGAATTGCATAGTGAAAGCGAGACTTATAGGAAATCAATTTAAACACAGATGGCAGCATTATTCTATAGCCATTACATTGGGCAATCAACATCTACTTCATGATGACAAGTTAAAACAAAAGCGTGTCTCTTGCCACTTTAAAGATTGTAAACTGGACTTAAAAACATCCTGGTGCTTTCAAGTTGGAATTTACATCAATAATATGCCACCATGCCAAGGTTGTCACAGCCAAGCGACAGCTATGAAATATAACTATGAGTGTGTGTGTGTGTGTGTGTGTGTGTGTCTGTCTGTCATGATTATGACTGGAGCAGATGTGATGCGAAAGTCACATATGCCCTTTTGTCATCTGTGTGAGTGAATTTGAATTTGCATGATGGAGCTAAAGGCTGACTTGTGTGTGTTTGTGTGTGTAGGATAACTGGCAATACTAGAGGCTGCTAATCATGAAGATTAACATCACATCAACCATGCAGTCATATGTAATGGCTGCTATGAATGATGCATTCCAGTAATAGCCGTTACCGACAACTGATGACAAATTGGCAACTTGAAGCAAATTCCTGTAGTGTCAAATTTAATAAAAGTCTTGAGTGAACTAGCGTCACTGAAAAAGTCATGTATATATGTTTTCTATTGTGCACTAATTGCCTGCTGTAAAATATTTATGATGAATTATCTAATCAATTAAAATTAGATTTGAAAGTCAGCATTAATTTCACTTAAGAGTAAAAGTGCACAGTTTGGCTAGAGGCAAAGCTTAACTATAAAGCATTATTCATACCAGTCAAATCTGACCCTCATGCTCTGTAGGCACACCGCAAGACAGATAATAAAGAGATGCTGTATCCCACACATAACAAAGTTCACTGGTATGCTTACAGTAAGTCCTAAAGGTACTGTCACATGAGTTTATGTGATTCAACACACATAAACAAAAAAAATCTGCTTCATAATAAGGCATCATTCTGAAAGATTAGGAGTTAACATTGTAGGTTTATAACTATAAATCATCTGCTGATATAGCTATTTTTGTTTTTGTGACGTTTGTAGTGGAAGCACCATCTGGAGGAAACTGCAGAGACTTTTTACACTATAATATCACTGATCCAATTGTTTAAACAGTGCATATGACAATTTGTGAAGAACAAACCAATTTTATTGTCATATACATATGACAATAATATATACATACAACAATAAATGCAGAGGTATGTATATATTGACCCATCCCTGTATATAGGGAGCAGTGGGCTGCCAATGATAGGCACCCAGGGAGCCGGGGGTTCAGTGTCTTGCCGTTGACCTTGCGGTTACCAGACAACCCTCTTAACCCAGTGAGCCACGGTCGCACCTGTGTATGAGTAGATTCTATGTGATGCATGCATTTAAAACATAAATGCAGGCTTATGGGAGTGTGATGTTGGAACTGAATTTTTTAAAACCTAAAAAGCTGTACCTATTCTTTAGTTGCCTAGTAGAACTTTATTTTTCATATTTTTAGGATGTACCCTTGTATGTACCCTTGTAAGGATCCTGTGTGTGTGTGTGTGTGTGTGTGTGTGTGTGTGTGTCAAGAAGCTTGTCCACTGGTGAGAAGGCTATTCTACTAATTTGAAGAAAGAAAGACATAAAGCGGCATTCCATTTCCCCACACGATTTGTGTTGATGTTATGAACGTACGTTACAGTCCATGTATTTCTGTTACTCAATGTTTCAATCTCAAATGTGTCGTCCCAGTTGGGCTGACTCTGCAGTGACTTTTGGGACTGATGTTTGGTACACTTCAATTTCAATCATTTTGCAGTGTGGGGATTGCTGAATGTTCACAGCTACCAATCGAGTTGGGGTCAAACACATCCCATTGGAGTTCCCAGCTCAGATACCTTGGTTTGTAGGAGACAAACACACAAATCTCTCAACACAATGAGTGACAATAGAAATGGTTCTTTGGAAATTCACATAAAAACAATTGGCGAAAGATGACACTAATTTATAAACCTCTTTTTTACAAACCATGTATTCTGATGCAATGTGCAAAAAAACTGTCTTTAGAAGACATTTAGAAGTATGGAGGAATGAAATCGGCTTTCTTCTGGGTTAATTCAAAGTACGGGCAAAGTGTAGGCAACGGCCACAGCCGCCGGCTCACCGGAGTGTTGGCAGAGCGGCTGAGAAATGAATGTATGAGAATGACCAGGAAAGCAAAGCTGGACTTACCTGTATTTTTTGCTAAACTGCAGCAGAATTCAGGCGAGTTCCTGGAATGCCACAAAGTCTCTAGGAATCACATTTCAGGCATTCTTGTTACAAATCATACAAAATCCAATGGTGATTTTATTTATGATCTTTTCCCCCATTGTTATTTAAATCTACAAACTCTGGCACCAGATCACCAGGACTTGTTTGCTTATGTACACATTATCACCATAAAACATGTAAGAAATGCTGAATGATGACTTAAAGATGCACTGAAATGTACCTGCATATGTTGCTGAAAATGTATGCAAATGTATTGAGCCTCCTGTCTCAGGTGTCATAGTAGTGCTGAACATGTATAAATACACTTGTATAAATGTCATCATCTATTCGTGGAAGTCAACTCCTTTGTGGATTTGTTTATTTCATATATAATCTGATTTCCTTACATTGTTGCGTGGTGAAAGCACCAATACAACAGCATGACAGGAAACTCTACACAGGCACAGTGTAATACTCTTTGTTTTTTACACTCTGTTGGATTTTGGAACTCTTGTAGCCCGTGCTGGAGGATTACTGTGAGACACACAGACACGACAGCTCTTGAATGGGCTGATGCAGTAGGGAGAACTTGGTTCCAGGATAAAATCCATGTTTGTGGTTACATAAGCAGACTTGTGCACAGATCTATTCTGGAGGCAGAAATGGTGAAATGAAATGGTTTGATTGGCTGAGTGAAATCAGTGGGCGGAGTTAAAGAACCACAGGCCAAACAGCTCGATGATTTTTCTAATACTGTTATCGGCTGAACAAAATCTGTTGCTACTCAGAACGCATTTGCTTTAAAAAAAACCTAAAAGTCGCCACATGCTGTCTTTTCCTGCAGTCTAATCCTTTCGGCTTTTAAACAAGCCTGCTGAGATTCAGTGACCTAGTAATGCCCCTTTACTGCATCAAAGGTCGCTGCTTTTTGCAAGCCTTTTTTTTTTTTTTTGCTCTCGACACATTGCTACACAAATTCCAAGAAAAGGGTCAAATTTGAAATTTGAGTTGAAAGAAAATGTAACGGGTGGAATGAAAATTAAATGTTAACTTTTTTTTTTTTTGCCACAACATTGCAGGGGATGACTCATACATGCAAACACATGTTCAGACAGAAACACCTAGAAAACTACACGCAGGTCAGTCTGAATCAGTTGTGTTGGTGGTCGGAGTGCTATGTTGCATTAACGAAAAAGAAAAGAAAAACAAAGTAAACTGCCATGCCAAGAGATGTTCCCAGTGCTCCAATACTACCCGCCTGCCTGCAGAGTATCATCTTTGCATTCTGTTCAAACTCCATGTACCTGCTGCTGAAAACAGCAAACAGAGGCAGCGAAGCAGCAGACAGTCATCACGGTCTGTCTGTCACTGTCTGTGCCTCTGTGAGGTTATGTAAGGAGGAGATTATATAAATCAGGAAATTCACATTAGCACCTAACCTGTTGTTGCAAATCATGCCGATGCTGCAGGTAGGAGCATTGTAACCTATTGCTAGAATATTCCTCGAGGATGCCAAGACATACACATTTCCCACATGTACAATTTGTAAATATCATGAAAATTGAATAGGCAGAGGGTGGATTTACAGCATTTCGTAGACATAGAGCTTTGAACGACTGACACACAGGAAACCAATAAAAGCAGGAAGACAAACGTGCCGAACAGGTTGCTAATCGTACGGAAGAACATCCTCTCCGCCTAGTTTTTGGGGAAAGCAGTGGGAGATAAGTTCGTCACACCAATTTACAGAGTGTCCTCACGGGTGATCATCATGGCACGGAGTGTGTGCACGTGTATGTGCGGATGTGCTCTCTCGTTAAGCCTAAGGGCAGCAGACAGAATGACAGAAAAGAAGATAAGCTGCGGTGACCTCCGTCCTCTCCTCTTCCTCTCTGCCTGTTCGACCTTCCTGTCTGACCCATGGGACTTGTGCTTGCCATGCTGTGCACTCTACAGTTAGAGTGCGCTAACGTATTTAAGCTGTGTACGCTGCAGGTAGAACGCAGACTTTCAACAGAGGGTGGGCTTGTGCGGCAGATGTTTTCCCATCAGTGGGTGCATTCAGACATGTGTTTTCACATGTTGTGTTTGACTAAAAAAGCCCTGCGAATCTATTCTGGCACTTCAGATTTGTTGATCAGGGAGAGCTCTGTTAACTCGCAGGTGTGCCAAAAACAATCTATTCTTCAGCATATGCTTTGTAGTTCCAGCTCTGATCTGGACTGAATAGATATAATGTACGAAACATGAACCTTAGGCATTCCCTCTAGGCCACTTGATCCCACTCTTTATCTGACACATTTGGCATAATCTTGGCGTGGCGGTATGAAGACAGAGCCAATATTTGCCTGGAGGTTGACAAGACAAAACAGTATTCTGGGACACATTACAATTTAGTAAAAAATAAAGCCTCAAAAGGTTTTACATATAACACAGTTTCGTGAGTTGCCTGAAGCAACATTTTTTGAATTCTGTGAGAGTTTCAGTCTGCTTAAGTGCTACAACTGCAGGATCTGTACTGTGGATTTATACGTGTTCCTCTCTCTCTCTCTCTCTCTCTCTCTCTCTCTCTCTCTACATTGCTACTTTTATACTCTATCCTCTTGCTCTTTAATTATTAAATTAATTTATTTAATGTAACTTTATGTAATGTAGTATTTGTGGAATTTATGACAATATCCTTTTTTTGTGAAAAATATGAGACAGAAAAGACACAGCCCGCCCACACACCACTTTACTCCCCCACCTGCGTTATGTAGATACACACAAATAATGTGATTGACATGACAGCCTTGCTTCTAATGATGCACAAACTCTGGTGCTCTCTGCATGTGTGTGTTTACTTTCGTCTTGTTATAAAAAA
>NW_022280046.1:3835275-3897073 GCF_004355925.1 Anarrhichthys ocellatus
GTAATGGAGTTCACTGCCCTGCACACTTACACACACACACACACACTAGCCTCTGACATAGAATAACCAGGCAGTGTGCTAAGTGAAGCAGGGGACTACCTATTGTTCCGACGGTCCTTACTCCAATAGTCTGAAACATTTCACATTGGACCGAGACAAATGGGCTTTCTCTTTTCATCCTAAAAACAAACGTTCATCGTTCCAAAGGCCCATTGCCCTGAAAATACAAACTCTCCCTCCAACAAACACAAGCACGTGGCTAATTATTATCCAGAATGCATCATTGGACCTTTCTGATTTTTGTGGGCGTTTGCTTGTCCAACAATTGGGCTTCTGGTCCAATGGGACATTTTTTCCGACTATTGGGTTTTCGTCACAGCAATGCCATGGCATGGTGAAGCAACAAACAACATTCTGATTACGCAATCATCAGGAACATTAGGAAACGCAATCCTTAGTTTCCTGTGCGGTACATAAATCATTGCCTGTGAGCATAGTTTAGGTGGTAATTATGTTTTTTTTACCAAAATAAACAAATAAGTACTATAAGTGATTTTCAAATTAAAATAATGTCTGATAGGGATGAGTTGTGTATTGAGCATTGATACAAATCAATGCTCCGGCATTAAGTATTTTCTCCCTATATTAAAATGATATAATATAAACCTTTGTTGTTCCCCAGTGGAAAAAGAAGAAAAGAAAATTGGTCAGTGTTTATGTCTACTGAATTTTACAAAACACATTATCAAGTAATGTCATGAATCAAGTGGCAAAATGCTTAAAAAACTAATTTTCACTTTAAGAGACAGATTTATGCTCTCAAATTAAATGCTTTGTCTGGGATGGTGACTTCAATATGTCAACAAATTCACTTTTAATCGTTTTATTTCATCTAGCAAGACGTAAATTTAATAAATGGCTATTGCATATTTGCATTATTGACATATATGGCCACATTTTAAAGACCAATAAAAAAAAGGAAAAAACTTCACAACGGCAATTTTCTGTTTTTATATCATCTTTTGTTGGGGTCCAGTGTATGTGAGTCGTCAGTTTCAATGTAAATAATTAATGCCTCACCCACAAATTGCATGCAGTATGACAGTGTTGGTGATGAATCATGTATCTCTAAGAAAAATGTTCTTTGCATGCCCTCATATTTATATCACTCACCTCAAGGGGTGAGGAGTTATCAAGTCCAAAATTCTAGTCGGCTATATTTATAGAGCATTTTGGCTCATCGGGAAAAAAAACTGTATCCACAAGAAACAGTGCCAGAGCTTGTGTGCGTATGTGACTGTGCATGCATTTAAGTACTCTACACTTAATCTCCTTTCTGCCACTTCAGCAGGCGGTATCAGAGTTGGCGTCGATTTAATCATGCATTGCATTAAATGGCTGACTTGATGTTTACACACTTAATTTTGTTCTTTTTAGGTACACTTAATCACTATTATATGCTGTTTTACAAGTTGTTCCTTAGCTGAGCATGCAAGGATTGTACAAGTCTTCCCATTTATGCCAAGTGACTGCTAATATTTTTATTGTGTGATGTGTCACACAGCCATGGGGGAATGTGAATGAGAATAATGAGGCCACTTTAATAACTTCAAAAGAACGTGCAGTGCATATTTGCTGCGATATTAAAGCATGTGGTGTAGTTTGGGGAATAACTCAGCAATTGTAGTAATTCTAAATAACTTTCAATTAATAGAATGTAATTGCAAGCAAATGCCTCATAATTGCATTTCACCTACAATCACACTGAAGAACACCCTTTGGGTCGTCACTGAGAACTGAAATAGTGTATATTTACAAATGTTGTTTTCTGTGTGTGTGCATGTGTGCATGTAGCTTGTCTGTGACTCCTCTTTACTGTATAAATACATGTGTGGCTATGGCTGTCTGTCGGAAACTGAAGTTTTTGGTAAATTGTACATACACACACTCCGTCTCACACAGTCCTATATCTGTCATTATGTCTCTACCTGCATCTGCTTTCAACTGATAAACTTCTGTCATAACAGCAGACATACGCAGCTTGATTTACTGCCCCGAGGTAAATCAAGGACACACACAGACACACACACACACACACACACACTCACACACAATGGATGTAGACCGAATATGCAGAACAAAGAACAGAGTCTTACCTGGCAGGAGATTTCTGCTATTTTTCATTACGACTAAAACTGGCATGTAGAAACATGTATTCCCTATATTTGGATAAGTGAGAAAAAAAAAACTACATACATACACAATCTTGACAACATAGAGTATTTTCAGCTGTGCTAGCAGCATGGCTCTAGAAATGGTAATGTTATTGGATTGGTCGGTTCATACTTTGGTCCAGGCTGAAATATCTCAAGAAATATTGGATGGATTGCAATGACATTTAGTACAGACAATCGTGGTCCCCAGAGGATGAATCATTTTATGTTTGTTGATCTCCCTGATTTTTCCTCTCGCGTCACCATGACGTTTACATTTGTGGTGTTGAGTTAAATATCTTGAACATTTTTTTGGCAGATTGTCATGATCATGTTCCCCTCGGGTTGAATTGTAATGACTTTTGTCACCCCTAAACACTTCCTAGCAGCGTCCTGCAGGTCATTTAACTAATCCTTTGGTTACCCGCAAAACAAATCACACTAGTTCCAACAGTTTAGTGCTAATGTTTGCACTAAGGTGCTGAACGTGGTAAACATTACACATTAGCATGTAAGCTTTTTTATGAGTGTGTAAGCATGCTGCCATTAGCTTAAGCTTAAAGTACAGCCCCACAGAGCCGCTAGTATGGCTAGAATCTCAGTCTTGTTGATGCATAATTTGTAGTTTAATCATTGCACACTTACATGTTGTTGCCTGAACAGCAAAACAGAAAAGAAGTGCTTTGAAAAAGTCAACCTTCATTCAGTTTCTTCCTCTTCTCAGTGATGCAGCTGTAGCTGTGTACAGCTTAATACATTTACACAACAGCCTTTACGTCTGCATCTTAGGACACTGAACTACATTGTTACAACTGATCATTGCAAATTGAAGTGGAAATGTGGCCAAATATCATTTGTATTTTCAGGCTATTACTGTAGGGGCCAGCAGGAAACTAGAGTTACCGCCTCACTGTTGTATGCGATGACATTTTGTCTGCCCAAAATGTCATCACTTCATCCTTTTTATCCTAGACATTTGTGAGAAATTTTTATTATCGGCACAAAAATTCTTGGGTTGTGGCCAAAACTCTGTCTTGTGAGGTCACAGTGACCTTTGACCTCCAATATCTTATTATTAGTTTCCTCTCTTCTCTTCGTTCTACCTTAATTTAGTCTGATTCATCCTCCTCTCAGTCCTTTAATGTTCCATTTGACATCCATCCTCCTGTTCTTTCCTTCCATCAACATCTTACTCCTCTCCTTACTCACTACCCCTTTTCTCCTCCTTTGATTCCCCTCATCCATCCCCATCTTCCCACCCTTAATCTGCTTTTGTTTGCCCTCCCGATCATCCCTCACTCCTCCCTCCCTCACATCTCCATCTCTTAGTTAATCATTTTGATTGGACCGATCAATATCAGGAAGTGGGATTGCACAACAAAGCAGTGGGTTGCATTACCTAAGCTCACTGCCTCAGCACACGTGCAACAAACTCTAAATGAACAAAATTAAAGAGGCAGTGTGGAATCATATTCTGTAACAGCGCACAGGCAGACAATTAAATAAATGCCAATATGCAATGTTGTTGTCTTGTAATATTTTAGTACAAATTAATTATAATATAACCATGTTAAATTTGATGTTTTTACAGAAACTTATGTATATTGATATTACAGAGGTGCAAGAAATAACTTTACAGTGGCTCATCCAGAAGATCAGACTTACTTTGTAAAAAATAAAAGTATAGATTAGATTAATTCATTTCTAATGTGATTTGAGATACTTTAGTGATATGTCTCCCCCCACTAACTGCATGTCCATTCACATTGACACCTTGTGATTTTAGACATATTGGAAATGTGCTTCTCTGATGGATATAAACCCATCTACAATGACATACAGTCCTACTAGTGAACTTATATAAAGGAGAACAAAAGAAAAGTCAGTAGCCGAGTGGGACTCTGCAAGATCATCAAATGTGCTGTTGCAATGTCAGCTACAGGTTATTCTATCAAGGCTATTGGCTGTCTGATTCCATGTGCACACACGTAATTACCAAGCCTTCTGGCAGTGTGAGTCACGTGACTATCCCATGGAGTCTCCTGGGAATGTGACGTATTACTATCCATGTCATGTTATTTGGGGCTGCATGCCTTGAATACCATCAGAAAGGGTGAGTGTAGTTACAGTGGAACATGGCTCATATTTTGACCTGATTAGATGAGCTGCAACATGACTAACAATTGGTCCAATAAGCAAGAGTGGTCAGACCATGGATTATACTGGTTGAAACCCCCAGGCTGGTCAAATTTATTCAGAAATCAAAATTAAGGGAAAATCCAATCCCAGTTTAAATCCTGACTTCCTGGTTCAGCTTTGATCTACCGTTGTATTTTGCAGACACGGTGCCATGAGAGATTATAAGCAACATTATGTGTATGCTGACCTTGGTTTTATTGTCCAAATGACAATAACAAATATAATGTATTCATACATTCTCGTGTATTTTACCACCATTTATTTTCTAATTTTATTCACCGGAAAAAACTGTTGTTTAAACATTTAATCTAATCCCGGTTTACTGTCTGAACTATCCATCCCATATTTACTTGTGCAGCATTTGACAGGTTTGATCTCTAGAATTCATGCGTCATTCGGCTGTGTTTCCATGGCCTTGGTGCGATATTCCAGAGTTTAGTTGCTTTGAAGTATCAGCTTTGATGGAACTGCCTTTAGATGTGTTGACACGATGTGGCAGAGGTAGAAAACTGAAACACAACCACTTTCTTCCCCCTGTGTTTACACTCTCATTGTCGGATACCTTCCAAAAGGTGAGACAAAGGTTAAAAAGGGAGCGAGAGAAAGGCGGAAGAAAGTTAATTTAAATGAGAGGGGAAGAGATTGAGCCAGAGGAGGAAGGGAGAGGTTAACAGGAGGGTAAGGAGAAGAGAGAGAGAGAAAGAAGAGGGCAAGGAGGAAGAAGCACCAACTGAGGAAGAGAGCAGGTTGTTGGCTGAGCTCCAGTGAGCTGACTGAAGAAGACCCTGCTGTCAACTTGTATCACTGTAACAGACAGCGGACCTGCCACTCCGGGGCCTGCTGAGATGCTCACACACACACACACACACACACACACACGCATCGCCACATGCACACATGCACACACACGGACATGCCTACAAACAAAAATAAACATGCAGACATACAAGCTCGCAACGTCACATATACACCTCAGCACATCAATATATGAGTACACAATTGGAAATGCTGAGATAGATGCAGACATTTACACATACACACACATGCACAGGTTTCAAATCATGAACACATGAGCAGTTATGCACACACACACACACACACACCGAACACACACATATACATACATATATCAAAGTGTCAAAGATATGCATGTACCCACAAACACACATAGACCTAGGTACACACATATTAAATGTGTAGTGTGTCAGACTGGTAGGTAGATATAAGAGGCTCATTCAATAAAAACACAACACTTCTTATTTTCAGGTGATTATACACTAAAGAAAACAATCTTATTAATCTGATATTTAATTTCTGCCAATACATTTCCCTAAATGCTACACACTGTTCTTTTATATATGCATATGTAGCACACATAACACACAGAAAAGTGAGTGCCAACGCTATAAACACACACACACTCACATACAAATGCACACTTTGTTTGTGGAAACGCACGTGCACCTGCAGTTGCAGAACCACACACAAGTACTCACATACAAATGCATACAGTATTTACTAATCTCCATAAACAGATTCAGAATTCATATGCGGAATCTAGATGCAACAAACAAGATTTTGGTCGAGGAAATGTTCTGGCTTCCATTCGTAGTCCGACTGGTATTGACCAATCAGATTCGAGCAGTTAAACAGTCCATGTGGAGAGCAAGAGAGGCGGAACGCATTGGCCAAAATGCGATCTCAGAAGCCGTGGGCTATCCTCCTCCGACAACAATTTAGTTTTGAATTGTGCTTGTAAACTGGCTTCTTGTGACACAATCTGGTCGTACAATCTGGTCGTACATGTTTTCTCTCAACTCCAACACCGGCCTCACATCTCATGTTGCCAATCGGACTGTGAAGCAATGAGCAGCACACTGACAATTAGGTCTTGGCCCAGATATTTGCTGCCTACACCGGAACTTCTGAAATATAGCCCCTTTGCCCCAAGAGGCTTTTCTGTCATCAGATGGATAGTCGATATTGGCAATTACAATCATGTTCATACAGTATATTGACATGCGTGCATGCAAACACACAGTTCAGATTTATACTTTTGAAAATACACTCCCTAGCACCTTTTCCAAACATTAACAATCACATTATATGCATAACCTCAAGTCTTATTCCAACCTTAACCTAGACCTAATGCTAACCTTAACCCTAGTTAAGCGTTAACCCTCATGAATATGTGAGGACCAGCCAAAATATTTAAATTCCAGTCCTCACAAGACAGTGAAAAAAGCAAGAAGAAATGATCAGTACATACAGACAAACAGAAACAATATGGTGTCTGATCATTAATGGTTGAAAACACACACAGCTTCTGCTCTTCCCTCTCTGTATGATCCCATGAGAGCCACATGTCTCCAGTCTTTGTGGCTGTGCATGAGTGGAAACCACCTCTTGCTGCCGTCCCTTTTTTGTTCCCGATAATGATGACATCTGACCTCCCACGTTCCAGTGTGCCCTCCAGGACCCTCCAACCAATCAGAGTTGGAGTTGCTCCGTGAGGGAAATCCTGTTGGAACCCGCATCAAGCAATTAGACAGCCCGAAGGGGAACCATGGTGGAGAAATGGGATCCTGATCACTTCTTCAGAACATCCGAGATGGCTAGAAATAGATTGTTTCTCGCTGGGACCATGGTAGTGTGTGTGCTAGTTTCTGTGTGCATTGTTGTTTGTGTATGTGTATGTTTGACACGAGACAGGCAGGTCGAATAGAGACGGCAAAGTCATTACCGCACATATGTCATGGATCAATAGCCGAACCCATTTTTAGGCATCTGCCTTGCTCAACTAGTCACCCAACTCTCTGAAAATACTCAGATTCTCAGAATCATAGACTTTCTGTCCTTCGACAAGCTCCCAGCATGCGACCAGACTTTGAATGTTCACCTCAGGGCTCAGCATATCATACATTTCTATGTGATGTCGGATCTCAATTCTTTGAACACTGCAGAATATTTTGGGGTATGCAAAAATGAAATGTCATAACTCTTAAGGCATTCAGACCAAATTGCATACTTCCACAACCACTATCTTGTCATTTTGGCAAACAGCAAAAAGTGTGGGATGAGATAAACACAGTTGTCGAGGTTGCTTATTACAGAAATAACAATTATTAAGTTGACATATTTCTTGGATCATAGTTAACCACTTTTAGGAACCACTACCACAGCTTCTGTGTGAACTGAAATGATGAAGACGGAACGAAAACACTGACTGGAAAGAGTAACAAACAATGTTAATGAATTAATGAAAACAAAATGGCAATTATCTATAGACTAGAAAGCACTTTGTGGTCCTTTCTTGAATAATTGAATTGAACTTTTTGCATGCAAAAATGATTCTAAATACTCTCACTTTTCACATTCCGAAAGAAAAAGAATGGACATGGGAGAGAGAGTGTGTTGGAATGAACACCTGTTAATGAAATGCATGAGATTATCAATATATAAGGTTGCAGAGGTGGACATCTTGCATGATACACAAGTGGTGACTCACATTTTTGCATCCTATTGTTTTGTTATTTTTTTTTATAGACAAAAATAAAATAGAGAAAAAAAGTCAGAAACATAGACTTGCAGTCAAAAATGGGAAACTTAGGCTGAGAGTGTGCAGGGATTTAGGGACATTCACTTTCACCATATATTGTTGTTGCTCCAGAGGCCACATTGCTAATGACTGCGTATTGTTTTCTAGAAAGAACATCTGCTCCAAACAATAATTGGATTGTTTTACCAATAGTTGCATTCCCCTGTGTGCTAATTGGAATTCCAGCCTGTCAGAAAAATCAACTTTGGTAGACTGAACATAAACAGGTGTCTGATAAATCTCTCTCTCCTCATCTCTTGTTCTTTCTTTAAATATTCTTGTTGCTGTGTTTACTTATTCAAGCATGCACACAAACACATGGAACATCTTCATCCTCTGGACTCTGCCGGGCTGTGAGTACCACAACGGTGGCTTTTTATCTAACAGGGTTATAATAATAGCTGTCAGGCAAGGACGAGATGCCATCTTATCTTGTCTCTTGCCATGCCGATTAGCACCATTGAGCTCCGCCGAGCTGTTGAACGATTCCTCTGGAAAACTAAATATATTGTAAACGATTCGCTCCTTTTGTCAGTCATTTTTTTTATTCCTTAACTGATTGAGAAATGTGAACAGTGATATGCCTTGCTCACATTAGGCTGTGAAGAAGATGCACTAAGTAACACACACATTTACACTATATATCTTGAATATATGAAAGTGTGTGTGTGCTCAGGTTTTTCTGTGGATTTATTTGGAGTCAAAGCTTCTTTGAGGCACATGTGGAAAACAAATAGCTGCTTTTGTTTGAACATCGTGCTCAAAATTTCAAATCACAACATGCATAACGGGAATGGATCAGCATTCAAAACATACCCTTAGTGTACGAGCACATTAAGGGTTATTGTGCAGCAGTGTAATTTGGTACATGGTCGTGTATGCTGAGTCACATATGAGTCACAGAGTTTAATACCATAAAATATGTAGAAACAAGTCTGTTACAAATTAATTCATCTCATCAATTAATTGTCTGATTAGCACAGTGTGTCATGTTGAATATGGTAACTTTAATGGATTTGAGTGCCTCTGAGAATTAATGAGATGCTGATATGATTAGTAGACATTCAAGTGATGTGCACCATGCAGTGCACTTACCTTTACTGACTGTTCATGCAGTTATGCAGACCACCTATTTGTAATGTGTCTGTACTAAATATGTTGCTCTGGGGCGGAGCCTCATTACAGAACAATATAGAACTGCTTTTGTCTTAACTGTTTCAATTCCTAAACTCACATCCTATCTCACACCTCCTATATCATCTTGACTTTGTAGGCCTCTCCCTTATCTGGATGAAGCACGCCGATTAAATTCAGAATGAATCGTTTTGACTGTTTGTATTTACCTATTAATAAACGGTCCAGGACATTTAAAGCATCATCATGCAGTTTGAGTAGCCTTTCAATCATGACATTTTAGTGTTTATATGTACACTGCATTTGCAATATAGACCTAATAACCATGCAGCTGCCATTTTTGACTGGTATTTTGAATTGAGGACAGGCTCCATGCCATCTTAATTTAGGATTCCTAACTTGGGAAATCCCTGAATTAGGATGGTTCTGTAATAACTAAATTCCTTTCCAAAGATAAGGATATATTTTTTTCCTGAATGCCGTTGGGAAACATGCGTCTGTAATACCGACAATCCTAAATGGCATCCTTAATAAGATAAGATATGATTTCAGTTTTTGAAATGAGGTCCCTGAAATCTTGTTTCACGATTTAAAATAAAGTATTTAAAAAAGAAAATGGCATAAATGTGACAGTTCAATGAAACTAAGAAATAAGCACCAGGTGATCTCTGGCTTGTGCCAGCATGTCCCTCTCCAATATTCATGTTCTCTCTCTCTCTGTAGGCTTTCAAGTTGATATATAAGCCGAAAGCCTGAATCACCTAAAAAGCTTGAAAGCTTTTGACTGATGAGTGTCTGTGTGTCTCACTCCTCATCTGCAAAGTAATGCACCGATTCTTGTTTTGGAAGCTGTCGCACAACAATCTCCTCCTCCGCGCGAGCCCACAGGGTTGAACTTGTGAAACATTTTTGCACACAGCATGTCAGCTCTACTTCACACTTTTAACATCTGCACTGTGCGGTTCCCCCAACCCCCTCCTCATGTCCCATCCTTTTCTCCAGCTCAGCTGGCATCAAAGACGGTGGGAGCAGCGAGAGAAAGAGAGAGAGTGCTGCCCTAGTGCCAAGACATTTGGATAGTGATGAGTGATCCATGATGTGTTCAGCATACTAAACTAGAAACCCGGGAATTTTAATTCCACATCTGGCTCCTGCTCAGAAGAAACGATTATTTCTTTCCTATTCCTCTATTTTATCTCCTTTCACTACCATTCTCTCTTACAGTTTCCCCTTTTCTCCTCCAGATCCATAATCTAAATGAGAGAAACGGTATGGGAGAGAGGACTCATGCGCCAACAAACCACAATCCCTGAGCGTGCAGCTTCTGTAAACGAATCGATATGGCGATTGGCACACACACACACACACAAACATGCACAAAAGCACACAGACACACAGTAGACTGGCGGAGCATTTCTTTACATCTGTATTATATTTGGATATTTATTTTAAAAGCTGAACTTAGCAGCACAAGTTTCTGTAAAATGAAAGTATACAGTCTGAGTTGAGTCCAACAATAAGCTAACTTATTAGCTAACTTATTTACCATTTACCACCTTGTATCATGCTTTTAAAATGACATGCAGCACTCTGGAACAGTCATATCTAGATGTATTCAAATAAACAGGCAAAATTAAAGTTATATTATTTTAAGTAACTACTCCCTTCGAAGTTTAAAGTGCTTTGGTGTTGTTTTTCTATGAGGGTGTCCCAGTTTTGCTTATCTCGTGCACTTGCATGAGGTTTTGAGTGCCCATGGGTGACGCGATTCACATTCCTGCCAATGCAACTATTCCTCTAATATGCAAAGACACTGCACATTGTAATGCACCAGCAAAGACAGGGATGAAGAAGATGCAAACTGTTAAACATGGGTGAAAACAATGCTATTTAAAATACTTCTTCAAAATCTGATGTTTGATTGTGGCACACGGCCACAATCAGTTGGAGCACAGTGCATCGATTGTGAGAGAGCAAGAGAAACACTGTGAGCGAGACTCCAAGGGTTTAGAATACTAGACCGAGCAGGAACAAAGCATTAAATGTAACTCTGTAAGCAAACAATTGTCTTAAAAGTACACTTGTTTTGCCACCAGCTTTTCCTCTTAATGCGCCAAATACCGACACTTTGTCACGCCACTCGGCACCTGATACCGACGCACAATGCACCCTTTAGCATATGCATGCGTCCTTATTTGAAGCCCAATCACAACGTACATCCTAACTCTAACTAAGTGATTTGGCTGCATAAGCCAAGCCAGTGTTTCTTTTTTTTATTTACCACATCATAGTTTGAAGCAATGGGATACCGAGTGGGTTAGAAAGTCACGCCGAGGGGTCCCGGGGACCAGTGTACATGTAATCCCAAGTGTAAAACCAAGAGAAGATGAAAACTCCTGAACGCTGCAAAGAGGCCGAGGGTGGTAGATCACTTTTCTGTCTAATTACAGAAAGGCATTTGATTCACTGTTAATATTTAAAAATGCATAATGGAGCCTCAAAGTGGTTCGTGAAACCGACTAAATAATCCCATTAGTGGAAAATGTGACCAGTCTATGCTTAACTTTATGGATACATGCACTATCATGAATAAGCAGATCTGCTATTTAAAATGTAGGAGAATGAATCGGTGTTTACTGTCTGCACTGTATGTGTGATGTATTCACACAAGTTTTCTCATTTGTAGTCTGGTTCAGTTTGCTGCATGTTTGTGTTTTATTTTTATGTATGTGTTTGATGCGCTGTTTGCAGATCGCGATGAGGCATGTGAGCTGCAGAGCATAGCGTCTGGCCCACAAGTAGAAACAACAGATTTATGATGTGGCAATTTACGACTGCAGTCTTAGCCCTAACAGCTGTTCTATGCGCTTGTGTGAGAGAGAGAGAGAGAGAGAGAGAGAGAGAGAGAGAGAGAGGAGATTATTTACAGTAAAATCAAATTCTGCTTTGTTTCGCATCAGCGTAAGATACTGCCTCAGTCTAGTGAGCAGCCCGTTTGTTTAGGACTCAGCAGATGTGTAGACGAGGTGCTCCTTCGGCAAGATAAAACATGAATACATAAACTTGTTTATTTTCAACATCCAGCTAAAATAAAGCTCTCAGCACAGTCGGGATAAAGTAACAGCTTGTCCTTTATCTCCGAAAAAATGAGAAAAAGAGGCAAGAACTGCAGAAAAGTGGTTCCCTGTGGACTCATAACTGAACTCATCATCTCACCACAATGTTGCAGGCAAAATGCTGCAAGGCCAAACAAGTTATGTTTGTTCCATGGTTAGAAATTACCTGTGGAAAATGATATCTTTAATGTGAATACAATATCCATCAATTCAAGTATTTTTGTAATGAAACAAGACAACATGACCTCAGCGGGTGACGTCAATTTATATAATTTCTACAAACCATACAGTGATCTGTCTGACATACTCGTCATCTGGAGGTCACTTGCCAAGAAAACTGTTAAAATTGGAAAATGTATGTGTTGATCATTATTTATTTATTTTTACATTCATTTGTATTTATGTATTTATCATTTACTTTGGCCTTGCCCATGATTTGATCCAGCTAGGCTCTTGACTGTAGTCCTGCATATATAGCTGTGAATTGCATTTTTGGTTGCATTTTTGATGAGTTGTGGAGGTTGCTTCCAGCTCCACAGACACAAAATGAGCAGAGCTTATCCAAAGAGAGAGCCTCCTGTGACATGTTTGCATATTAAATGTTAAGTCCACTACACGTCGTTTGTTTAAAAGAAAATAAAAAGGCGATGAATAATATATTAAACATTCATTTCATGCATTATTAGTGACTTTTAGTGTGTTTCATGTTATGTAGAGATGGTTATGCGACCTGTGATTTTTTCCTTTCGCATAGAACAAATATGAAAGGTCTCTGTCTACAGTGTATTCAACCTGTGATCTCATTTATCGTAAGGAATGAATTTTACACTTTCGAATTAGATACGTCAGTGCACTATTAACATCGAAGCTCTTTCACTCATATGTACATGTCCATTGACGCTGTAGTTTAGAACCAGGGAATTAGTTTTAGAAGCTTGTGAGTATGTGGTAACCTCACCAAATATTTACAGTGACGCATGTTGGAGCTATTTGTTACCTTCTCACAGTGTTATCTTACAATAAATGTATTCTTTCATCCAGTCATGCTAGTTCATGTGAGCCGTTTGAGGGACAGATATGTTACTTATTTTCCTCTCCGGTGTGGGAAGTATTCAACCCATGCAGCTCAACTGCCTTTTACCTACAGAGCGTTTCAGAACCATGACAATGATGAGACGCAGACAGAAATAGGAGCTGCTTTATGAGTAAAAAAGGTTGCAAATTGAGAACAATGTTGCATACCAAGCAGGGTCAACTGTTTCAGCATCATGGACAGAGGCTTGATGAGGGTGTTTTCACTTTTCGTTTATTTTAGGTTCTGTATTTATTCCGTTATTTTGTCCAAACCCACCAGAAGAAAAAATCAGGAAAGATTTATTTGAATTCCTCAAACTTTATTCTACCCTTTCCTTTTGACTTTGTGGTATTTCCTCTTTGCACCTTGTCACCTCATTTCTCCTTTTCCTCTTCACTCAACACTTATTCTGGATGTTACCACAACTGAACTCACTCACCTATTTCGCTCAGCTCCAGTCTGCTCTCTCTTCCTATTCCTCCATTTTTCCCCACTGCCCCTCCTTTCCTGACACAATTTCCTCACTCGGGATTCCCAAGTGACCCTTCTTGTCAGGATGCTCACCCGTGTGCCTTCCACAGTGTGACGTCTTTATCATTCTCCCCTTTCACCTTCTCACTTTTTATTTTCTCTTTCTGTCTTGCCAGAAATCCAATCTCAGAAGGCTTTTTGCCATTCTTCCCCTTCCTCTCCTCTTCTTCCCATCACTCAGCTTCCTTTTGTCATCTGTAGAGTGTTCACATCCCTATTGTTCTATCAAGGAATCTCAGACCCCAAGCAATCATAAATATGCACCCAGCTATGCAAAATCTCATAGGATGAATTCACAAAAATATACAATACAGAGAGCTAGTGAGACAGAATAGAGAAGGTTTAACCCAAAGAACACAGATAATGTCCTCTCCTACTTTATCATATTATGGAATTCAGTAAAAATGTATGAAAACACCTTATAGAAAGTATTTGCTTGCTCACATGATGGAAAATCTGTCTGATAAAATGTGTTATTAAAATGATGTTGCAGGAGGGAGTCCTCTGATGGTGCACACTTTATACCCTGCCCGTGTAGTCATCAAACTGACATCCGACTTGGTTCAGGAGAGCTGAGCAATGCTCAACAGGGGATCAACAAAGTTGGTTTTGCCATTTCAAATTTTAGCATTCGTGGTAATGAAGCACACAGGGCAGCACCAGCTGGGCTACCCATGTTTCCCCAAAGCACTTCCTGTCTGACGCAGTTAATTTTAGAACCGTTTGGTCTTCACTACCTCATGACAGGGACTGTGCTTAACTTGAATGAGGGGTGTTTACACAAGAGTATGCATAATGGCATTCACATTCTAACAGAAATGGCACAACAACATGCTGAATAAAGTAAAAACATATGACAATCATATGATGATAATTTAGTATTACAGCTGGATTACATAGGCAGAAGAGGAAGGAGGTCTCAAATGCAGACAGTCGAAGCGGACAGCGACGGTTCAATAGCTTACAGGTGACAGGAGCCCAAAGCATGAGACCCCATGCAGACGTTCTGGGGTAGGGCAGCCAGGAGGCAGGACCATTTGGCGGGGAATCTTTGGTGAATGCGCAGGAGTATGACCAGAAGGACGGAGCACCGCTGGTGGATTCCGGGGAAGTCGATGACGAACACAGAACCCCACGGAACAGGTGTCGGCTAGACTACTGACTCAGGAACTGGTTTGAGTAGAGGAATCTAGAGGGTTGGAAGTTAGCTGACTGAGAAGCTGGCTGGAGATTAGCAGACCTGGTTGAAGGCCCAAGGCTAGCTGACTGGGATGCAGATTAGACTGGATTTACAGGTCCCGGGGAAACAGGATAAGGACCAGAGGTATTCTGGAACTTCCACCCGTAGAATGCTACCTTCTGAGAAAATGCAGGGTCCCACATCCAGAAAGATTGCAGGGGACTTCAGGAAGCCTGGCTCTTCACCTGCATCACCCGAAACGTCACGCCACGAAAAGGGCAGGCACGGCTGGTGAGTGTCTGTGGACTCTATCAGTGGTCGATTCAAAGTGGGAAAATAGGGAAGAAAAAATGGCAATGAATAGTCTCTGATGAAGAGGGAATGTGAAGAGGAGGCTCAAGGGAACAAACCATGACATTAAGTGCTGATACAGTGCAGCTGGCTACAATTAGCTGCATTTCTCTCCCCTGATTCACAAGCAACAATGATGGCTGCTGGATAGACGAGGCAACAAAGAGCCTGTGTTAGTGTGCCTTAACAAAGAGCCAGTTGACTTAGCGGCAGTGACTTTTTATTCAGAGGATGATAGTTAGAAAATGGAGAGTGGCTTAGATATTCTGTTAAATAGGAACATGCAGCATTATGGTATGCCTGCCACAGACTTAGACATGGATGAGTGCTATTCATTTCCATTTTAATAACAGTCAACCATGACCAAGATCATTCCTCAACTATTACCACAAGTGTTTGTCCCTATACTTAACCAGACCTTAATCTGATCAGAAAACGATCATAGAAATGATTGATGGAGCACTTATATCTAACAACCTACTTTGCCGCTTTAGAGGTTTTGAGGTTTAAAGTAATGTATTTTGAACAATTTGTGCTAAGTGTGCAAAATATTATACTATATATTGCTGCAGTGGTGTAACCTGACAATTGTTTCGTGCACCAACAGTGATTCAGTAACGTAACGGAGCAGAGAAAAGTTAAACATTTCTTTTAATTTTTGGATAAACCTGCAAAAAAATAGGATATATACTCCTATCAAATTGCCAGGATGCAATTTTTTTGTATGTTACATTCGATGTCACAAATACACAAAAACCTTTTTTAGTACGAATCATCATGGTGAAAATGTTATGGTGGTTAATTATTTAATTATTATTTACATCTGTTATAAGCACCGGAAAATGGGGCAAAAATCTGCGTTTCCAAATGGGTGTCATGTTTCCATCGCTGCTAATCAGAGCAGGAGCCCTACTGACTACTGCAGAGTCATTTGTTCCGTGAATGAACGTTGATTTCTCACTAAACACAAAAGCCAGATGTAAGTGGGAATTTTTTGTCCAGTGGGAAATGAGTTTTGGAGAGCCTCACTTAAACATATCAATGAGAGATAAAAAAAAAATAGAAAAAAACTGCCTGGAGCTGTTTTCAACTAGTATTGGGAATAAACCCATGTGCAAGCAAAGCCAGCCCCAAAATCCTCAATGCACACATGAAATAGGCCATGTCTCAATGAGAACAAATCAGCCGTGCCTATCACAACCTGCACAAAACCTACATAACGCATCCCAAATCAAGCGCTAAGCGATTATGATGTTTGGATTAAAGCTTTAAGACCTCTTTTATTTCCTCTTTCATTAAATATATGCAGAAATGGTTGTGCAAATGTCAGCTTTCACATACAAAAGATCTGTTGTACAGTACTGTGCTGATTGTAAAAGTAACATCCTCACTTATACACACCCTGTACCATCCCTTTCCGTTATAAAGCCTCTGGTCTCAAACTACATAATTTATCGTGTGACGGCCCACTGCCCGGCCTCCGATGCTGCTCTGCTTCTTTTTCGTCTTGCAGGGGTCCGGGTGGGTCGTCAGGGCAACTGGCTACACCTGGGACGTGGGAGTGGCATGAGGCACAAAAGAGCTGCTCTCACGAAACAGCCTTTTCTTTTGCAGTTTATATATTTTAAAGCACTCACTCGCATATCTCCACACCCCATCTTATTTCCCTGTTAATTAAATAAACTAATTAGGCTTTTGACATTTTCTGTGTGTTAGGACATCTTGTGAAGAGCCTAATCTAGTTGATGTGATTGTTACTTAGGATAAACATTTAGATTCCATACAGCCTTAAAGGGCAGCTTTGAATCTGATTGTGTGGTATTTATTCTTTATGATTAGCAGGGGAATTCCGGTTTGTGCATGCATGCAACCAGTGAATTCATTAAAGGAGGGGAGGTTTTTCTTGAACAATTTGTACTTAACCCAATAAGATAGCTGGCACACTCTGAATGCACTGAAGGGAGGGCAAAATAGATATTCCCCCTGGACTGCCATTGTTATAGGCAGCTCTGCTATTATTTTACTTAACCTTGGGCTTGATGAAAAGCAGCTAGATAGCCACTCAGGTTGAACATACACACATGCAGCAACACACTCCAATCTGGCTTCTGTCAAACACAGTCATTGTAAGTAAGGGGTCTGCACCATAGTGGTCTTTTTAGTCAAAATGACCTGCCATGAGGCGCACACAGCATAGTTGTCAATCCTGTCATTATCTGTGACTTTTGCAATACTTTGTCCACAACCAGGCCCTTGCCCTCTGACAGTAAAACTCCTACAGATAGCATTTTGCATCCCCAGCCAGGCCCGTCATATTAGGGCTCAACACAGGTCCATAAGGTGTCCAGAACGGCAGACATAGAACCGCTGAGATAGGAGATTTAGGACATGACCAGACCTGTCGTATTTCTCGGGTTTTATGTAATAGACCTTTGCCAAGTCCAATGAAATTGATACGTTTCTTGCACAAAGTGGATAAATGCTTACTGTGATCCAATGTATTCCCGCGTTCTTCTCCCAATTTGTAATGACCGATGCCCTGCACACTGCAGTTGCCATCATCTCCAGCTCCCGCTGGTGCTGCGTGAAGGGTTTGGACAGCAACATGTCTCCCCTGACAAACACTGAGATGACAGCTACTTCTTTTCACCTGACAGAGTGGAGCTTCCCAGGGAGGATGTGACACACACAGAAGCTCGCACTATTCCTCCAGATCCTGTCACTTTCCCCACAGGTGCTCTGGCCCAGCAGTTGGAGAGCTGCTGGTGCTGTGACAACAACATGATCCCTCACCAGTTTCCCGCCCGTCAACACTGTCAGTTACTGTTAACAGAGTGCCCACTTGATGAACCAAAGCATTTTCTTTTAAATAGGTTGTGTAATCTTTTTCTTATTCTTTTCTTTTTTAACTGTCAGAAAGGCTAGGGTTTGTAGTTTTATAATTACACGGTCATAAGCACTCCAGGTTTTATTCATGGTGTTTTTTAGGTGTTCCACAAGACTATTACTTTTATGATAGGTTGCAGTGCGGAGGTCATTGCTGAAGTGTTTTCACCCTATCCTTCGAAGACATAATTTCACAGTCACCGTGATCAAAAGTGGGGGGCGGTGTGCACACAAAGAAAAAGAGGGGCTGAGCATTCTCATGTGCCAGTAGGGCATACCAGTGAACCAGCATGCACAATGTCAGCAGTCTGGAAATGACTCATCTACATGGAATGCAACAATAATTCATGTTATTACTTAAATCCCTGTTTGACAAATCAAGACGTTCCCTGTGAGAATGAGCTATGATTACAAGTGAAGGAAAGCAACAGATTAGCCAATCATTTTGGGAGTCACAGCATTAACTTTGTTCACCAGAGTTTAAACAAGACCAAGAGTCTAACAGCCAGGCTATCATCTGGGGATGATGAATGTCTGTTCGAACCTTTATGGCAATCCGCCCAATAGTTCTTGATGTATTTCAGTCTGGATCAAAGGGGTGGACTGACTAGCAAACCTATATTGCCATCTATAGAACCATGTTGCTAAAGAAGCTCTTGAAATGAAATTACCAATAGTGCCTACAGTTGCGAAATATAGACACAAAGTTGCTCATTTGCTAGTGTGTGTTAATTTCTTCCATACAGTAATGCTAGTTTGAAAGACATGGTCCACTGGCTCCACTTTTCTCATCCACCAAATGTAACTCATCCAGTGATATAATGAAGGCCTCTAGAGAACCGTGGTCTCTTAAAATGTTCCTTCACGCCCAACTAAATGTTATGTGCAGTGATGAGTGGGTTTGTCTTTTGGTGTATTTGTCAGACTAGCTGACTTGCTGTTTATCTGTTTATTACTTCTCATAATTTTGTGTCTTTGTGTCTTTCACCCTGACTACATGCCTGTCTACTTGTTTGCAAGACAGTCTATAAGTATGTCTGAGAATTGCAATTGACATCTTTCTGTCAAAAAAGTCTGAACCTTGCAATGACAGTGGACATATATTTGTAGAGCCCGCAGCTAGACAGGTTTGAGTGTGTGTGTGTGTGTGTGTGTGTGTGTGTGTGTGTGTGTGTGTGTGTCTGCTATAGGGGAAGGTGGAGGTTGGGTAAGGGTCACAATATGCCTGTGATGGTTACAATCTCATTAGTGCTAATGCCTGATAACAGGGATGTGGTTTACGCACATCCTTCATGGTATCTCTTCAATTACAAGCACAGAGACATACACACACAATCCACACACACACACACACACACACACACACACGTGTTCACATAATTGTATAATTTATATTTAGGCTTTAAGGGATGCTTTTTGTTTAAGGGACTTTTCTGTTTTCAAGAAAACTGATTCTGTTTTGTTATTTTTGCTCTTCTATAGGTAGAAGAACATTTTACAAGTGGCTGACAAATTACATTTGAGGAAAATAAAAAAACACACTTATACCTTTAGTAATTGCGATGATTGAATTATTAAATATAATGGCTAAAGACATACTATTGTTTAAGACTGTAAAAACCCTTTGGATGATACTGCATGATTCAGCTTCTGAATGGCTTACTGCTCGTAGATGCTTTTGGATTTCCCTTTAACTCCAGAAATGATGCTCTTGGAAGTCACATGTTTATTTTGCTCCTTTTTTTTAAACAGTACCTTAGTTTAACTACTGCTGAAGACATTCTTCTTCGTGCAGCCTTTTTTGGTGGCAGCTCTCTAATTCAGAGTCATCTTTCAGAAGTGAACTGTGGTAGAGTATTTGCACACGGCACAGAATCTGCCCCATAGATAGGGGGCGTTACCTATGATAATAATAAATAATCAGCCACACGCCTCCAATTTATGATAAATTGGGATTCATCATTCAGCACACCTGGGTAGGAGCAGATTTGTATGGACTGTTTGGTGCATCGGGGGTTGACCTCTCTTATTTTTCCCCCAGAAGATGAAGAGAAAATATCAGGGAAATTTAAGAGAATGTTGCTGCATGAGGCCCATCATTTTGGGGCAATTGTTGAAATAACTGATGCTGTTGCTTTTTTGGGGGGACAATCTGTTGGCCGGGTACCTGAACACACTTAACACACTCATACATGCAAAGGCACACATGCAGCAACATGCCATTGCACTTTACACCACCCTGACATTATAAAAACAACACAAAGCTCAACAAGCCAAATGGACTACAACACTGAGAAATGCAGGGGAAGACTAACATTATCAAAAGTTCCTCCACCCTATATTTGACTATAGGGGAGATTGAATTCATGAATACATCTGACTCTGCAGTTCCAAACACAAGCAACTTTCTCCCACTCATCAGCACAACTGTACATTTACATTCAGGCTATAGTACATGTATGTCTATATCATAGACTTTATTTAAGAAGTGGAAAAAAGCCATTGGTTTGACTGCCGTTTTGAAGCCTTGAGTTTGGCATTGTGGCTGTGAGATTGTTTTTTTGCAACCAGAAGTGACACAAGAGTGTGGAGCTATGTACAACCGAAGGCTGAGTGACACCGTTTTGGGCCACAATTAGGTTACAATTAACTTTCATGAAGTGAAAACACACTGTGAAAAGGTTAAAGCTGTAAGACGAATACACGGACAAATCCCAGACCGGACAACGCTTTGGTGGCGACCAGTCATTCATAAGATAGCCACGCCCTAATGCATACCCTGCTTTTTCTCTAAAAAGGACAATAATTCATTAAATGAACATCATGCTGTATTGAATTAGTCCTGAAACTAGCAATTGACATCATAAACTCATGTTTTCAATGTTTACTGAAGTAATAAATCAAGAGAGAAGTAGAAGTGAGTCTTTTGTCTGTGATTGGGACATCCCTAATATATATGGTATGTATTTAGTTTGGGGATATGATGTTCTTCTCTTTCAAAGCTCCACTTACTTTAAGCTGATCAAACCGCAGTCTTTGGGTTTCCATGGATTTCTATTAGAGTACATAGCTTTTAGGGAGCCTGAGGCAACAGGATGAAGGAACAATTATCTGTAGAAACCCAGAAACATGAATGGATAGAGCCAGGCAGAACACTGCAGGAAAATGGATCAAGCTCTTTACATGTTGAGATGTTAATAACCGAAATAACACTGAAAGAAATGTACAAGAAACACTTTTCTGAGTTCACCTTTAAAAGTCCAATGAAAAGTAAAGTGAGCTTTTTCTTTTTAGAAGAGAAAATACAGTGTTTGTTATGATTCAATATAATGATGATACTGCTTACTAAATTGATTCGGTAAGGCACAACAGCCAGCTAATGCTCACGCTGCTTGTTCTAAGCTTTTGGTCAAATTCCCAGTGTACCAATTGACAATTCCCCCCCTTCCCTCCAAGCAGTTTTATGGCAGTGGATTAAAGAAGTAGAAAAACAAGTCTGAACTCTAGACAGTCCCACGACTGCCTAAACGTGGCAAACATTCCCTTTTCTTTTTCCCTGTCTCCTTCTCTTAATTCAGCCGTCTCTCCAAGATTTAAATCCGTGAAACAGCAGGTGACACCACAGCACCACAGGACTTGAGGTATTTTAAGGAAAAGTTCAGCGCTGGCGCACCCAAGACTGTCCCGAAATCCTGAATGAGTGAGGGAGGCGATGGGGTGTTCATAGATGTCATTGTGGAGCAAATGAATGCATCATGTCAGTGTCAGCATGTAGCTCAGTGAGCTGGAGAACCCACACAGCTGCACACACACTTACTGGAGGATCACACCCATTAAGACACGGTTCTACCTATGTCTAGGCTGTGGTTGCAGTTTTAGTTTGGTCTGCAATATGGTGTGGATGCATTCTCAGTACATTCATCAAACTAAAACAGCTGAAGTGTTAGTCCGCAATAATCACTGAACTTTCAACTATGCACACAATAATTAATACTCATCTCCATGACAATGCTATATAAAAAAGCCATTTATTATTTAGCCAAATGAAACCCCTCATTGGTGAATCTTATAGGACGATTGGAAGAGTGAATTTAGAATGATTTGAAATTAAATATGATAAATGGAAAACGAAATACAGCTGATGAGATAACCGTGGCTCGTGTATAAACACAAAAACTTGCCATCTGAGGAGGTGGTTCCCACAAATCAAATGTATTGAAGAAACAATATTTTTAACAGCACTCAGAAGTCTCACAATCTGACAGACCCTATCAATTTGGTCTGTTTGATTTTTAATCACCACAGTTTCCTCTTTACACTCTCATCGCCTTGCCACACTGTGTTTGGTCAAGTTGGGCAATGTTTCATTGATTAAGAAAGGACAGGCTGAACCACAGCCGGTGTCAATGTTACATTTCATTACGAATGAATCACTCATGGCTTCATGACAGCCGGTTTGAAGTGATTGGATCATGCACGTGCAACCAGCGATGCAAAAGAACGAGCAAATGCAGGTATGATGGAATCAAGGATAACTCAGTGAGTATGTTCATAGTACATTCAATAATAATCAGTAATACATTCAAGTTGGCTTCATAGAAAAAGGAACCAACCCGGTCTCACCCCTAACTCTTCACATACCAATGGTTGGTCAGAGAGAAACTGCCGTGGCGTCAAGAGTTAGATAGTCTGCAAAGGGCGGAAGGGAAGGGTGGTTGATGGGTAAAACAAACCCAGGACCTTCGTCCAAGAGACTATTGTTGGTATCCCATGCAAAACTGTCAAGCGAGTCGTTAGTCAGGTGAGTTGTTTGTCAGTCAAGTTAAAGTCAACTCTTTTCCAAAACCTCACTCAGTTGCCTAAACCTAACTTCTTGTGGAGATGGAAGTTTATTTTGAAATGACATTATGCTTGAAACGAGATGAAACTGACACTCCGTCCCCGTCCGTCCGTAACTGACGTTAGAGAGTTATGTAGAGCGTCGTAGCTTGAAGCTTGGGCCACTGACCGAGCCTCTGTAACTGACAAGTTGGGAGTGAGAATGTGTTGAAGGAAGAAGCGTCAAGCATCATAACGAGACACAGCAGATGATATATTATGTGATTTTGACCTGTCTTTGACATGAGATCAAAATAAATATATTTTAATAGTCGGACGACCTTATGGCCAATGTTATTGCTTTTCAAGTTATCACAAATCTCACAGACTTGATCATCCTCTCCACCAGCCCGTCTGTAGACCTTTAAGCTGTCTTGTCTGCTCTCCAGATTTCTCTTCCTCCAGTGGCTGGTCATATTTTTCCCAACTGCTTTAGCTGACTGGTTGCCCATGTATAGTGATGTTTAAGTATCCCAGCTTAGCGCTGGGTGGAGCTGATATACGAGGAGCGTTTAGGGCTGCTTCTCTGCCTTCTGGGGCTGTTAATCAGAGATACTGACTTTTTTTTTTCTTTTTTTTCATGTCCTCACTTTACAGTGTACCTCTTCCACGCTCACACTGTTATGAAACTTCCATCATGTCGTCATCAATGTTTGAGTAAGTGAGAGGAGGAAAATGTTTTTCAATGTATAGCAGCACAACACATCAGTTTTATCTGAATGTGACTTTTTGCTTCTAATAATGAAATTAAATTGTCGGTCATCACCATTGCATGTGATTGATGGAGATTTAGTATGAACCAGAAGAAAATACTAAATGTCTTCTTTCTGTGTTCTTGTACTTAATCACCGTCTCTTTTTTTCTATTAACTAGTGCAGCGCAAAGGTCGGGATGGACTGATTACTTGGCCCCCGCTCATCCAATCAACTCCACAATATACACTGCACTTCCTTGGGTCCTCAGCAGAACACCCGCCATGTGTGAAGTCGATCGGATGAACGGTTGTTGGGAAAATCAAATGACAGATGGAAATACAGAAAGACAGAAACTCAACAGAGAAAGTCCAGCTTAGTTATTTCAGAAACAATGCTTGTGTTTTGTGATTTCACAAGAGTTGCAGAAGCAAGTGTGAAGTTGTTGGAGATAGAGACCTAAAGAGGAAATGAGAGAGAGAGAGAGAGAGGGTGGGGCAGTGTGTGTTTTTGTGTGGGTGTGTTTGTGTGTGGGTGTGTCTGACAAGTGAGCATCAATCTGGATAATATATCTGTGCTGACACAACACTGCAGCTCCCGACCACACACAAGCACACGCACACACACACACACATGTTACCCCACCCCGACACACATCTACACACTCAGGCATGCTCTTCAGTGGACCAATGATCCATCCCATATAGTCGGTGTGCTAGACCCCTTTTAAGCTAATTGGTTCTACAGTGGTGATGCAAGTAAAGCTCATTACAGGCCGCCTGACACACTCACTTCAGGAAACRTGCCTCTCTGCTCCTTAGGTATGGGACGGCAGAAATAAAAGTGGTTTTCTTGTCATTTTTATTCAAACTAAATAGCTTAAAAGGGAAGACAGCTTTTTTCATGACTCCTTGAATCTCTTAACTTTCCACAAATGTGTTTCGGTGTTTTACATAAATGTCACACTAAATAAAAGGCCAATACATTAAGCTTTATTAGATCCATGAATTTAGTGACAACATTAAATGTATGTGCCTATGAAAGCATTACATTTGTGTGACCTGCACATAAGGTAAAATGTGCTTGACCCACTTCTGTCAGTATAGCTATATTAATTATGAAGCTATTCTGTCATTCAGAATAACTTTATTACATTTTTCACCTAAGAAATGAGCCCATTTCAGCTTCTTTTCATTAACCCAAAATGAAACATTTTATTTATTATTACTTTATTACAGTATTTTATGTTTACTTAATAAGCATGCAGTATATTCTCAGGCTGCCATCACATCTGATGTGTGCCGCACCGTCAAACTAAGTCGTAACTAGAAGGGCACTCGCAGAGCGCAGACGTCCGCCAAGGCTGTTTCTATAAGTGAAAAAGAATGCCTGTATGCAGATCTGCTCCATAATTTAATGGGCTCTTCTTTGACCCATGCTACACCCACCAAGTAGGTTTTTTTTTGGGGGTTTTTTCTCCATAATCTAGACAAACAAATAAAGAAACATGACCGAAAACATAACCACCTTGGCAGAAGTAATAATGTACAATGTTACTAAGTAGTATAAGTGATACTGGAGTATTCTTCTAAATAACCCTGTTATCCTCTTATACAAAGCAAAAAATATATAATGCAACATTGAGGAAATCTAAATGTATGTCCATATAAAAGTATAGTTTTAAAGCAAGTGTCTGATTCTTACAAAAGCAGACAGCTATTCAGCAATCCAATATTCTGAAAGTTGTCAGTCCTCAAAACTAAGTTATAATAAGCAAAGGTTACTTTTTGGCTTTCTATTCTTTACTGTGTCAGGATCCTTCCTGTTTTTTTCTTTCTTTTGTATGACCTGACAGCACCCTGTCTACTTCTTAAGAAAGGCATCAGGTCTTTCACCGGGATTGATTTTCCGACCATTGCACTCATTACTTCATGCTTTGCAGAGAATTGAACTCGGATCGCTGGTCGGATTGTCATAATATAAATTGCACTATCAGGTGTCTCCTCGCTTAAGACACATCACTTCTCTTTCTCCTCATCTTTAGTCCACTCTCATTTCAACTAACCCGATCTTTGAAGTCTCTTCTATTATACATTTGTTTTCTCCTTTCCTTCTCTCCTTATCCTTCTTTCTCCATGCATGTTAGCTTTTAGCCTTACTTCCATTCCCTTTTTCCAGCTCTTTCCTCCCTTTTTCTAATAATTGCTTCATTATGTGTCAAACTTTTGCTCCTCTTCTCATGTCTACAACGTCTTCTTCCTTTATTCCTTTTCTGTTGTATTTCAATAGGTTTAGAGGTTTACAACTGACATCCTTGTCAAGATCAGACCTTTCTAACTATCAATCTGCCCCACACCTCCAGCAGGGGATGCAAGGGAAAGCTGACAGGCGTGTGTGCGCGTGTGTGTGTGTGTGTGTGTGTGTGTGTGTGTGTGTGTGTGCGCAGTGCTACTTTAATAGTGCTGAGAACTTCTTGCAGATTGGGACTAAAAAGGAAAAACATATTCAAACATTCATTTTCAGCAAAAGTAAATACTGTAGACACAGTATTGAAGACATGGCATGTTGGTAGGTTGGTTCATCTGTTGGTTAGTCTACAACTTAGGTCCATATCTTGAATTCAATGAAATTCTGTACATACATTCATGGTGCCCAGAAGATGAATCCTACCGACGTATCCCCTGACTTAACCTCTAGTGTCATCATGATGTTGACATTTGTTTTTTCGTGACATTTTTGACAACATTGTGTTTAATGATGATAGGTAAATGTTAGCATGCTGACACGCTAAACTACTGTAAAGCATAGAATCATTTTTACATTTGTCAACTTCCCCGTCGTAATCAGAACTGGGAACTTAGATTTTCCTGAATGCTCTGATACATCCCTTGGCCTTATTAATACTAAGTCCCTGAAAACCAAACAAGTCTGGACGCCTCACATCAACCAAAGACAGTCGTTCAATGTTATTAAGCCCAACAATAATGGAATTGTGAAGGGATTGTGGGTCAATCTTTCTCATTTCTACCATCCGTCCCATTCTTACTGTGTTTCATGTCGCCATTCTGTAGACTACCTGTATGCAAAGTATATTGAAATATGACTCATTGTCCTTGAGACTGTATTACAAAGGGTACAAATACATGTTGAGATTATCAACCAGATATATTTCCTAAAAGTATGGTTTGATTGGTGATTCAGGATTCTTTCAGGTCAGCAGAGAGTACTTAGGGAATGTGGGTGTTCATGTGTATGTGCATGCTGACTCTGTCTGCCCCATACATAAATCAGCATTTATTTACTGAACATTGTCTACACAGCAGCATAATAAACAAAACTGCTCCTTCCTACGCTAACTATGTTAGGTCCTGTGTTTTAATAACTCTTAGCTGCTTTATGCTAATGTTAGTGGCCTCTCTATACAAGAGCAGGTTAATATTGTTATAGCCTTTGTATCTAATTAGCATAGCTGTGGCTGTGAAAGGACTGTATTGACAGAAAAACTCGACGAGAGGAGTGACCGTGCGTGTATGTGTGTGCTTTCTTCTGACTTGCATTTGCATCTGAAAGCACGTGGGTGTTTCCTTGCAGTCTTGTGCTTTTCTGAATGTGGATACGTCGGCTGAGGGAAGGATCATTAGATGCTACAGTATTTCTATCCGTCAGACAGTCATCAACTCAATCCCAGCTTAATCACATAATGGCTTTAAAAGGCTGGTAGACCGAGACGGAGGATAAGACAGCTGGAGGCTTAATTATCCGAAGAGTAAGAGATAGACATAGTATCACTGCCTCATCTGGATTACACGTAAACTCAACATTCAGCAAGCCTCGCCAGAACATTATTGTATTGACACAGTCCCTCAATGTCTTTTAAATGCTTGCTTTCTGTATGCATTGAAGACGTATGGTTGTGGAGGATCGTGGTTACGGTATATGGAAGTGGTAAAGATATTTGTAGGGTTAGTAAGTAGTTACTACCGAAAGATCATGGTTATGGTCGATAAAAATGCAACAATTAATTGCATGTCTGTGACAGTATAGATGAACTTTGACAAACTTGCCACATGATGGTTTAAGAAGACTTACTGTTTGGCCAATCCAGGGAATGGCTTTGTACAACAACCCTGTCTCCTAAATGATGTTCCCATAACCATACAACTCTCAACATGTGCTTAACGTTGTAAATTAATTAAAAACAAACCAAGAAATGCTACAATACTACTTGGTTAGGTTTGGTGAAAAACATCATCGTCTGGCCAAAATGACCAACAACTAAACAAAATAAAACAGAAATTCAAGAAAAGCACTTGGTTTACACAGGACAGGAGTCTCCTGGGTGATGTGTTTTTTACACCTATACATCCTACGTCCTCACTACATTGACCCTCCCAGACTCCTTTGAAAGTTATTTGTGATACGTCAAGAACAAAATGTAATCCACAACAAATTACATTTCACTCAAAAATATAAATCACAATGCAGTTCTGTTGGATGGGATTGTCATTTTTAGGAGAGAGAGTTGTCTTGAAGTGATACTCACTGTGATAACTTGTCTTGGCGTCTAATTAGCTTTGAAACTAGGGGGTGAATTAGTGTTAGCAGCTATGATCCACAAGAAGTCCTCTTCCTTTGTATTAATTTACCTTCATTGAACCTTGTTGTGCAATAATGGATTATATGGAGAAAACATAAATAATCAAAAGGGACAAAGTGACTGGAAAGTATGTAATATCTTAGACATGCTTCTGCCAGCACTGTTGTGTAATTGCCATTAATTAACCCCAGCACCAAATCCTGATGGGAAAACAGGACAACAATAGAGATAACAGTTACTTAATTATTATCAACTGATAACGGTCTGGGAGGTTGGATTTGTTGAGGTGAAAAGCAAAAATTGTTAGCAAACTACTCATTGGTAAATCCTCCGAATTATTGAGTACACCAAGCTGCCAATATAATAACACAGGCAATGTTTTATACTTACAACAATTAAGAAGTAATATAATGCTTAATTGGTTATTTTGACACATCACTTTTTAATTGTACCACAGTAGATATAAAAAAAAATCGATTCAAATTTATTTCACAGTCAAAGTATTTATTTTGCTACGATTGTTCATGAAGACCACAACTTTCTAGGGTTCTATTTGCATTGATTGACAAATGTCATGGGCTGCTGCTGGCTCAGGCTGACTCCACTCAGTCTCTCTATTTTTCCCAAATTTTGATTATACTTCTGACAACTGAAGACAACCAGCAAACTCAAATTCAGGCCTCACAATCTCTCTTTAGATATTTGTGGGTCATTTCACACATCAATATTTCATTGCCATGCTATATCCAGGGGTAGCCTTGTGTCACTTACTTTGCAAACCACCATGCAGGGGATTCTCAGCTGTGGCTGTGTCTCTTCAGCCAAGTTAGAGTACAGCATTGTTCACTCTGAACACAGTTTTATTATATTTTATAACAATAACTTCTGAGTAGAACAATGGTGCTCAAACAGACCAAAGGGATCCTGACATTACGCAGGGTAAATAGGTAGATACTACACTTAAGGCCAAATCCTTTTTTACACTATATAGATAGAACAAAAAGAAAGCTTAGAATTCCAAATAGAGGGTTAACAATGTAAACGTAGCATTCATTTGTTTGGTAACATAACGGACAATCATCTAAGGATTTGGGATATGAATTGGGTCACAAAAAAGCAAAAATGTGGGCATCCTTAGGTTGGCAATATAGACTTTTGAGAATTGAAGCCGCAGACCGCTGTCCTTGTGCAGATAGTGCATGATTTATTATTTACATGTGCTAATGTGTTTTTTGGACATCTCAGGAGGAACTGAACTTTCTCGGAGCTGCTCTCTGGCACTGAGCCGAACGCCACATACTGGAAACTCTGCAGTTTCTGTCTTCGACCTTCCCGCCTCTCGCGGTGTCAGTCTGTCTCACACCAGCCAGGAAAGCAGAAATGCCGTAAAAGTAAGTTTCATTTTTCATGAAGGAGTCAAGGGACAACAAAGTTAAGTTCACAAAATTATCTAATCTGTCAGGTTCATGCTGACAGTGCACATTTCAAATATCAAACAGTATGATATCTGTTTTAGGCCCTGAGCTCTGGTTTCGAGAAGGTGCAAGTGTGTGCATGCAGATAGAAGTGCATTTGATTAACTATTTGGTTTTTGCAGGGATGTAACTAACATTATGTCCTCTGAGTTTTTGCTAGGAATTTGGGAGTTGAGGTGAATTATGTTGAAACATACACATGGTGCGTGCGAAAAATAAATTGATAATGAATTCAGTATCTCTGTATTATGATTTTATTTCTGGCAGCGTGGCGAAGGCATTACAGCAGTTTGACCCTCGTGCAGGAAAGTAATTTGTTTTTAAAATAAGATTGAAAAGTTAATTGAATAAATACTATTTATTTATTTCATTGGAAGGATTTGGGCTCACGATGTCAGTGAGGCCAACATACCATCTGCGTTTTGGTGTGTTTGTGCCCGTGTGACAGGGACAGATGATGCCGATCCTTCCCTCACAACCTGTCGTGTCCGGAGGCAGTCTTTTCTCACAAAATCAATGTTTTCAATCTGGTCATTACCAATTCACCATCAACAGCATTAAAATCAATAATTCTGCTTTCATCTACAAGGTGATTTCACATGCACCCACCACCACGCACTCTCACACACACACACACACACACTGTTTATTTTGTTTTTTTAATTCTGTCTTTTCCTGGCCTTGGATGTGACCTTGTCTATTCTCTAATCCTTATCATTCCTTCTCTGTGTTCAATGGGATTATTATCATTTATGTCATGTGACACACTGGCATTTATCTCCATTAATGTTGGAGAATCTTCTACGAATGGACTGATTAAGGTTGATTATAAGTAATTGTTATTCAATAATGCCACCGATTCCATTAAGCCTATTGATTGTGGATACCATGCAATATAACTCACTTGATAATTATATTCAGCTGTTATCATGGCCAGGTCCACCATCAGGGTGACCTTGGTGTGCTCACAGGGGCCCAGCTTGCCAATGGTGTTTAGTGACAAAAGATATGATGATTTTACTCTGATGACCCTCTACGCCTCCTGTTTGTCAAATTATAGATTTGTTTAAATACTACTGATGGATTATAAAGCAGGCTTGAATATAGCTTTGATCCGTTGATCTGTTATGACTCGTCAAGACCTCAGATTGTCATCGTTTTTATGTACCACGTATCTGGAAAAACTCTGTCCAAACTCTTACTTCTTTTAAAATCAGGGTTCAAAACTGTTCTTTTGATGACTTTTATTTAACTTGGGATCTTGTATTCATATCTGGCACCGTCATTTTTAATCGATATGTCTTATTGCATTGCATCTTATCTCTTTGTGTTTTTACATTGCTGCGTGTTTCTTATATATCTTTATTAATGGCTTTCTGTCTTACGGAAAGCACTTTGAATAGATAGAGATTGATGGCAATGAAATATTTATCTAAAATACATCATTTCATATTTGAAGTTCCTGTAACATTACTGCCTAGCTTCCTGAACTTTTGAAGATGTTTCAGGTAAGTCAGCCCTCATTGACTGGCACGGCATACTGACTAGTTATCTTCATATATTTCTTGGCAGCTGATGTCAGAAACAAAAGCCGGTCCGCAGCAATAGCATCTGGGTCATCATGTAGCCATCGGCATCGTGGGACTCTTTTTGTTTCAACGAATAGGTTCCAATAGCGTGCATCTGGGTGTGACTAACAGAGCATTCTGTGACTCCCTCCAGGTGCCTTTAGCCGTAATGTCGGGTCTGGACTCCTCAGCCCAGTCGGACGCTAACAGAGGTAAGAACACACAGTGGTGTCCCAGCCGAAAGGTTATACAGATGCGCATTGCCAGAGCCGCAAAATATTATAACTAAACTGCCGTTGAAAAAATAACCATAAAGATTTGTTTGTGGGCATGACTTGTACTGAGTGATGCTGGTGAGGGAACTCGTGATATACTGGTACTCAGTTCAGAATCCAACGCTCAATCTTCTGCATTTACAAAAGGTCACGATCAAACTGTAACACAATCTGTAATCCGTATTCTGTAACAGAAACTCGGGATTCATAAATAATGGATCAAGTGTTGACGACCAAAGATTTTGTGGAAACATTTACATGAAATTCACACATTACTATCATCCCCAATTTACATACTATAAAAGAAAGTATATCAAATGATCGGCCTAGCATAGGAATGCGGTGCATCAGTCTTGCAAAGAACCTTAAGCCCAAAATCACGCCCAGAAGGTAAAGCTGGTTCACTTTTTACTTATATTGAGACACTTGTATCGAGACACTCAAATGGAATGGAGCGATTGTTGAGGTTATTAGTTACGTTTGTCTTTTCCTGCTATGAAAAGTCAAAACATGTGCTGTGAAAAAGTTCCATACAGTCAGTAGAGGCAAACAAGGAGGGCAGGCAGAGGTAGACTGGTTGCACAAACTAATTGCAGATGACGAGCAGCTGGGTGAGGCAGGTGACAGGATCCTTTGAGGACCTGAAGGCTGAGCTGAATCTGTGGCCGCTCCACAAATGAGCCTCTTCACGCAGCCTATGGGGCCTTCGGGCAACCCTCCTCAGCTTGTGTGACATCAAACATTTCCAAGTTCAAAGGTCGCGCATTATGCAAAATGCTATTTTTTTATGGCCCATTAGATCCACCTCGCTGTCCACTATTGTTATTTCCTTGTCATCATCTGTTTACATCCACTGTTTTATGCCTGCATGGTTTGAATCTTTTAGACCTAGTGGACGCTTTTTTGTATTGATCTTGTTCAAGTTATGTATTTACCAGAGATTATTGATCACTTTTATGGAAATACTCGGTAAATACCGCGTGGCCAGTTAATATTTCCCAACTTTACAAGGTGATGAAGATTGCCCGAATGGTTCATTAAACAATTCACTTAGCAGACTGACTGCTAAGGTTGTAACTTTGTAACTCTTTGTAACTTTGCATTCAGCTGGCACATTTTTTAACAAGACAGACCTTGGCGGAACATTATGACATGCTCTGTCTACAAACATGGACTTTGATAGATCCAGGCCTTGAATTTGGACACAGTAAGCGATTAATTAGATGACCTAGAGGCAGAGAAGATGAAGCACCTGTCGCCATGACACATTGCTCACATGTGCGGCATCATTTGGGATTGAAGCTCTAACCCTGCAGGAAGGATTATGACCAATCTCTTCCCACTGAAACGTGATAGTAATTAATGTATGTTTTCCCATTTTAGTGCTATTTGTTTATGACATATAAGTGTCCAGTATTCCAAGGGACAGAAAAATACAAAAAAAAAGCTAATCTCCCAGGGAATCCAACAAATCCTGGATCAAACAGCTCACCAGTGAGCCCTCAAATGTATGAATCACTTTGTAATTCAGACTGGCCCATAACTGATGTCCACAATTGCAGAAGTGCAGGGTCACACTGCATGTGTGATGTTTTTTTGTGTTGAGTCATATTGTGCACTGCAGTGTAATCTGCTTCAAGTGTGTGATAAGAAAGAAAGAAAGAAAGAGGAAAACAGGAGAGGGGGCTGTGGGGAGAATAAGCTGGAGAAAGGCGGATTGGGGGAAGGGGAGAAGGGTTAGTTGTCAGAAGGGGGGAGGAGAGTAAGATAAGGAGGAAAAGGTTGGGACAAAGAGGAGCACCAGGTCAGGAGAGAGGGAAAGAGTGATTGACTGTTCCCAGAGGAAATAAAAGGCAAGAAATAATCCTCATCTTCCATTTACTACTGATGCGGTTTCTCCCTCTTTCTCTCTCACTTTATCTCTCTCTCTCTAACACACACACACATTGGGATAATTAACACATGAACCAGACTGTAGATAATTACCTCATGGGAGATAGAGAACTTTAGCGCTGGATTGACAGGTGGACTGGTGTGTGCATAGCAGCAGAATGAGGAATGATTAAGATCGCAGCACACAAAGATGCACAAACACTATATATATAGATATAGATATATATATATATTTACACGTACTGATGCATATGCTGCATAAGAAGGCATAAAACCAAACACTTAGAGTATAGTGGGTATAATTGTCTCTTGTGGAGATGGATTGATGGCGTGGACGGGTTGGTGTGCAGACTGTGGGAATAAGTTAAAATGATTAGCTACACACACACACACACACAGCTAAATGAATGTCAGCAGGCAAGCCAACAACCTTTTATGTCAGCATGAGTAGATGTGCACACTTGGCCCGTGCGCGCACGAAAACAAGCATGCACAGAAATGCACATGCGTATAGTGTTTAGCCATCTGACTCTCGGTATTGACAATCAGCATGACAGTGTGGAGACACACGGCTCATCAAAGGGTCATTTGAAAGGCGCTGAGCATGAATCCCATGCAGCGGGTTGTTGTATATTTCTCACAAGTAATTTGTTTATTGGACAGTTCTGATGAAACGTAATCATACCCGCATTGTTTTGCCACATTTTAAATGTTTTGGAGCTATTTCAACTGGTCTAAATGTTTACCCTGGCTGGGTTTTACAAGTATGATCAACTGCTTGCAAATACATGTCCACATCCGTCCATGTCTTGAGGTCATTTTGTGCAAATTCTGTTTCAATTTCTAACAAACCAGGCTAAAGTTGTGAGGGCTGCTTTATTCAGTGTTTATGCACGCCTGTAGTGTTTATCTTCTCTGGTTTCATAAACAGCTCAACAAATAAATAGATAATTGAGAGCATTATTCATCAGGAATGCAACTAGACCTTATATGTCATCAATAAGGACAGCGAGGTGGAGCAGGACCTCTTCTACTTTTTAATAAGGGGCTGATAAAATATAGAGTAGGACACATGCAAACCCCTTTTTTAACAGTTTTTCACCTGCTGATTGATCGCATAAAATTCCTTCACGCAGCTTTTTGATTCATGCTTGTATCATGAAATCCTGTGGTTGGTCCGTTTTGCTAGAAATCATCTATTTCATCAATTGTCTGTTCTGCAGCGCAGATTAATTCCGCCAGCTTTCGCACGAGAGTTTGTTTGAAAGCATTTTTGAGAAGACAGACACACACATTTTTTTGGGGCATGTTGGTGTTATTACACATTAAAAGGCTCTCCAGTTCATCTGAAGGTCCTGCTCTACATCTGGTGTAAATGTGCCCATAGAGAATTGTGGTCAGGCAAGGCTGTAACCTCGGTGCAAATGTGATTAACTATAAAGTCAAAGAACAATATTGTCATGGTGGCCATGGAAATACACAATTTTAATGTGCGAGGAATGGTTGTTAATTGCAAAGCTCTAAGCTTAAAATTAAATTGTCAATATGTAATTACAAAAACTATCGCTATACAACTAATTATTAATGTTCCACCTAATCTTGTTCAAATACTTTATGTGAACATCAGAGGGGCTTCTTGCCAAACGTTTCATATAGACATAATTGTCTGTTTGGTTCCTCTACTGGTGGAACTTGATTTTGCAGATCATGGTTCTGCATGGCCCGTGCAACATACTCCATAACAACCATTCAACCCTTCCTTGCACCTTTTTGAAAAACTCCATTAACGCTTGAGTTTTGTAGTGGCTTTCTATAGCTGACTCGCATTATATTTTTATTTCTAACAAAGCACTTTCATGTTGTTTTTACATTTCTTTTGCGACATTTGCAGTGTCGTTCTTTGGTCCTGTGGCAGTTCAAGTAATATTCTCAATTGGCCAAGCGGACTGATCAAAAGGAGGAAACAGTGAAGAGTTCAGAAACTGTTCAATGTTGGTGTGAGCTCATCTTAAGGGTCATCAGGGAGATTTATTGTGACAGCACATCAGACTGAAACGTATTATGTAATAAAAAAAGGGTGAAATTGAGAGAACATGGTGGGGTGGGGGGGGGAGGGGGAGGTAATGGATGAAACATCCCTCCTCACAAACAACTTCAAAAAGTCACTGAAACACAGGGAAAGAGAGTCACAACGAATGAGAGAAGGGAAAGTCATCAGAGACTGAACGAAACTGACGCAGACACAAACAAGGAAAAAAGAAAAAGAGTAAAACAAAACAGGAACGAGATGCAGACACACGTTCAGATAGAGGTGTAAAAAAAGTAGTGAAAAACACAGCGAATGACAAAGAGAGACATAGGAGCTGTTAAGTACTGGTAGGTGAGTTAATGTCTGAACGAATGTTTAACTTTTATCCCTTTTCCACCAAAATTAGTGCATATATGCATGTTTTTTTAAATAGGGGAAACAATGGCTAGAATAGACTTCTTTTCCATCCCCAGTAGACGAGATGCCTTTTATTTCTGTTTATTCAGTCTCTCTTTCATATTCTCAAACCAGAGTCGGTTTGATGAGTTTTATTTTGTTTCTGTCGAGTTTGAGTGTGTTATACAATAATCAGCGACGTAAAGTTAATGTTTCTGTGAACGGAGCCTGGTCGCGCATATAACGACTGTTTCCTTTCACAAGTAACTCTGTGAATGAAGCGGTTCCTCTGACCAAACCAGAGCTGGTCATTGTTGGAACAGGAGAAACACTAACCAAGATGTTTTATTTTGTTTCTGTCGAGTTTGAATGAAGTGTCATTTGATGATCATTGAGGTGTAGTGACTGTTGTCTGACTGGAGTCTCATGGCTTATTAATTGTATGTTTTTGGGCCACTGACTAAGCCTCAGTATTTGACAGCCTGGGAGTGACCTATCCCTTTAAAGGCAAAAGACAGATGTCATTGGGAGATGGGGCTTTACATTTTCATTATGGGGTTGTAGGCAAAAAAGCTCATACTGTGTGGTAAATATGATATTGTCTGTTGTACTGAAGAATTTATTTTGCTATTTCTATGTGAAGATTTGTCATAAATCCTGTTGAAGTTGGACTGTGGTTAGAGTAATAGCTGTGGTCTTGTGTAATGTATATTGGATGATGTTTGACCAATTAACATGCCAGGTGCCTCATTGTTGCAGCAAGCGCCATTTTATTATTCTGAGAGAGGACTGCAGATGAAAACGAGTCAATCTCTGCTAACTCTGCCACATTTACATTTTTATTAATGTTGAATAATTTGCACTCTTCCTGATAAATAAGTAAATAACTACAAATGCAAAATAGCAAATAGTTGAAGAGAATATAAAATGACTTCATTTGTGTTTATTGGTTCTAGTGTTAAACACACAGTGTGTGTTGTGCCTTTTTTTTGCTTCTGCAAAATCCTCCACTGCTGACCAGACTTCCTGACTGAAACGCAAACTCCATTTCTTTCTGTCCTGAACAGAAACAGATTGTTTTAACCAACTCTTGCATGCACTGTACTGCCTGCCACATATTAGGGAACCATAGCTGTCAGTGCAAAACATGATCCAATACCCTGCAGACAGATTGAAACACCTGAGCCTCTGCACACTGCTGCTGGTACAGGGAAATGTCGCATTTCAAAATGTCTGTGCTACGATTTAAAATAGTCTCTTAGCTTTTTACTTTTTCGTGTCTTAAGTGGTTCAGCTAAATACTTTCATTTCAATGGACATAAGACATGAACATATTCATCATATCACTGTTGGAAAAGACAAATGCTAAAATATAATGTTTTGGTTTGCAGAGAAATGTCTTATCAAAATAAATTGAAGACTTATACCTCAGAAAACAAAAGTGTAAGTGTTACAGCCTGGTGTAATGTAGACTAGGATCATCATTTACTGTATGTGGTACACGAATTGATTCATGAGGATCCATCTGGGCCTGCCCCATTCTGTGACATGAGGGTTAAACACATGTCAATGGAAACATTTTCAGAGTGAAAAACTACTATATTACCATGACATTTAAGCAAACTAATGAAGTCAGGAAAATCTTTTTGAAAGCTCCTGATATGGCGAGTAAAAAGACCTTGACTCAGGTTGTTGTGGTTGTTTTTCTTTTCTTTTCTTTTTTTTTGTCTCAAAAGAAGCAAATAGATGAAGAGAACAGGGTGGCAGATAAAGAGAGATAAAGACAGAATAATTTTGCCGTCTGAGAGCACAGGGGGATTACAGAGAGAGTTAGAATAACAACGGCAGGGGAAAACAAAATAACTGGCTTCTGGTAAACTAGAAAATATCTCCACTGAAAATAATATTTTTTGCTATCGTACACGCACGTGTCTGTGATGCTGTCATTGATGAATGCAGACAGAAAGACATACATGAAGGCACAACCAAGCGGACCAGGACACAACAACACAACACATTCTCATACCAATGCGTCAAATACCGACACTTGGTCAGTGGCACTAAGCTTCAAACTATGACACTCTATGTACCCCCCTAGCGGCGGGTTTGGACGTGTCATGGACGGCGCGCCACTTTCCACTCGTTGTATGGATAGTGCTTTCTTTCAAGATGAACTTTCGTCTCCACAGGAAGGCATGACAATTATTATCATATTGCTGTAGCAATGCACAAAAAGTATGCTAAAATATAACAGAGGCTACTGCCCATTGTGAGTCACGCCTGACGTGACAAAATGTCAACTTGGAGCCACAGATAACAGCTAGCCGTCTCCCGTTGAGAGTGAGAGCGCGTTGACCGAGGATACGTTGAATCTCAAAGTTTTTCAACCAAGAATCACATCAACATTTCTAGATACGTACATATCGACGTCATAGAGTTTAAAACGTTTGCGGCGCTTTAGCCACTTCCAAACCTACATTCTTCATTACATTTAAGTCAATGCAACAAAAAAACGGACTCACGATTTGGCAGAAGATCATGTTTCCGGGTATACGTTACTTTTTGTATCACATGGGACTCAAACACGGACACACCTCATTACGCAGAGTTACGCAGACTTTCGTTTAACTTATGTATGATATGACAAATACAAACATAAAGTGAAGGAAAATGTGTTCCCTCCAAAACATAATTGACAATGCGGTCCTTTTCATCATGGGAACATAACATTCAGGAGACATTAACTGCCTTGCAGACAGGCACATATGGTATGGGCAGTTGACTAAGCAGACACACAAAAAGTTATGCACACACACACATACACACACACATTCTTTTGAAGGCATACCAAACTCTCTCACACTCACACACATTATGCAATGACAGTATCTGTTTCGTATTCTCCTGGATTGGAGTTAATCCTCACCACAGGAGGTGTCATCACCTCAGAGAGACACTTGTGCTGCGTTTTCAATGTACTGAAATGCGAGATATTGAAAACGTTAAGTCAGCTGACATTTATTTCATGTCGGGACTCTCGGTAAGTGTTGAGACGGAAGCAGAGCACTGTTTAAATATTAATATGTCAACAGAAATATGATTAGTAAGAGTCGCTAAAAAACTGCGCGTGCCTACATTTGTATTCGAGGAGTGTGGGTGTTTATGTACAAGGAGCATGAGCCTTTTCATCTCTCTCTCTCTCTGTCTGTATATATTCATTACAGCTCTTTGTAACACTTGGTTCAGCTCTCCTCCCCTCGCTGTCCGCCCCCTGAACAATGCCGCATGCGTGCTACATGCTGATGAAGTCGCCTTTGTCTCAGGAGAGCTTTGATTCGCAGTTGGGGATAGCGTCAAAACCCTTCTTTAATCCACGGAGCTTGACAACACCAGTGGAAGTCAAGCTTGGTTACGCCGTGCTCCTTCATGTCCTTCTCTGCAGCCCTTTGAGAGTGAGGCGTGTGCAGTCCCTCGGCCTGTGGTATTCCAAAGGTTCTGATGAGTCACCGATCAAACTCAAATAAAGTGTGTTTCACTTTAGGGTTTGCTGGTTGTCACAGGGATAACATCTCAGTCTCTGTTACCTTCTGAGAGCCCCCCCCCCCCCCCCTGATGTCTCTTGTTCCACTGCTGGAGAGAGCTTGTACTTAGATTCCTAACCCCTGATGTGTTTGGAATCCTGCTGGGACACACTGTATATGCACATGCTTGCTTGGATTTGTGAACACAATGCTGTTCAATTTGACTATGGCAAATGTTCTGTGGTATTTTAGTAATAGTCAATATGAATTCATCTATTTTTATTATTAAAAAATGTAAAAAAAGTAATGCAGCAACTCATTACTTAGTAAGGCATTCCAGTAATGTGATTCCTATTTACAGCAATGAGCAGCAAAAGGGGTTCAAATGTGGGCTGGTGGTTCGTGGGGAGATGGTTAGTCTATTCCGAAGGAGGAGATATGTGATGTGTGATGGGTCTTATTAGCTTACCGTAACACATTACTCTTTGCTTTGGCGTAATTAGTGAAGTGAAATTCAATTATCAAGATGTATTGATAATGATTAAATCAGTGTCATCTTGTCACAGTGAAGATACAGTGTATATTTATGGGTACATGGGGATAAAAAATACAGTTGAAAATGTGTCTTAGGAAGTGCACACAGTACACAGTTCTATGATGCAAGAGAGCCGAGTACAAACATGTGAAACATGCTGATTGGAGTCGTAACATGTCAGCTTTGATTGATTAAATCCAGAGCACATAGCTTGAGAATAATTCATTCCTCTAATAAATGAATAATGCCATACAGTTTTTTGCATCACAGGCCATAATGTCTCCTTGACCTGTCAGACCTGAGACCGACATAAAGTGAGAGAGGCAGCAAAAAAAAAGACAGCAAGAGATTAAAGAAACGCGATTTTTTTTTTCTCCTTTTTACGAGATGTGTACAGTTTAGAGAAAATGATAACCTCTCCTAAACTATGATGGATGACATCAATTAAAACAAATGGTGTACCTTCATTTGCCAACATAAGACTTTGAGAGATTATTCCACAATTATTTTTACGATCCTGGAATTTTAAGTCTAAAACTCAAGCATGCCATTTTGTAGATGAATTATTCTAAATACAGCAATAAAAGCTGTGTTTCATAAAGCATATGGGTTGCACAACGCTAGCCTGCTACCATCTGTGTAAACAGTTGTTACACTGGCTTTGCGGTGAGCAGGTTGGCTTCATTACCAGCTGGTGACTGATGAGGATTGACTTGTCACTAAAGAAACTGTTGCACGAAGGTATAGCTGTTTGTGTGTGTTTCTGAGCTTGTAGCTGGGGATCTACGAATGTGGGCAAACCGTGTTAAATCCCTGATAAATGTATTGGAATTCTGGACCAAATACAAATATTTCCAAAGGTTATTGTAAGTCATGCTGAATTAGTGGGGAATGCATGATAAAGTGATGGACAATAGATCCAGAATATTCCATTAGGTTTAGCAGAGCAGCCAAAAAAGTGCTTATCAAAGCAATTTTGTGGAGACCATATTATGGATATTCCTGCCAAACGAACTGCAGCATCCATTCCCAGCAGTATCGGGCAGACCTAAATGTAAAAGTCACATTTAAGCTTGGTAATTAAAGCGGAGCTCTAACAGGAACAGCCAGTGATGGGGTGGAATTTCACAATGCAAACCTTTTGAGTTCTGTTCAGGTCGAACTGAGCCGTTTTAAAGTTGTGCCACAGAGAAAATGATTCGTTCAACTTGCATGCTGACATTTTATAAGGTGAACCAGCTGCAGTGTTCAGAACGCCCCCCCCAGATTCAAACTGAAAAGATTACATAATTTATACCAACATCCAAGGGTACTGCTATAACAAGCTGCTCTTTTCTTGGACTAAAGGTCTGATTTGGACCAAGCAAACCTTGATCACCTGCAAGAACCCTGCTATAATAATAACATGGTATTTTCCCTGTACTCATGGTTGTTCTCAGATGTTTTGTTTCCAAAATAGTTCAAAGGGATCAGTTTAGGATATATTAGTCTTTCGAGAAAAAGGTTGGCAAATCTTTTATCTTTCTCCTTTTCTCTCATTCTCTACTCGTTCCTCTTCTCTTTTAAAAATCCCTCCATTTAAATTATTTTATTACCTCTCCTTCCTTTCTTCCTTCTCTTCCCTTTGTGGTGCTCCTGGTGACGGAGCCTGGTGCAGATTCTCCACACGTGTTGTACTATGTATGACTGACTGTAATCTCCGTGAAGTCCTCAAGATTTAATCCCGTCAGCTATTCAATGCATTTGCACATGTTGTGCAATTCAAATCCAATGTATGTTTTGCACCAGGCCACCGCGTTTACCAAGAGGAAATGAACATAGACACATTCCAAATAGGATGGAAGCATTGAATTGATTTCTTGAGGGAAATTGGGTGTCATGAAAAATGACTCAGCCTGAGCTAGTCCTTCAAGCCCCCAATGGAAACCAGGCCAAATGTTTAGTGTGCCCTGCATAGCTAATAGACTGGCTGGGTCTGACATCTAGTGGTGAATACAGCTGTTGCATTGTGTGCGACGTGTTTAAAAGGTGGTCAGATGATAAAACAAACGGATGACAATAGATGGATGGATAAATTAATCTTTGGATGGCTCATGGGTGTATGTAGACTTGTCAAAATGAAAGAGGGATATGAGAGAGAAAAAAACACCTTTGTTCTGTGTGGGTATTCATTACTTCACTTAAACTAATCTCACATAGACAAATGCCAGTAGACAACACTGTAGCTGTAATTAAAGTGCTTCATGCATTAAAATAGCTAGTGGGTTCTAAACTGTAATTATATTATAACAGGGTATCATTCTTTTAGCTTAAGTATTCATAGAGAGGATATCTAGCTGTATTATTTGTCAGTTGTAGCTGCTGGCAGAAACCTTTCTAAAAGTCGGAGCTTCAAACTAGAGGGATTAATCTGGAACCCATATAAAATAGTTACATTTTGACTCTAGTTTTCATAGCGAGGTCATCAGCTACTTGGGAGCCCGACAACCCAGCTCCCAGGGTCCTGGGGGTACGCATGGTGAAGGACATTGAGGTGGTTTGGGTATCTGATTCAGGTGAATTCCTAGATGGCTCCCTGTGGAGGTATTCCAGGCACCTCTAACTGAGAGGAGACCACAGGGCAGACCCGCAGCACGCCATGAGGGATAAAAGAGAGAGAGGGCTTAGAAACCCCCAGGGAGATCTGAAGGATGTGACCACGGAGAAGGACCATGGATTACTTAGTCCAGACCTGAATAAGTAAGCACATCAGTGATAGCTGATGGAACTTTGAACTCTCAAAGTACATCATTCAAATTCACACTTCAGAAGTATTCAGCAAAGAACCTCTATATGTTCTACAATACTGGTCTACAAGTGAAGGAGCAGCTAAAAAGCTATTTCTCAAATAATTTTCTCAAGGGACCAATTTAGTCTTCTGCAAATGAGTTAGATAGTGTATATACATTGAAGTCTCTTTATTAGTCAAAAGTCCAACATGTCCTTGAGGCCGTGATATGTAAAACTGCATAAAGAAATAAATATGGCGATTATAGTGACAGCAGGGCAGACTAAAAAAATGTAGTTTCCACTAATGAATAATTGGGTAAAAATGAATGTGTGTCATGATACTTTGACATGAACTGAATTTATTAAGTATATCCTTTTATAAACTTGGCAGCAGGGCCTCTTAGAATATATCATTGTTACTCACCAGAGAAGGCAGCTGTGCAATTAAAGACTAGTGCTTAGAGGGATACTTCAGCAGAAATGATACTGTGCTCTTTAGAAGGAATGACTTGAGTCAAGAGAAACAAAATCGGAATTACTGGATTGGCTACTTCATGAGTGGACAACAGACCACATATGTATACCGCAAGCATTCAGGTGGATATGTGTACATCAACAGCTGTTGATAATGCCATAAGGTTCTGGACAAATTGTGATCTAATAATCCGATTTTTTACAGAATGGTCAGTACCACAAAGATATGAATATTTGTTTTATTATTTGCCGTTACACCTTTTGAGTTATGTCACTGTATCACATTCATTGAAATGTATCTGCTTTGATGCACTGTAACAATACATGTAAAGCTTGGCTGCCAATAGTTGTGTCAAGTTAGGTTTCATTTGAAGATAAAAACAGGTTTGAACATACATTTGGCAAGCATATAGCTTCCTAGCATCAACGCAGAATCATGAATGCATTTCAAAAATACATGAACTGACTGCACCATGATTAGCAGTTCCCAGCTGTGAATGTGTGTAAATGTGGAGCAGGTTCTTGAAGATAGAGCGTCTGGCATATTACCACTTGTATTCCTCTCCACTCAATAGGATTTGTTTCATGGCAGAGGAATAGAATTAACACCGTCACACGAATGAGGCTTCTTACCAGGAGGGGGAGCTAGTTGCATGTCCTTTATTGACCTATCTCCCCTTAGGCACCTGCTTCTTCTACCTCAAGCAGAGTCACAATCATTGTACAATGAAATACAGCTCTGGATTGTCTCTCAACTACAAAGGAAATGAAATGCTGCCCTTAAAATCCCTCACATGAGAAAAATGACGACATTTTTAGTACGCCGCGTTGTATTGTGTCCCATGTTTTGCCTTGTTTAGTCACTGTTCTGACTTCAGTGTACAATACATTCATTATCTCTGAAAAGTAGTCAAAAGTAGACATTTTAACAAAAAAAAAAGGTTTGGTGTTAACCAATTCCATTGCCATCAACCCATTCTGTCCTCATTAGCTCCATTCGCACCTAGTCATCCAGTTAAAGCGTATGAGGGGTGTTTTGTGTAATTGCAGCATGACCATTTCTGTATTTTAATTTTAAGAATATAACGCTAACCTATGAATTTATCATATTATATTTGGTTGTGTTTTACTTTTAATACATTTGACTTGTCCACACTGCCTCGTACTACAGTAGTTAGCCTTTAATATAAGAAAATGACCTCAGTGTAGTACATTGAACTAAAATGAGACATATATGACACATATATCCAACACTCTAGACAGACCATTTCAGACTGGGCTAATTAATGGATCTAATTAGTATTTCATGGTTAAAAGCAGGTCAGTGGCTGATCTTCTGAACAACTGCCGTGGACAATGATCAGCACTGTTAGCACTGTTAGTGTTCTCAGGAGATCTGTTCTTGTGGTATATGCAGTGTTACAAATGATTCAATTACATGAAAATCGCGTAAAAACTTTCTATGAATAAAACATATGGTTTAAGCTTAAACTAAATTCTTTTTTTCCTATCATCATTGAAGGGAATAGTGCACTGTTGGACAACATTTCCACTGGCCCCTCCTCCTGCACCGTAAGGTCTATTACCAAAATCTGAATTCAAACAGTAAACTACAAGCCACTGTCTCTGTCCGGCTGGCAGAGCACAAACTAAAACATGCTGTAAAATCAATAAAATGCTATCACTGTTAACAGCAATTCAAAATGGCATGCACACATTTTAGCCATGTTAAGATGTTAAAGGCTTTACGCACGCATGGCACTTAAATGTTTGAACATATTACCTCTATAATTTACCTGTAATCCTAGTTCTATAAGCACAGGCTCCACCTTCTACAGGTCATGAGTAATCCTCTCCTCTAACCATGAGCATGCGCTCAACCCCCAAAACATTTGCATAAAGGTAGCCGGCGAATCAGGACATGACTACCTGAGAAGTAGAGGACCTTTTGCTTTCTGTTATTTTATGATCTTTATTTAACATGCTTTCTTGCTAAAAATGTATATATACATGTAAGTGTGTGCGTGTGTGTGTGTGTGTGTGTGTGTGTGTGTGTATGCATACCCATATGTTTATGGTTGAAAGTCCCAGTGAAGAGCTCCATCTGGATGAATTACGTTTTTGTGTATATGTGTGTACGCTTCATTAAACAGGCCAATTATTGCTCAATTAACTGAGGCATTTACAACCACAGACATATTGGGAATTATAGGAATCTACACATTTAAACATTCATCTGTCTCTCTTCTCTACAACACTGTTAATCTCACTATCCATTTTATAAGAAGGAGAAGAAGAAAAAACAGAAAACAGGGCATTCATCATGAGCCTGGAGACATGGGATATGGGGCTGAGACATGTCAGCTCTGGAGACTGGAGTCCATGATAAATGGAGAAAACTTGTTATAATATCTACCTATTAATATACCTTGGATATGATATGTTCCTACCTGTTCATCTGTCCAACATTCCTCAGGGGTTAGAAGATAATTACGCTTTTACTGATGGACAATATGATTGGGAGTGGTTGAAAGAATGGGAAGAGAGGCACAGAAAGAGAAATCCAACCCTTTGGGTATCAGGACAGTAATGACTACTGGGGGTCACTCAGAACCAGATACCACTCTAATATAATGTATTCTACCTGGACGTGAATACACTAATCAGACCGTGGTCTCATCATCGCTTGATGAGCCCTTCACTCTGAAGGCTTAATGGAGTTGACCCAGAAATGGAGAAATCTTTGCAGACTATAATTAACAAACTTTTCTTCACTGGAGTTGAGTTTAGTTTCAGACTTGTAGTTCACAGCTTCTTTGCTGGGATGCGATAACTTGTCAGTGGCCTCAAAATTGTATGCTAATTTTATTTGAAAGGTCAAAGACCTGTGGGCATTAACCACTGACTGTAGTGGAATTGTTGCACACAGTGGTTAAACTGGGCCCGACTGAGCCAACCGAAACAACATAGTCTCACTCCAAACTCTGCCTGTGTCCCATGCAAAACTAAAAGTAAAACAAACAGCGGTTTCCTGGATGAAAGTCCTGTCTGTATGACTCATCCAACACTGCTTCCACACACCTTGTGGGGGACTATCTCACTCTTTATACTACATGAGTTGCTCTGATCGCTAATGACGCGGGTGGGTTTACATCGGAGTTAGTTGTGTCGGAATCAGACCCCAAGGGCACTGACCAAGCGTCGGCATTTGACGAGTTGGGAGCGAGACCGGGTCTACCAAAGTCGAGCTTTACCTCTTGACAATCCGGATTGCACCATGTCGCGGCTCAGTTATTGTCTCCTTCAGTAGCACAGCGTTGCCAACTTTAATACCTTTGACTGGTGAGATCCGCTTTCAGCCGCCGTCTCACAGTGACCAAACACATGTAGAATATCGGCTCCTTTTCTTCGACTTTATTAAACATCTGTGGCCATCGCAGCAGCAGGATCCATGTGCTTCTCCAAATTGAGAAAGGGGCACATCAGCGGTAACTTAGTTATTTAAATACTCTGACCAAGTGTTGGTCCAAGGAAGCAATACCCATCGGTGAAGTGTCAGGGGGGAATCTCAAGGAACACCTTTTTTGGCGCATGTCATACCTCTGTTTCAGTAATAGAGTGTCAGTATCTGGGAGTGCATACTGATACTGTATGAAGGCTAATAGTTACAAACGGTGCCATCCAAAATATTTTGATCTGCAGTCTGGCAATAGCCCTCATTAGAAGGTTTGTCTCGTCACCCTGACAACCACCTCACAATGTGACTTCATCTGTCATCATTATCCAAGTCTTTGTTGTTGTCAGGGAAACCCCTCTCTGGTCATAGTGGGATGATGGCATTGTGTGCAGAGACAAAAGGCCCCAGATAAAGCACAACATCAGTTATGCACACTCTTAATTTGTTTTGTTATGGAAAGTAGCACAAAAGTCCATTCATTTGTCGTACATTTATGATGATGATGAACATTTGAGGTTAAAATATGTGTGTTCGTTAACACGGCTTCAGATGCCTGCTCGGGGTTTTAATACATTTCTTGTACAGAGACAGCAGAGGTGAACGTCTTTCAATAAAAAATATTCCACAATCCAAACATAGCGAGTTCATTTTCTTTAGATCACAACATAATTTGTTTTTGAATGTAGCAAACCAGTTTTTATTAATTCATTATCTTGACACAACAAGCTTGAGATAGTTGTATTAGAATAATAAAATAATATTAAATATTATTTGGTGACTTTATTGTAAGAAAACAAAGAATAAATGAGTAATCACATGTGTGGCCTCTTCAGCTGTCCATAGATAACGCTCTTGGGGGGGAAAAAAAGAAAGAGCAAAAGAAAACCGCCAACAAATGTGAATGAGCATCTGCTATGGTGAATACAGGCCTATTTAATGAACACTGATCAGTGTCCAGAAGCAATTAACATATTCCTAGAGAGAGACGGAGGGCCTTACAAAGGAAAGAAGAGCTCGGAGGCAATTGCCAAGCCACACAGAATGAGACGGCGCTCACCTGAGACCCAGCACAACACACGGTGGAGGAAATTCACAGTTCACACTCTCAGATGACAGGAAATGAGGAAAAGGGGGGGGGGGGGAGAGAAGCAGGGGGAGTTAGGGGAGGAAAAAAAAAAAAGCAGATAGAGAGGCAGGGAGAGGGAGAACAGAAGGATGAAACAAAGGGAGGAGAAAACGTCCCCAGATGGCGGGGCATATGGTGAGATGTGTTAGCAGACAAAGCTGGCAAGCTGATGTGACTCTGAGAGGAATAAAGGGACAGGAACGTGTGTGTATGTGTGTGTGTGTGTGTGTGAGTGTGTGCGTGTGTTTGCGCCCTTTGATCACTCCTCAGGGAGTCATATCTCACTTGAATGAAGATCTCCATTGAAAAATAGAAATCATAGACAGTATCACAATGTCTAACGATGCATATAAACCATACCATATCCGTCACATTATGTATTCTGTTCATTGTTGATTTAAAAGTTACTGACTTTTCTTATATGTGTTGTTTTTAGTAGCCTGCAGAGGGCAATGAAACACTACACTCTTCATACAGCTTGTTTAAGCTCAATGATTCTTTCTCACAGGAAAAACACGTATACGGGTGTGCTATGCTACTCATACGCAATGATCTGTGTGTGTGTGTGGGCACATGGATGCATTTGTCTGTAAGTATGCATTTGTTAAGCTCAAGGACTTAAGCATTCATCCTCGTGACTCAGTAGTTTCTTGGGAGCAAGGTATAAGCCATTTGAAATGCAACAAAATGTAGAATAGCCTTCCTCTTTGATTTATGCCTCTCCCTTGTCCCTTCCCATCCATCAAGCCCTTTTCGTGATCTCTCTCTGGGGTATATTTACCAGCTTGGTCTGACCGACTGCTGTACTGTAAAAACGGAACCTTTCGTCGATCCGATATTGATCGATAAGCTGGCTAATTAATAATGCATCAAGTTGGGTCAACTGCTCTGCTCTTATAGGTGCTCCGGTTTGCCCGACTGGAAACAGATCACAGGACATGAGCTGCAGTACATGTCATCACCAGACCTCCTATTTCTTTAACGTTAGTGTATATCAGTTTAGGTCAGGTGTGTGTTAAGAGAGTCTACCATAAATGCTTCAGTTTATCTTTTTTTAACAAAATAGGGTCAATTGCAAATATTTCAGGAATTTGCATCTGTCCAATTATAAACTTCATTTTAATTGTATTACTTTAGATGCAGTTCATTGATGTTGCTGCTCCTGCTTTGGATGAAGTAGCAGTAGTAAGGCTACTTGCTGGTTTCTGAGAGTCCGCCTCCCACCACCTCTGGCCCACGTGCCAAGCTATTACATCCCAGACCACGTACCGACACCGAACATGTTACTTCTGGTAGGACAGCGAGCAAGCAGACCTATAGATAAGGTTGACTATTGGGTCAAGTATTCCTTTAAAGGAAACCTGAGGCAATGATTAGCGTTGGGACATGGAGGTGCAAACAACAACAGGCAACTTGGAAAGCTAAGTCCTTTCAATTAAACAACCTTTCAGAACAACTCATACAAGTGTATTTTGATCTGACGCACGTTACAGCAGGACAATGTTCTTTGTCTCTGCCTTTGAAAACCGCTAAAAACAACCGCTGCAAAAATAAAACAATCATCTGATCGTACACTGATCAGGTTTAGGCACAATATGAAGTGTGTTAGTGTTAGAGAAAGATCATGGTTTGGGATAAAATAATTATTTGGACAAGGTAAGAAAAAAACCATCCCATCAGTTTGTATTATTACTTCATTACAGTAAGGGGACCTTCGGCCTCATGGTTAATGAGGATCATTTTGTTTGAGAGAAACTATTGCTGGCTGCTGGAAGGAAACAGACAGTGACAATGTCAAAATTGCCGTTTTCAGATTTCAGACCCATGTACTGACTGAATCTGATGCCCAGTCTTCCCGGTCTCCTTTTCAGGATTTACCCATTTCCAAAATCACTATCTTTTGGAACTGACTGTACCCTATATATGATGGTAAAAAAAACAACTTTTATGTGAACTGTCTGGCTTCTTCTCCACACTGGTCACTCTGACATCTCTCAGGTGTGCAAAAGCTGTCTTGATTCTAATAAAATTAGAACAAAGCTGAGGCAAAAGGTCAAGTGGTGTCAGAGTGGCCAGGAAATGGTGTAAATGAAGTCAACTATTGATTAGCTCTTGAGCTATTGATATGGGTACAGACACTCCAGACTGTCTGACGTCCAGCTTCTTTGTCATGTATATAGAGAAAGGAAGAGAGAACTGGTGTGTTCCAGTTCTCTTTTAATTCAAGTTAGTTTGAAGATGTTTTGTGGTCCTCGAAGTCCCTAAATAATTATTTTCGTCTGGTGTGTGAATTTTTTTTTTCCTGTAGACGTTCATTGTATTTAATATGTAATTTGACTTGATACAGTTATCAAAAAGGCATTGCCAGTAAATGACTGTATCCCCACTGAAACCTCAGGTCTTTTAATTTAATGACACTCCACACCAGATGGAGCACCATGCAAATGGCATTGTTAAGCATGTCTTTATAGTCACAGCTCATCCGGTCATATAAGTGCACATCAGCAAGTCTAGCCTCGGTCTAATCCATACTGCAAATGAGCCAAATAATGTGGGACATGATATACATTCTGGAAATTCCCACTTAAAATGGCCAACCTCTGTCCTTTCCAGTAATTCAGCTTGGAGGATGCCATTGAGATTCAGAGCAGCGATACTTTCCAACTGATGTAAGGCTTATATATTTTGACAAACCCAGATGGTCTCACACCTGTCTCGGCCGAGCATAACAGATTTTATCATCATGCAGCGTAATAACTTTGAGTCAACAACACATTTTAATACTAATCTTAACAGTAAACAAGCCAAAAAATGCATGTTTTTTGGGGGGTGTTACTTGAGAGATGGTTGATGACGCAAAACTCCAAGTTGCATACCAACACAAGATACACTGTACATATGAGGCTTTGAGAGGCTTGTATTTCAAGATGTTTCCATAGGCAGAAAATCCAGGCGCACGATGCCAAACTGAGCAGCTGCGAGCGTCATGCAAACCATGCAACGCCACTTAAGAATCATGAAGAAGAGCAGTATGTGAACAAACATGTTGGTTCGTGGGTGTGCTGGCGTCTTTCTGTTGACTTCATGAGACATCTGGCATCCCTGAACCCTCTGCCCTCTATCCCAACATAAACACGTACACATGCACGCACACACACACACACACACACACACAAACACACAGCCAGACCTGAATAATGAGGTGTCATGTCTCCCTCACACTCTGGGACCCCCATTCATGCCTCATCCATTCACGTCATCTTCCAAATCCATCTTTTGCGCTGTAAGTCTCCAGTGTTACACGCTCCTTCTCCCCCATCACACACACACACACACGCGCACACACACACACACACACACACAGTGTAAGGACGGAGGTCATGTCACGGTGCTGAGAGATGATACTTTTTATTGAGAATAATTACAGTTGAGGATTGGCCGTTCCCTGGTCTCTTCAGTATAAACATCTCCTATTGGTCGGGCTGGCTCACGCCTGGCCTACCAGCTGCCCTGTTTGTCTCAGGTGGTAAAGGCAATTATTATAACGAATGAAGATATTATTTATCATAGCTGTTAATTTGACAGCAGAGCTGCCTCTAGCTTCTTTGCTACGGTGCTATTGTCGAGGTTCTCGTAATGAATCTTCTCTGCATCTGTTTTCCAATCTCACATGAAAAAACACTGAGGTGAAGATGAGAGACATTTTACAACCACCTTCCGTGCTCGGTCGTTCAGCTTACGACCGCTCCATCTATTTTTACTTAATGACACAGTGTTTCCAGACGATTTCACTACAAATGAGCCCTCAACTGATTGGGATGAGTCCTTGCATCCCTAAGATTCCAGAAGACGCAAACATAAGACCAACATTCTTTAGAAGGATTTATATTTTGCCCAAACAGTTCAATAACCACAACGGTATGCAGTATCTCTCCTTCGCTGTGTGTTGTAAGCCAAGCATCTTTGTGCTTTGCTTACGTGGCCGGTCCGGCCTCGTGTGCATGTTAGTGCATGTCAGTCTCAGTGGTTGTGTACCACTGGCTAGGGAAGCGGTGCCGCTCTGCAATGCGCGCCCACCCTCCAGTTCCCATTCAGCTTAACAATGTTAGCTCTGTCAGCACTGTTGCCATAGTTTGCACTGTTCGTGTTGCTACTATCGTTAGCTGCAACTCAGCCATCGCCATGTTGAGAGCCGTGTGCAGGCAATCCCTAAATCATAGATAGATTCTGAGTTTTGTATTTAGACCTTTTAGGTAAGGATAGCTACATCTTCACGGTTACAATATTAAACACTTGGTTAAAGTTATGGAACCATCGTGGCCCAACCTCTTCACAATGAGTAATTTTGTCTATCTCTCTTTCGCCGTCCTACTTGTCTCCCGTCGTAATTACTATGGCTAAAAAGAGGGTTTTTTCAATTAAACATAAAACTTGTGTTTTTTTGTGGCACTTGCGATAGAAACTCAACATAAGTTGTGACAATTCTAACAAACTGCAGACTTTATAATTTAGCTGCATGGATGTAATGGAGAGTAGTAAAGTATCATTTCATATTCACACAGAGAATCTACCTCATTAAAGGAAAACATTGTCATCAAAAACCAAGACGCAAAAGTGCTTTGAATCACCTGTCATAGCTACCTTCGTTGTTTAAATATTCAGGCTTCTCAGTATCACAAATTCACAAAGAAAGCACAAATAATATATCAAAACATGTCACCACTGCCTCTGAAGCCATTAGAAGGTCTTATGGTGTTCTTTTGTCAAAGACTGGGAACGTTTCTGATGGTCTTTTTTCAAAAACCTACCATTGGTTAATGGAGCTGTTATGAATTAATATCTATTTCTGTGTGTGCGTCTGGTGTGTGTGTGTGTGTGTATGTGGGCATGTTTTACTTGTGAATTGGGGACATAATGCATATCCCCACAACGTAAATCATTACATTTAAAGGTGAAGACTTGATTTAAGGTTAGGTTTAGTTTAATGTTGGGTGTTTTGATAAGGCTGCTAGCGATTATGGTTACAGTTAAGGAAAGTCTTCAAGAAGTGAATGTAAGTCAATGCATTGTCCCCAAAAGTCATAAAAACCTGACCGCAGTGTGTGTGTTTGTCTTTAGGGTCATCAGCCAACAGCTCCGTGATCTGTGATCCAGTAAGTAAGCTAGGGTGACAAGGACACATGCACACACATACACACCACACACACAAAGTGCACATCACCACTCGTCCTGTAACCCTGGTTACCTATAGGTCGTGTCTTGCTGATGACAGCTTTATAACTCTGCTGAGAGAGGCAAATCTCTCAACACCCGTGTGTGTGTTTGTATGTGTGTGTGTGTGTGTGCTCATTTGAGAGCAGGTGTGCAGCTGTGTCTAAAATGAGGAGAAGACAGCAAACATTAATGAGTGGAGACTGATCAAATCTAATCTATTCATATTTTTTTTTTCCCTTTTTGTTTGGCTGCTCATATTGTGGAACAGACCAAGAGTGAGGGAGGGTGATGAATAAAAGAGGAATGCAGGTATTAACCGACGTAGATTTGAGATGCATATATAGAAGGAGGTAGCGAGCACAGGTGTAGGAGGGTTTAGGGAGAGGGGATGCAGCAGGCTAATTTATTCAGCTGGTATGTAAATAGTGCAAAGTATAATGCTATTAGCTGTGATTATATGAGGCAGCTATTTCAGGAGAGAATCTGCAACCAGCTGCTATAACAGATGTAAGAGGAGAGGAGGGGAAGAGGAGAGGAAAGGAGAGGAGAGGAGACGGGGTGATTGATTTAAATTCCCATGCATGCAACCAAAGGATATATTTAAGTCATGGGTATTATTGTTATTTATGGTGTCCATGCTCATAAAAAATAATTTAAAAAGAAGATGCCCTGCGCCACGGGTAGCCTGCGTGTGTTTGCTTCCCTGATTCTGTGTGGTTTTCTGTCCATGTGTAAGTCCATGTACATCTTTCCATAACAGCGTCCCTGTAAAGAGAGAGAGAGAGAGAGAGAGAGAGAGAGAGAGAGAGTGAGAGTCTATGTGTGCGTGCAGCCCTCGCCACTTCTTCCGAGCCCTCTTCCCCCCTCGGTTCCTGTGTTGAGGTATCTTTGTTCTCTGTATTGTGATGTTTTTATCTGTGTGTGATTGCTACAGTTCCCCTCAGCCAAAACACACAGCTCTCTGAAGGCACACACAGTGCCAGCTTTAGCCGCCCTCTGAGGAGTGTGCGTCAATAAAATATGAGCCGCGGCATACACACAGCCTGACAGACACTGGCACTTACACACACACACACGCACACACATGCACACACACACACACACACACACAGAGGCCCGCCTCAGCCTGTGCGTTTACACTGCTGTGAACATGAACGCTAAGTGGAAGTTTGCACGCAAACATGGCGGCCACGGGAGTTACCTCAGGCCAGCTGCCCTGTCATCCAGCGAATCAAGCGCACCATTGCTCTCCCTGCCCACCGTCACCGAAACTCATTTGACTGCGGGATATGTTTAATTAATGAGCACCGTTTGTCCTTTTATAGCTTTCAAGACCTCCAACCCCCAACGAAGAAGGAGAAAGAGAAAGATTGAGGAAGGGACACGTGTAGGAGAGAGAGTGCTTCCCGCGTGGGAATGCGTTGCGTGTTGCGTGTGAACTGTTGGTGCAGCAGGCTTGTTTGTTGGTGCATCAAGTGACAGCAACACACTTCATGTGAAAGTCCTTCAGGCTGAAAGGCTTTAAGTGGGCATCTCAGCACAGCAGAGGAGGGCACACACGGCACGAACACAGTGCATGCACATATACATATATTGCAGCTACTGACAAAGGATTGTAAATTCCAGTCATCCCACCGCCATCAATTGGGCAAAAAAGCCCACAAAAATAAAACATGATAATTTAGTGTTTGCCATTGTAGCCTACTGTGGATGGGACCAAAGAGGAAGATGGATTTAGAAGCTTGTGCTCAAAGCACTGGTTTAAAGACTAAAAGTAAGTGTAAAGTATCTTTTTGAAAAGCTGGTGAACTACACTATAAACGTTTATGTTTTGTACTGACGACATTATTGTTTCTTTCCATTTCACTGCCACAAATTTCCCAAGCATTTTGCCCCAAAATATCACTGTAAATGCTTATGCCATGTCTAGCATTGACTCTTTAAAATTAAAGCTGAACCTCCTCCCTGGACCAATCCATGCTAGAACCGGACTACAGAGAATGATCTCCAAGTGTCGCCAGATGTTTTTGCCTCGAGCTCCTTCCTGTTGTCACCTTCCGGTTTATTGTCATGAATGGAACTGCCTCTGATGGCCTTCATAAATTTCTGAGGAGCCCTGAGAGAGCTCTGAGAGGTTTCCGAGGCAATAATATCACAACTCCCAGAACAACTCAAGGGCCACCAGGTTCAATTTCCTCTCAATTTACCAAATGCTCCACATATGGGCTTCCATATATGGTCGCACAACCTACTATTAGCCTGAGGAGACAGCCGTGTGCTCCCCCCCTGCAGTCCAACCTCCTTTATGCACAAGCCTTGATGAGTTCCCAATGGAGTGACAAGGTCATGGTCCCTCACTGGCTTCCCACATCGTTTTCTATTTTTTTTCTCATGCCCCTGCCACTTGTATGTGCTACTTACTTTGGTCGTCAGAGGGTTTTAGGTTGTAATCCACTTTGCCACTTATTCTACATAGCTCGTCGTCCCATATGTATATATGTCCCATTGTTGAATATGCCTTTTGTATAGTTTTGTTTTAGTTTCACCCTTCTTTGCTACGCCATCAAACCTGTGGACAAGGAACGATCGTCTTCAGAGTCTTGGTGTTAAGGAGGCGTGGCGTGGCGTTTATCTGACTGTCAAGTTATATACAGCAGGATATACAATATATAAATATATAGGTTCAACAAACTTAGGACCCTTCAAACGACAGAAATGCTTTGCCTTTTTTAAGTTTGAAGCTCTGCGCCCTGTAACACTTCTGTCAAACTTTACCAATTAGTATTGACAATGAGAATTGGATTTATATTAATGAGTATGTTATCAATTTAGATCCAGACAAGTGGGGTATTTAATGGTCTGGCTGGGGGGCCATCAAGCGTGGATTGACGTTGGCAGACCTTTACGAGCCTGATGCTCCGACACAAATTACACAAAGTTTCTGTTTACCTTCTTGAAACTAGTCTCGCAACAGCTCAACTTTTTGATTCCTCTGATTCCTCTGACCGCTTCATACTTTATACTTCCCTCGTCTTTCCCTTTCTACCCATTTGTCTTCTCCTGCACTTGTTTCTTTAGGTCCCCCTTTCTTTCTTTCTCACCTCTCTGTGAATGTACAGGGGAGCTTATTAAAGCCACTCTTTATCATTTAATGAAGCCATTGGATTAGAGGTGATGCACTGACCAGTAAAAGGGTAGAAGTGCGGTAGGAGTAGGGAGGAGGTGAAGGAAATCCGCTGCTGGTAGCACCAGGTGTTTTTGACCAATACTAATAAGTCTGTACAAAATAGTTTGACAATAACACCTTTATTAAGTTCAGCTGCACCATGGAGACAAAAGCTTATTAAAAGCCATGCTTTAATTTTAATTTACTTATTTTTTTTTTACTTTTGCATTTGCCTAGAGTACTCCAAAAACATAAGAACAGTATTATTTATACATATAATGATATATCTGAAGTACTCAAAATATATTAGTTTAAACTTACTGGTTACAGTTTAAAATAAACTTTAGTATAGTACTTCTTAATCCATGAATGAACGAAACAAATCAGGTGAAATTAAAATAAAAAATGAAGTGAAAATTAACAAATAAACTTGAGAACACATTTCCCCTTTTTTTAACATTGCTGTTCATTCTCCATCCCTGAAGTGTTGAAAGTCAGATCTTAACAACTGAAAGTTAAAGATGAAAAAAAGACACAAATCTCTCTGTGACTTTGCATTCCTTTAAGAAGGAGAGGTAAAGAACATGTGTCTGATCTTATTTTCATATTCAGACCACATAAGAAAAAAAGTTCTGATATTCAGTTTGAAGACGAGCAGGACTTAGTTCTTTGTCCTGATGTCGATCCTTGGGGGGGGGGATAGAAACATCAAGGAGGTGTTGGAGCTTTAAAGTGTGGATGCAGGCTGTGCTTGTATCCTTCTGACTCCATACAAGGAGACTGTGTGCTATAGCTGTGTCAATATAGAGATATCTCAGCTTAAAGAGTCCAGAGAGGCAGGCTCATTTTTCTCTGTGTGTTCTTCTGCCTCTCTATTGCTTTTCCTCTCTTTTTTTATTCTCTTGTCTCTCTTTTACTTCTTTCTCTTTCCATCTGTATCAACACTTTCTCTCTCATTGCTTTTCTCACTGTCACTCAACTCTGTCACTCAACATTCCTCTTTGGTCCAGTCTTTACCTAACCTGTCTCCCATTCGGACTTGTCCTTGTCTGTCTCGCTTAAACCCGTCGTGAAGGAACTCCTTTCTCTCTTTCTTGTGTGGTCTCTCTTTGCCTGGCCAATTCTTTCTTCTATTTTCTTTCTTCTTCTGTTCCTCGTTTTTTTTCTTACACAAAAGAAAGTACATGTTGAATGCGATCATGAAGCCCAAAGTCAGAGTTTTATCTCAGGACTGAGTCCAGTCAGTCAGCCGACACCAGCAGGTGTCTGAGCCTCCTGTTATTGAAAAGCAGGGAAACAGTGAAGCTGAAGGCACTGAATATGGCAATCTGTCTATGATGGAACCATTGTCTCAAAACGGTGAGTTATACAAGCTGCAAATTAATTCAGTTTGGGAGAGAGACAGTGAAATGTTTGGCATAACACACGCCGCAGAAGTTGGTGTTTGTTTTTAGACATTCTGGATAGGAAAAAGTACTGCCATTAAACCATTTCAAGAAAGAGGAATAAAACCAGGAAATGGAAAACTGTAGCATGAGCTAGCATTTGTAAATGCATACATTGGTATAGCCAGCATTGAAAATGTCCCTCCTGAGCCACGGTAGGACTGTTCTCTGATACTGCAAATGTCGTGACACGTTTTGACTCCCCTTACCTGCAATTGTGCATCGTGACCTGTTAGGTTTTCCCCTATCTGGACTACATAGTATCGTACTGATACTGTCCAGATCCAGCAGCAGTTCTATGTCAAAAATGAAAATGAGAGTTGGACATGACTTGTTCTTCTGTCTCAGGTAGTGTATCACAGCATATCACCCCTCAAAGGGCCCCGACAGAAAGAAAGCATGTCAGAATTTAACCTTGTTCTATTGTCTTTGCAAATCGCACAGTTTAGGGTTGAAAAAACACAAGCTATGATTAGTTGAGCATTAGTGTGCAGACTCACTGCAAATTGAGGCATGAATTTACCGCCCCATTAAACTGAATCTGATGTAGTGAACATCTCAAAATGATTCCGACATTTAGAACGTGGTAAGTTTTGGTGCAGACTCATCGGCGCACAATAACTGTAGATGGCTCTGAAGAGGAGGGTCCGAGACTGCCTCCGCCTTCTGGTGGGGTGGCTTTTTTTTGCCTGCAAGATGAGCAAAATGTAAAATGAGAATGAGGGCCAGTTTATTGGTGGGAAGAGGCAACAATGGAAAGCCGGATCACGTGCAGTGTTTGGATAAATGAGATGAATTGGGAGTTAAGAGAGAAGAGTGTAAACGGGCGTATGAGCCTTCCTGCTATTAATGATTTTATCAGTGCTTTCTTCTACCCTGTCTGCTTTTAAATCACTGGCGTGTGTACATCATTTGATTGCACAAGACTGACTTCATTAGAAACAGGCGAAGCCACATGTTAGTGAAGCTGATGTGATACAGACCATGATGTCATGCTTAATGAAGTAACGGACCATTGTCTATCCGTGATCCGTACGGATCCCCCCCCCCCCTCACGGTTCGGCGCGCGTGTGGACTGCGGATTAATTACACAGTTAAACGTTAACCATCACAGTGTGAAATAAAGTTTTACTGACGATCTTTATCCGCCAACATTCAGTAAAATATGCGATCAGGACTTGATTCATGTTTTTCTAGTCGCCTATATCTCTGATAATGTTATATTGTAAACAACACTAACAGCTAACAAAAGAAGGTTCCGTACAATTACATTATTGTGCATTATTATGGAGATCAGCTGCTATAACCAAACAACTAAGGAATCTGTATCTGCCAATATGAATCATCAACGATCGGCAATTAGTATCGGCGGCAAAACAAAAAAGTGATCAGGGATTTGTGAAAGTTATATTTGCTCCCTTTTTTCTTTTGTGCTGTGATCTGTGATCCGAACCGTGAGTTTTATGATCTGTTGCACCACTACAGTAAGTCTGCTTATCCCAGTGTTCCTCTATGAACATTACACTTCCAGCTGCTTGACCCAGGGCGGTGTAGTCTTTACTTTATTGTTGTTATCGTGAAATTAAAGCTCTTTATGGCTTTATCACTTGGAATGAGAGAGGCATCCTGGTTTAGGAGTTGGCACCTGCTGTCTGTTGCACTTTAGACAAACTTTTGATAGTTCTGTGGTGTGTGCTGCCAGGTGCCTGCACAGTGCAACCATCCATTAGGAGATACCTGCAGCACGCTATCAATACTGTTTCCATCACCGCTGTTCATAATAAACATTAAGCACCACTTCCTCTGCAGCTCCACTGTTTCGCACCAGCAGCTATCTGGTACACAATATCTCCGTTACGTCCTCGCACAACAGTGGCAGAAATTAAAAGTTGGCCTTGTACAACAAAGAAAGTAATCATGAAGACATTCATTTATTAATTTGATTCAAAAACAATGTGTGTTGTTGTTTTTCTGAAGGATGAGCTACGATAATTGCTTATCCAGATGTGGTAATGTCTAAAAAAGCACGTATTAGATGAAGATATCACTAAATGACTATTTGAATTTTAAATCCTCTCTCTTTCCCTCTCACATATTTCTGTCACTTCCTCTTTCCTTCCTCTTTTCTTTCCCCTTCCTTCTTCCTACTCACTTCCCCCCTCTTCTGCTTCACCCCTGCTCTTTCTTTCCACCTCCTTCCTTCCTCATCTTCCTTTCCGTTTCTCCCTCCTTTCTGTTTCCCTCCCTGAGTCGCTCTTCTCACGCATCCCGTTCCTTCCCTCCCCCCCTGAGTCTTTCCCCTCTCTTAGTCTCTCTCTCTTCCTCTCTTACCCCCCTCCCCCTCCCCCCAACCTATAGGGATAGAAACTCAGTAGAATTACCATCCTCTTGATCTATAATTACCACACAACTCTCTCTACCCCTGGCTCTCGTTCTCCTTGCTTGCTTGCAAGCCAGTCTCAGAGTGTACACAGGATACATACATTATCATTTAAACATTTTCCTTCCGATAACAGCCTAGTCCTGTTTGTGTGAACAAATAATATAAGAATCTTTGAGTTGTTCAACAGAGGAGATGAACATACACTGTATGACAAGTGCATGATGGCACTGATGACCCTGTGATATTAAAGGGGAACGTCACTGATTTTACACATCAAAATCTGTGAAAAAGTGTTGGGGAGTAGGCTACATATGAATGTATATATGAGAAGTGGACCGTGACATCATCCATTGGTGTGTGGACTACAGTTTTGAAGCAACAAGTTTGGCGTTTTGGCCGTCGACATCTTTTCAATTTTTTTTGCCTTACGATCACAATACTTGAATCATGGGTTTTTTTGCCCAAGCCACAACATTTCTGCAACCATGCAAAGGTTATGTTGATTTGTGGTAAGAATTTAAAATGTGATGGCATTGGATGTAAGCAAACAAACAAAGAATTCAACATTGAATGTGTAAGGGGTTTTCGCAGATTAATCCAATCTATGTTCTTGTTTGTCAATTCGGTTGCACAAATAAAAAGGAAAGAAAACCAAATTTGTTTCGGAGAGAAAACATTTTTTTTTTCTTTTGTTCTTTTTTTTGTCGTACGGTTGATTTAATGTCCTCTCTTGCAGATAGAATTGCTCACAAGATGAATGTCTGCTCCAACTACAGGCAGGCGGGTAATCAAGAAGAACGAGCCACTGAGTCACTTGACACATTTAGTGAATTGACTGCATTCATAGAGTGCTTTTATCCAAAACACTTTACAATTTACCTCTCATTCAGTTATTCACACACCAACTGCGGGAAGCTATTGGGATTGAGAGCAATTTGGGGAAATACCAACCCTCCACAACCTGCTGAACCTAATCTGCACCTTCAGTAGATCACAGAAATGTTCAGCGGACAACACAAGAAAGTGGATAAGAACTCAGTCAGACATTCAGTTAGTCATTCAAGTGGGGTGGACCGAGACACGAAGAGTGTAAAACAGGGCGCGTGATCCGGAGCACTTTGACTGATCATCGATTGTGGTTATTGAAGATATATAATTGTTAAGTAATTTAAGGAACCTGTCAAGATAGTGAGGTTGGACAGATTCTGACATAATGCAGCTGCAGTTTTAACGGGTCATTCTTTTGTATGATGAAATTAACAAAGCAGTATGAAGCAGTGACCCAGTATGTTTGTACCATTCATTTTTGTTCGGTTTTGGCTGCGAGTTTTTAAACTAGTGTTTCGTTGGATAACATGCGTCAGTCAGTCAGTCAGTCAGTGTTTAATTAACTGATGAAATTAATAAGGCAGTAGATGAGGCAGTGAGGGTAAACACAGTTTGTAACCTACACTTCTATTCTCCTCAACATCTATTATTCATCGGCCAGGATGATTCTTTCATGAGGCAAGCTAGTTGCACATAATTCATAACGCAGGCTGTGGAAACTAGGACAGGGTGAGATACAGGCAGAGAGGGGGGGGGGGGGGGGGGGGGGGGGGGGGGGGGGGGGGGGGGGGGGG
>NW_022280046.1:3897173-3927348 GCF_004355925.1 Anarrhichthys ocellatus
GGAGGAAGGATGTGAGGGCGGCTGAGTGAGAAAGAGGGTGACGAAAAGGATGAAGACAGAGCGGCGTCAGGATGAGGTGGTGAGAGAAAAGAAGAGGGGGGAGAGGCAACAGGATTTTAGGTTTACAGAAATACAATTGAATGAGGGGAAACATGCTGCAGAGCCTGTTCATGCCGACTGCAAGGAGAGAAGCGGATGGGAATTGGGAGATTGAAGGAATGAAAGAGCGAGAGAGAGAGATGGAGAAGAGAGACAGAGAACCAGTGGGAAATGTTGGAGAGAAGGAGGAAGAGAGATGAGGAGAAGAGAAAGAGAGTTTAAGATGTGATAGATCAGGCGGTGGGGGGAGGAGTCTGCTGTAAAGACAGAAGTTTATCATTGGTCCTTTGTTTTACCAAAGCAAGAGGAGAATACATTTGGTTCATGCTTAACTGTGCAGCCTGGTAGGGAGATAAATGAGTTTCCCTGCATATTTTTTTTCCTCCATAGAAGCTTTAGCTGTAGGAAGAGGAGTCCGTGTAAAAGCAATGAAAGGTCTGTCATCACTCGGAATTTGGCATCGGACTTTTGAACACATTCTCTCCTCAAAGCAATTGTTCCCCCGTCACGCCAATGTCTGTTTGATATCAAACAGTTCACTCTCGCCTGTGACTAACGCTGGCAACACCTGAGAGAAGCAAGTAAGAGAGATGTAAATGAGGGAAAGAGGCAGGTGTAATTCTCTGGTTGGAAAGGTTAAACATGGAGTTAAAAGTTGGGACCGCTTCTCTTTGGTCTGGTGCTGGGATCATTCAGCAGCTGTGTGTGTCTGTGTGTGTGTGTGTTTGAGAGAGAGAGAGAGAGAGAGAGAGAGAGAGAGAGAGAGAGAGAGAGGTGACAGGCAGACTGACAGAAAAGAGAGAGATCACAGAGAGAGTGCACACTCTCTCCCCTGCTAGCTCTGGGCCATGTACACAGCAGAAAGTCACGACCCCAAACTACAGTGCATGGTCTGAATTCCAATGAAGTTTTGACTGAGATAGCGCATTTGTGAGTGTGCATGTGTGTGTTTGAGTGTGTGTGTGCGTGTGTGTGTGTGTATACGTGTGCGTCTGGGAGGAGGATGGGTGGGTGTTAGCGTATGGGGGACAGTATACCTCTGGGAGCTGAGGGCAGAAAAAATAGAATGCTGAATTGTGACAATGACACACAACCCTGGGAAACACGCAAACACACACTCACACACACACACAGCAACCACCCTAGGAAGAGGTGCGAGTGTAGGGTAGGACAAGGTGACCACAAATAGAGTTGGAACAAGGCTAAGCATCTTGGAACCTGCTTTGCGTAGAGCCATGACAGTATGCTGGCAGGATGAAGTGCAGAAACAAAAAAAAACAAGACATTTGAGGATGTCTCCATCAGTGATGTCTCTGCTTTTGTTTCAAATGTGACACTCCACCTTGAAGAGGGCTCACAGGCTCGAACGAATATGGCAGCCACCATGCTGAGGTGTCGTTGAGCAACACAAAAGAGGTGTTCCAAATACATACTGGAGAAGTGACTAAATTACTTAAAAGTGTAATCAAAAGTGCATGCATACTTATATATTTTAGATTTTTGAGCATCCTATTGACTTTTGTCCCACAATACACGGTTGCACAGGAAGAACGTACTGCGGCAAAAATGATTTTACTTCAAACAAAGCAATTTTTCATGTACATAATTGACAGAACACCAGAGCAAAAACGCATTGTCAGACTACATCATGGCTTAGTTTTTGCTCACTTCGATACATTATCATTTATTTTGTGTTTTCAGCTCTCTCCGAAACCCGCTTAATAAGAGTCCATATCTTTGTAATCCCAGCAGCCCATTTCTGTGGTTTGCAAAAGCTTCTTGATTGATCCTCGTTAATATTTTTAAGTTTTCTTCTCTCTCCATCTTTTTTTTCATTTTATTTGTGTAAATGTATGTGCATCTGTGAACATGCATTATGCTCTTTATATTATGCCCAGTTTTGATTCTAAAAGCACACATATAGTATGCACTGATCTGCACTCAAGTGGCAATATGCAGATTCTGCCTCAGTCCACATTTTAACATTTCTGTTCCTCTCTAGCCGTTCATCATATTGTGACTATAGTGAATCATGGAGGAGAGAGCACTGTGTTTGTTTCTCATATTACAGTGTAAGTTACATGACATAGACCTCAAAGTAAGCAGTTCTCAGACTGTCTGATGGCTTCTCAGAATGCTAATGTCATTATTGCACAGATACAAAGAATCACTGTAATCAATGACCTCATTGGTAATTAAATAAACTTAAAATATATGTACCATATTTCATTGATTTTCACCAGAAATCTTGCCTAAAATGAGGTATGGTATCTGCCAGTGGGGCTGTTTGATTATCATGTCTGTTGTCTTTCGTGCAAAATCACTAAAAATAATATTGTATTAGAATAATGTGAACAGTAATGTTGTTCATAAACCGTTGATTTGATGTTGTGGTTGAAAGAGTCAACATCTCATTTGCATTAAAACATCTGAAAGAGAGGCAGAGGGGGTCAACATGGGTCATGAATGGTTAGAAAGATCACACAGAGGGACACCTAAGGTTGCAAGTAAAAAACTCCAGCCTTCACTTGATTTCTCTGATGTCATTTTAGAAGTGCTGTTTTCCTCCATCATTTACTTAAAATCCTCCGATTTGCACTCAGCTGAAACTTTAGAGGATCCTCTGGCTACACAGTATCCATTTGAAATCAATAGCAGGCGACACTGCTGCTTTAAAGATCAATAGTGGCACTTAACGGAGGGTGTTGGTGAGGTCTTCTTCTAACTAAGTTGGGCTGTCCACCCTTCTGTTGTATTTTTGTATTTTGCATGTGTGCAGAGACCGCTTTGCGTCCTAGCAGGCTGGAGACCGAGTGAGCAGATTGCCTGGCATACATGCTTGCAAGATATGGGGTAGACAAGAGGAAGAGTGTGAGGCTGTTTCTCTTTGATAATAACATTTTCAAGTGAAGTTCGACAAGTAATAATATTAACATACTTTTTCATTATTAATATTGCCATTGTTATTACTGTTTTTATTGATTAATTCATAATTATGAGTATTATTGTTTTCATGCTCTCCTTATTTTTGATTGTATTATTCATTTACTTCTTTTTTGATTCATATCTTTATTTTTGATCGTGTATTTAATTGAGTAGAGGATGAGGAGTAATAACTCAGTTTAAATTTCACTCGGTGAAAATGATATAAAACTATAAATGGTCCGAACAATTATGGAATTATCATTGTTTGAGATATACACATAATATTTTTTTGCAGAAGTATCCATCTATCTCGCCATGCATCTGTGCTTTGAGTGTGTTTTGTATTACACCTTCTATTCGAACAACAAATGCTCTGGAAGAGTTACTTTCAGTAATTGCATGGGCTTTGAAATCGAGTTGGCTGCCATCCAAACTCTTCCGCCGGGTCTTACCCCAGCAGGGCATGTCTTGCACTTAATAGACAGTGAGAAAACAGCTTTAATATCATTTGCTATGTAAAAAGGGGGTGGAGGGTTATTCCAGAAAGCTCAACCAGAGTTAATTCATATAGAGTTGCCGTTAGATCAGTTCATCCAAACTTGGACTGGAGAAAGAGCTGCTGGTAAACACAACACTGGTTTAATTTTAATTGTATATACACGTGATCACTCAAGGTGAGATGGAGGGACCTTATATCTCACTTATTTCTTTACCAAAGCGTCATATACACAGTGTAAATAGACACCAAAGACATGTTTTGTGTTTGATCTATTTAGCATCCACCAATCCGAGCATTGCTGTTACTATCTGAACAATGCATGACAACTTTGAATGAATCGGCTGGTGTTGTAGAAAACGGATTCGGCAGACAAAGCTATCTAAATGTAGAAACAACGACACTCATTCCATTACCTCCTCGTATCAATGCTCAGTTGTTCAGAATAATCGCATCACTCTCGCCTCAAGCCTTCAGCTATTTAGCGATGCTTTAGAGTTCATCTGACAGGTTGGAGTTTCCACTCAATGCATTATCTGCTCCGTGTCTCCGTCTTTATCGTATCTTTCACTCTGTTTCCAGTTGGGGTTTTTTTTGTCTCCCCGATCCCTGTGTAGAAGTAGGTTGACACCCCCTCGGAGGAAACTTCACGTAGCGTTTTCAGATGATGACTCAGTCGTCAGAAATGCCTCTCTGCTGCCTTGATTGTGTGTCCCAGTGAAGCACGTGCAGTATGCATGTGTCACTGTGGTAATGTATGTGTGTGTCTAAGCACACGAATCGTAATTAGTTGTTATCTGTATCAGGCTGTTTGCAATTTGAAGCACAGGCTCTGCCAAGTGCCCTGAGGGTGTGTGTGTGTGTTTGTGTGTGTGTGTGTGCGCGTGTAGGTGTGTGTGCATGTGTGTGTCTGACTCTGGTTGCTCTTTGTTTATATCGGGGTCAACTGACATCACACTTCCTGTGCGCCAGTATTCCCTGTCTGGCACTGTTTTTTTGTTTGTTTTGCACACGTGGTTGTGTGTGTGTGTGTGTGTGTGTGTGTGTGTGTGTGTGTGTGAGCCCTCACCCTTACTAAAGCTGTCACCAAATCCAGTGTCCTCGCACCTTAACTCTGTTTAATTCCTCTTCTTTCTCTTGAAATAAATCAAAGAAATGAAATGTTTCTTTTCGTCTGACCCTGCTCTACGTGTCATCATCAACCATGTTCTCCACCCCCTTTTTGCACCAGCATCTTGCCATCAGGTTCCTTTTTTTTAAGTCATTTCACAATGTATCCCCTCTTCTAACCTCTTCCCCCCGTTGTGCTTCTTTTTAGCTCTTAATCTCAATCCCTCACTTTGTCTAATATATTACACCCCTTCCTCTCCCCATCATCTTCCTCTTGACATCCCTGCTCACTGTCTTTCATTTCTTACTCTGTCTTCTTCTCTCCGTTCTCCACTTTTCCTCTCCCTCTCTCTCTCTCTCTCTCCCCTGCATGACGCTCTGTCTCTCTCCCTCTCCTCCCTTTAGGAATGGAGGGATTATGGAGATGAGAATGTGTATTGTTCGGGACAGGGCCTGTCTGTGATCCTCTTGCAAAAAAAAAAAAATAAAAATCTCTGTGCCCCCAACTGGAGAGAGCTGCATCACCAGGATAAACAGCATGTGGCAGTCAGACACATACAAACACACTAGTATGCTGCTGTAAATGCATCTGTATACACAAAAAGGAACAGACACCAAAATTCATGCACATTCGCAGGTATAGATCTATGCACCAAGAACAAAAGCATGCACGGACCTCATTTACATAATCATGACAGGGAAATATACTCTAAAACAGATACAAAAGCACATACAAACTCCTAGGAACAAACACAAACACCTAACAAAGCTGTCATAGTGGCGCAACTAACTAGTGTAGATGTGGCAACCACCACGGGGGAATTATGCCACAGGAGGGGGTTTTCTCTGTCTCTTTCTATCTCTCCCTGCATTTCGTCTTTTGAAGGTTTAGTTTTCCTCTCCTCGTGTTTGCTGGTGTACCGGCTGCATGAGAGGAAGAGAGGGGAGCAAACAGACCGGGAAATTCAATATAGTGTGATTTATTTGACTGCGGTAACCGACTGCACTCATGTAATGCTGTGTTTTATTATCTGTCTTATTATCTAATCCTGTGTATGTATTATATCTGTCTGGATAATTAATGGGGATACACGGTACATGAATGCTTAAGCTTTTGTAATTAGGCATGGGTCCAATCTCAGGGCCATGAAACTGGTTGTGATTATACATGATAAACATAAAGGGGGTCCGTCTTGCAGAAAATAATTAGATAGTAACATGAGAAAAGAACATCAGACTTAAGGCGTGAAGCTATGCAAAATGATAGGGGTGTAACTATCTGTAATTGGACATATAATGCAAGTGGTCGTGATTTATACCGGAGGTATAAGTGCAATTGTCTACTCTGCTTAAGTAAATTAATTTATACTGCCATTCATATTCCTCATATACATGTATGTGCCATTTTTGCTGCCAACAAACAAATAGCGAAATGCTTTTCCGATGAATTACGCAAATGATAAAACAAGGAACTTCACCTTCAAAAAAAGCTAAAGGGGCTGAAAGAAAGGTTAAACTGAGTTAAAATTAAAGCTGTCTAATTATTAGTGGCCATAATAGAGTAATGCATCTGTCATTTAGACTCAACTGCCTCAAGATTGACATATTTTAGACTCATGCTCTATAAAACATTTATTTTTTAATAAATGCCCGTCCCTTAAAAGCTTTAGAGGAGATCAGCTTGAATGTGTACCAGTTACAATAGACATCTACAGTATGATGACCTAATTTCAAAGCAATTGTTGCATGTGACCCATATCACCTTTCAAATAGATTACTAAAAACGAGCCAATTTGGATTTAGACAATAATGATGACCTATTGCTATTCACAACATTGGTTTCCATGACTTAGAATATTGATTATTGGCCCCTTGCTGTACTCTTTGTGTGACAAGAACAACGTATAAGATTGGTTTCTGCATAATCGACTAGTTTTATGATCGCATGTTGTAGCTGCAGTGCAGAAGACATTTGTCACGGAAGGCAACATCAGATGTGGTCCAAGCTGGTAATGAATTGTTGATGAGGCATTTTAATACTTTTCTCTACTTGTCAAAATGAGGGACATTTGTAGACAAATAAATGTTCCATTGGTTAACATATAAGGGTCTATAATAGAGTCTGACATGCTCAAACAGTTGCTTTTTGTCATCTGTCCAGTGTGTGCTGGGATACGTTCCAGTCCAATTCAACACGAACCCTGAATTAGAATGAGGGGGTGCATCGATCCGTCCATCTCCGAAACCGCACAAACACACAAAAACATGCACACACAATGTCAATCACTCTGTTTATGTCCTGCCTGTTTCTTTGTTTTTAAAAATTTTTAAGAACATATTGGATCCTAAATTGGAAGGCGAGCTCATCAGCCACCTCTTTTATATACAGAACGCAAGCACAGATCCCTGCAGAGGTTACAATGAGGGGATTGGGATAAGCTGAGAGAGGAAGGTGGACTCAGCTTTGAAACTGTATTCTTTTATGCATCATTCCCGTCCCTGTGCATGTTTAATACTGTTAATAATGACGCTAACAGTTATTATATTTGATAAACAAACTGCAGTGCACCACATCATTTCACAAGGGAAAGAAAACACCTCTTCCCTGAAAGTAGGTGTAGGTCAATGAGCTCTCATATTTTTCGTCCTTCATTTTGTTTGTTTCCTTTTAATGTTGTGTCTTAATTACATATTTTTCTTTATGTAACTACTTACGATTAAGTTGCTGTGTGCCTTATATAAGTGCTGTTGGTCCCTCTGAGAAACACAATTCATCTCATCTGGGTAAATGAAGGTTTGGACTTTTTGGCCACAGTGCATGCCCCAGCACATGCAAGAAACATGACGCCATAAGGTCTTTTTATGTCTCTTTTATATTGCTGTCCTATATGTCTGGATGCAAGCTGTTCTCCCGGCACCGCTGCAGTGTCGCCAGCTGTGCCGCTGCTCCCCTGGCAGGTCAATTATGAGGCCTGATGAGTCGAGAAAGTGTCGTAACAGTCAGCCTTTTTAAGTAAAAACTTGTTTTGCATCCCAAGCTGCATTTAAATCAAATATAAGAAATGCAATGTGGGATGACATATGGCCAATAGACAACATCTGAAACGTGAAGAATATTACCATGTTAACCTTCAGGAATCTTTTGCATGGCCAATAAACCAGTAATTGGAAGCAATGAATTTCCTTGTTTTCCACTGAAAACAGACTCCAGGACTGAAAGCTTAAATTTGATATATTAATTTATGGTATCCAGTGATTTCTATGCCAATTCTCACATTCAATATGACCAGATTTCTGCATGTGACAGCTTGTTTGACTCAATGTTGAGCAGCTGAATGCCAAAAGACATAAATGTGAAGTAATGTATGACCTATTGGGCACATCAGGCATAGCTTTTCCATATACGCTGTGAGAATCCACTGAGCCCATATACAAGCTGTTATTTGAGAGCCTCGGCAGTGTCTACCAGCTGTAACAGCTCTCTCCTGGCAGGCAGCATACAGTCACAATCCATCTGTGTCTGTGGGCATCAGGCAGCGACACTGCCGCACTATACAGTATATGTGCTCCTCTACACTGGCATTGTACCACTGCCTCCCCACAGCTGCTAAGATAAGAGCAGATGCCTTTTTTCATGCTGATCAAAAAGTCAGACAGCGATCTACTGGCTTGCACACATCTGTATTATCTTTTTCTAATTTTTCCCATTCACATTACGTAACCAAATCAAGTGCAGTTTAACCTGAGCGGTGGAGTGCTGAGCCAGATGCCCTCAACCTTCTTATTTCTGGCAATGTAAGGTAGATTGAAATAATAGAACTGCAAGGTGAATAATCTCATTTATAATATACGTGAAAGAAGAAAGAAAAAATGCTTCGAAAGCAATGTAAGGAGTGAATCTGCTGAAGAAGGTAACCTCTGACCTGGCTACAGTGGCCTTAATTACTGGCACATTGTTGCTATACAGTGGCGTGGTGAATCAATTTTGCAAGGTACAGAAAATATGGGTCCCGTGTGGAAACGACAGACAATCCTGGATATAAAACCAGAGCGAAATCCCAGACTGTGGCAAATTGTACTCTGTTATTCTCAGGAGGCTCTCTGCATGACATGAGCCGCACGTCCAACTAGCTTTGCAAATTTGCCTTTTGAGGGAAATTTTATGCGTTCATTATTTCATTTTTCAGCAAGACTCGGTGTGAAGTCTTTTGCAATTAAATTTTTTATTATTTATGCAAAGTTTTTATCGATTTGTATAAGTAGAAATATGAGAACATTTGACTGTATTTTATTTTTTTGTGTCATTTTCACAATCAAATATCTATTTTATAGCTTGCATTCATCTTTTTATAATTTAAATAGTGTATGTCAGGTCATGTTGTGTCTGTTCACTGAAAGTTTAATTCTCAAGAGAGCCGAGGCCGAGGGTCTCATTCACTTTTCCTGTCCAAACCATCTGAGACACTTCAAGATTTAATGTGTTGACCCTCTGCCCAACAAGCCCATTATGCATGCTGCCTCCTGGTTCAGACCTTTTTGCAAATTCTCAATGTTCTGTTATCGCCCGCTTTCTCTTGCCAGCTCCTCATCTCTCTTCACTGTAGATTTAATTAAGTCTTGCCTTTAAAAAAAAAAAAAGCTCAGTGTTTGATATGCAAATAATAATGCATGGACATCTTTTTAAAGAGCATGTACCCATAATGAAAGAACGATTACATCGTGGAGACATGAGTGAAAACAGGCTGTACTCCACTTTTGACAGTGAATGGTGGGGAGTACTTTTGCCTTCAGATGGAAGATCAAGGTTCTACTACTAAGACTTGTAATGTTCTGTCAAAATGGCTCAATTTTAGATAACATGCGACTACATATTTTTTTCATGGCAGCTGGTTACACAGGAAGTGGCTCCACAAGCACAGCGTTTCAATGGCTCACATCAGATTGTAGCAAAATCATTTTATTTTATTTTCAATATGTGGTCTATTGTTTGGCTGAATACAATTTTACTCAACAATGGCTAAAACCTTAGTATAATGGCCTGTCAGATTGATGTTATTTCACAATAATCCTTTTGTAGAAAAATAACACGTCTGCAAATAGTCTGCATTTAAAAAAAGGCACTTTTAGACTTGAGATAGATGTGTATCTAGATTAAAACAAATAAATAAATAACAAAGCCAATACAATTAATACAATAGATGGTTTTAATGGAATTGAATTGCTAGGCAACAGCTCCATATTTACTTCCTGTCAGCTTATGTCATTCACTGCAACAGGAAATAAGATGTAATTAAGGTTGGGTGATAAATATAAAAGGAGTCACTGATTTGCAAAAATGGAATGTAATATGTGGGCGGCTTGAGTGTGTGACAACTTGCTCAATCAGCAGTGACAGCTGTTTATCTCCCCCCAACAACTAAACACAGAGGCAAAACATAATAATAATAATTTAAAGAAAAGCATAGGAAGGAGCGTATAGAATACACCCTTACGTGTGACTGGAAGGCTATTGTTTTTTCCCCGGGGAACTTCTATCCACAGTCTCCTTTCTTCATCCACACACACACAAACACACACTCACACATACCATCTAGTCCGTTATTGCTCCATAGGGATCCATTCATTTTCACATGCAACATTTAAATTAAGCAGCATGTGCATGTGCTGGCAGGGTGTTGGTACATGTATATCAGCAGAGGGAAGTGGAAGGAGGACGTGATTACGGACACATGTATGTATGTGACTGCTGCAGGTGAGGTTTGTGAACAAATACCTCATTTGACTGAAACTGAGTAGAGGGAATATATTGATTTTGCTCATTACACATCATCAGAGTAGTGCCTTCTGATTGGTCAATGAACATGCTCTGTGGTTAAACAGGACAAGCAGTTACTCTCAGTTATGAGCACGGGGAAAATGTACATATTGCTTTAATTAATGAAACGTAACATTGTCATTAGCAATTTTAACTGTTTTTCTATTTAGCTATAATTTCAGTACTGTTCTGGCCTTGCATTGGCATCTACAGACATCGCTATTGTGACGATTATTTTCAATGTACTACATTAATGGTATACATTTTTCAGAAGTCCCCTTCAAATACTCCCACTAGACATGAATGATAAATAATGCTTCTAAGTTAAATTAGCTAATACTTAAATTGACTTAAAAACACTGTTTTTTTGACGTACTTGTCTCTTCAAGACTTTGTTTTGCCTCCCCATCTTGTTTCACTCTTGTGAAGCTTATTTTTGATTTGTGATATTTGTGGATGATTTCCAGCTCTTTGAACATTAGCACTTACACATTGTATAGTATTGCTGGGAGGATTTCCATCTGTTTGGCACCATTGCCAACTGTAGGGGACAATATTGGATCCAAACTTTCTCCTGAGACCACTCATGGTCTGTTTTTTTGACTGTTTTCTATCTTAAGCTGGGGAGGCATACATTTGTTTGTTATATTTTCCAAATGGTGTGGATTATATTTTGGTTAAAAGGGTGACTGGTTTGTCTTTTATTTTTTTTTGCCCAGAGACTGAGATGGACGGATAACAGATAGACAGAAATGAGGGAAAGAAAGAGAGATGCCTGCATTTTGCTAACACCATTGAACTGGACAAACAATTTATTGGATTGCCCTGGACCCCCAGGGTGCGTGTGTGTGTGTGTGTGTGTGTGTGTGTGTGTGTGTGTGTGTGTGTGTGTGTGTGTGTGTGTGTGTGTGTGTGTAGCCAGCATGATATTGAAGTTGTAGGTTAAAAGGAAGAGGAAATACAGGGCTTTAGAAATGTGAGGGTGCGCACGCATGTGTGCACTTCTATTGGGCTAAACGTCCTCACAAGGCTTAAACGATGAGGAAACTCTCCAAGTTGAGTGAATAAATGTAATCATTTTTATATTTTTGATCTTATTTAGCTAGTTTTATGTATTGGCCCTATCAATTCTGATTAAATTGAGCAGAAACACAGAGGTTGGGAAACTCTATTAGACACAGCTGTACAATGAAATCCTTGGAGAAATACAATCACTAATTTTGAAGAGAGTAGAAACCTGTAGATAAATGTAGATACTGTCTAAATTACATTTATTGAATTGGCACATCATCACTTCAGCTGTGCCAAATGATTGTAAGGGTGTGGTGCATTAAGAATGAAGAGGAGGAGGAAGGGTGGGGGCATATGAGAAAGGTCGACATAGGAGCTAAATAGACAAGAGAAAGAGAGGGAAAGCATGTGCTGTATGTGTTGCTGGAGAAAAAAAAGCAGAGGTAGAGAAAAGCAAAGTGACAGAAAAGTGCTGGGATGGATGGAGTGGGGGGTGGGCGGCTGTTGGGGGTTAGATTGGAGGAGACAAAAAGGATAAAACAGATGAAAAAGGATGTGAGAGCGGGGCGTGCCTTGGGGAAATGGAGGCAATCGATAGAAAAAGATGGCAAAGTGTTTGGCGAGGGGGGGGGGGGGGGGTTGTTATATAACTCCAAAATGGCAACTCTGAATTGCAGAGTAGTCTGTATTCTGGAGGGCCGTCATCTCTCCTCCAAGTTGACTGCTACTTGCCTGAACTAACAGTTTTACATTGAGGGGGTACTGAATATTAAATGATCAGAAGACATCAGTCTGATCTCACTGCTGCTTCAGCTATGTAGAGCAATTGAGTATAAAGTATTTTTATTTTTTTCCTGTTTTTTGTTACAATTTAAATCCAGCTCAGGAGATCATAGTTTTGTTTTGGTCTTTCTTTTGTCAATAATCCATAATCATAATTGTCAGCATCCACTATGGACATGAATCCTCACAGCCATTTTCAGTTGTTTTAGTGCATTGGACTAAAACCTCCCACTTCTCATACCTGTATTTGTTTGAACTGAAGTATCACTTCTTTAAAAAAATAAACAGTATACATTACAGAAATGTAATAAAGCGGTAAGAAAGAAGTAATTGTTTCTTCTGTTGCCTGTTGGAGGAATCTAAACCAAAACACTTCTGTTATTTATGCTATGGCTCAACTTGGAGCCTCAGGCATCTTCTTTTTTTTTCTCTCCACGGATTGCACTTAGAATATGTTATCCCTCAGCCCCTACACACTCAGTTTCAAATAAAGTATATATTCTGTAGGTCCTGAACTGGGAGATAAAATGTGTGAAAAGAGAGTTGTAGGATTTGGAGCACCATGCAGAAGGGAGCATCCAAAATAGAGAGAAAATATCAGCAGCACTGCCTGCCAGCCTCACTGAGCTGCTAAGCAGGGCTTAACGATGCCCAGGGGGTTGTGTGTGTGTGTGTGTGTGTGTGTGTGTGTGTGTGTGTGTGTGTGTGTGTGCATGTATGTGTGTATTTGTGTGTTCGCTTTCCTTCTTTATAAACCCAAAACAAGAGCTCCATGTTTCGGGGTCAGATAGAGGCCAGAGAATCTGATTTGCAGAACTTTGTTTGAGGGTTGATGTCAAGTAGTTAGTGGTGGATGCAGGTTAATTGCAGCAAGATGATGGAGGGAAGACACACTTTAGTTCACTCCTTCATTTCTACCTGCATGAGAGTCCACCTGTGGTGGTCTCACGGTCGCTTAACAGGTGTGCAACTTAACTGTGACTTTTATGGAATGGTGCCATTGAGGGTCTTGCTGTAACATCCCGCAAAGCAGCGCACTCTCTCCGCAGAATCATGACAGACTGACACAAGATGGGAACAGATAATAACGAGGTGAATCTCCAAGATCACCTCTTTTCTCCTCGGTGAACTGTCGACCTGACCAACCAGCAGTTTCCAGTGCATCAGTCTGACCATGATCTCTGAACGCTGCCGGTACATCTTTTTGCTCGCCAGGTATTTTTCACTCGTATTGAAAAAGCACAGGTGTAACTTACAACGTGAACAATGGCTATCTTTGTTTTTCATTTAAATGCTCCAGTAAGGCATGCCAGTGAGCCGGCATAGCCAGGCACTGCAGTTAGGATGGAAATGGAATGCAGCCACAATTCACTTCTGTAATTAGACACATGCTTATCCTGCCACAAAATGCATGCCACTAAAAACAAAAAGTCCACCATCCTCTTTGGAAGTCCTAAAATCAGGTGTGTAAATGCTCTGCTGCGCCACCAAAACATCATTCATACAGGCTCAAAGGGGTGAAGCACTGTTGGACTCAGCTTTTTCCAGTTCATTTAACTCAGGCTGTGATTTCAAATGTATGTTCTGAACAATGGCATCTGATTTCGTGAAGTAAGTTGTCAGATCAACCAAATTCAGAAATAATGGAGGAGAATAATGATAAGCAAAGTGAACCACATTCTTTTTTTTTTACAGTTTCAACCCTGCAGTGCTTATGGTTCCAGAGGAAAGCTCCTCGAAAAGCATCAGAGTTAGTGTAATAATAGCAGACGTTGCTCGGGAGGCAATGCTTCACCACATGTTGTCATGGCATTTTGGAAAATCCCAGAGTTCCTTGCAGCAGAGGCCAGCTGGTCAAGCCCCAAAGCTGATTATTTTGTGAATGGGGGCGCAGGGTGTGTGTAGAGGGTCCGTGGGGATTTCTCAACTATACCTCAAGGCCCATTTCTTCCTAAGGGTTGCTGATCAGAAGGAGGAAGAGTTATTTTAGATTTCAGTTCACCAGCACATTTTTCCCCCCAACATTTATCATTTCATCGAAGAATCAATAACTAACGGAATACTTGAGAAATGTCATGTAGTATGAAACCACTTCCTTTCAAGAATAAATATCTTCAAGATAAATATATTTTTGAGGGGGCTGTCAAGGTTTTCACTTCACAATTATCATGGCCAAAAGCCAAAATTTGAAAATAAATAAATGGTGCTATCGTTCAAATTTATCTTTAACTTTTGTTAATATCATGGTCATCGTCTATAACCGGTATATCACAACTCGGCTATTTTATTTACAGTGTCAATAAAGTTGTGAAAAATGTCTTTCTAGATATGGAGTGATAGAAAAGACGACCAACTAAACACTAATGTTTATTTGTAGGAAAACAATTATATATGTGTGGGTTCACAAAGAAATTAGAAAAGTTATAGAATGACACTTTAAAAGCTGAGATATTTCAAAATGCATTTTCTTCATGCAATGTAACACTGGATTAACACAAGCATTTTGTAGAAGAATATACAGTATGAATAAAAAGAAAAAACATGCTAATTTGGCAAATAACGGACAAGCTGTATTATTATTTTTGTACCAGTGTGTGTTTGTGTGTGCATGTGTGAAGGGAGATCTTCTCAGTTTGAGGACTGGGTCAGTTTTGACTTCCTACTTCTACATCAGACAAAGGTGTCCTCACTGCCAAAAACCAGGTACTCCCTGCTACACGTGTGTGTGTGTGGGTGTGTGTGTGTGTGCGTGTGTGACTGAGGGAGAGGTGTGTGTGTGCTCCACTGACCCTGTCTGACCTTGCTTTCCCATGCCTCCCCCTACTGTCATGAGTGGGCACACACAAAATCACAACTGACTGTTTAGGCCCCAAGGTGCCATCACATGTGATTGCAACAAACCATTGGTTTGGGAAAATGCCGTGTGCTGATGTTGTGTCCTGTAGTGAAAAACAAATCCTACAGAGACTTTTTACCACCAAAGAAAGGGTTGGAAATGGTTCACATGTATCTTGTTCATACCCATGCCCACGTTGGCATTTTACATCATATTGTCTCTGTTTGAGTTTGGTGTGTATTTAAAAGTGTGGATGATGTCATGTCTCTAACCTTGGTGCTACTTTGATTGAATAAATCTTCTCTGGACAGTAAGTGATCATGGGGACGGAAGGGCATAAGAATTCACCAACACATTCTCAGTCCCAGAGGTGTCTTTTCAAAATAAACTTCAGTGTTGACAGGAAACGTATCTGCTTGTTACATATATAGAGTCTCTGTTTAAAATATACTTTCAACAAAGTTTACTTAGTTTTTAGGTTTACTTACTCAACAAAAGCAATTGGTTAGGATTAGGAAACAAAAGTACTTGGTTAGGTGTTACCTAAGTTACGTCCTACCTACCGTCTAGGACTAAGGAACCCTAACCTTTCACAGTAATTCTACCACTTATATTATCAAAAGTATTTATCAGCACCCAAAAGAATAACAGAAATACATTGGCAAACAACAAAATAAGGAGATACATCACTGATAGCTGACTGCTTGGGGTGGTTTGAGGTTTGGGGGCAGATTTTTTCTTGCACTTTCCTCCGCAGACATATTAGAGAATTAAGCCGACGACACCTCCATGAGACGACAATGGTTTCTGGCATCCCAGAACCACCTCCACACCCGCTGTCAGTGCTGATCAGACCCCTACATGCCAAAAATAGACCACCGCCATAACCACCCTGGCGTTATACCTTCGGTTACTGTTGTGCTTGGCGAGCAATGCTTGTTGTTTACCGCAATATGGGCAACATTTTAAATTTGAAGATGCTAAAATTTATGTCACAAATAGGAGGTGGGGATTTGTGCATCTATCAGGGTTGACAAGGGAGGTTGCATTGGGGTCATTGAAGATCTGCATGTGTGTTTTTATCAATGATCCCATGCGTGGGTGTGTGCACGTCTATATGTATGTGCGTCTGCGTGCGTACATGAGCGTGGGAGGTGCCGGCAGGGTACGCCACAAGTACATCTCCCAGAATCCCTCAGTTATCAAAGAACCTAATTGCACCATGAAAAATATAAGCAGGACAAAAATAGAAAAACAAACAGCAAAAACTGTGAGAAGGATAGAATACAGAAGGAAAAGCTCAGAGAGAATGAGAGAACATGAGTACTGTGTGCATTGTCTTAAACGCGTACAGGTAACACTGAGAATATGAAAGAGACTCTGATAGATGGTGAGAGAAAAGGAAGATTGAGTAGATTGGCCAAGATGCCATTACAGAATCATCAAACATCATCGAACAGTTTTATGGTCCCATAGATATAAATTAACTGAACACACTTTGAGGAATCATGATGATAGAACTCTCCTTTACAGAGCCTTAATCTGAGGCGAGAATGTTTCTCTACAACACATATTTACCCAAGCAGACAAAGAAATAGTTGTCATTCACAGTTATGGTGTGAAGAGTTGGCGGACGGTATATGTGTGTGTTTGTGCCGGGGATGGGGGTGTATAGTTAATACATATTCACACTTCAGAGACGCGTGCGCCAACAGTGTTCTGAGGGACTTCACTAAATGGACACATTTAGTGAAGAACTGTTATTGTCTCTGTCTAGACTGTTCCCCTTTGTTCAGTCATCTCAAGCTTTCAACCAGAGAGGTTGGATAGAGAGGTTCATCCTGATAGCCTGTTGGTTATAATGGAACACAACTGAATGAGTGACGTCAGACAAATATGTGTATGTAAGTAAGTTTAATTGATTTCTTTTCAAAAGTATTACAATGGGTCAATATTACAAATTTTTAAAAAGAGCTTGCTGCATTAAAAATGCATTTAAGAATGAATAGGTGTTGACATGAGATCTTATACAGTTTGCATTATAGTTTGCTGACCTGACCACCAGAGGTAGCCTAAGGTTGACAATAAAGCCCACAGCAAACACCAACAAAAAAACAACAAGGCAGAAAGAAAATGCTGCTTGGCTGCAGTATGAAAATAAAATTATGTTTTTGATTATGTCTTTTAATACTGTACTCTTTCGTTTGTCGCTGGTTGAATGGTGCTTCATGGCCACCACACTGCGCACAGCTCCCAAATAGCAAATCACAGCTTTCACGTCAATAATTTCATATATGCCAGGCTCAAGTCTACTACTCTCGTTTCTTTCTTTGCAGCGTCTTTCCACCTGTTATTGCGCCCTACGAGGGAATTAGTTTTGCATCCACAGCCTGCTCCGGGGATGGAGATGACACTCATCAGGATTTTGAGTGATAATGCCAGTTACTGATTAAATATTAGCCTCTAAAGTAAACTCAGCAGTGGACGCTGTTAGCATGTTTCGTGGTTTGGTTAATCTCTTTTGAAACTCGGGTTGAGAAACTTGCAAGATTATGCTAGATAAAACAAATTAATAATTACCCAACGGACAAACCCAGGCAAGTGTTGCCAAAGTTTTGCCAAATCTATTGATAAAGTCGCCAAGTCAGCAACACTGACAGCCCGTCAGGTCTCCCTCCAAAGCCACTCCCCCAAAATTCAGATTATTTATACTGAACATGTCTATTGTACTCACAGCTGTTAAGCAAATTTAAGAAGACTCCGGTGACCTGCAATAAGTGCACGGAAAGAGTGAGCTCAGGCAGACAGTTAGGAAGGTAGGAAGACAGGTAGACGGGCCATCAAGTCATATATATATTTTATTCTATTTATTGATTGCACGCGGGATGTAATGAGAACAACATATTGTTGATGAAGATCACCTAACGTAGCTTTATCCAATGTAAATAAATAGTCTTAAAATTAACAATCCCCATTCTCCAATTCATGCAGGGGGCGTGTAGCAGGGAGCATCAAACGTGCCATTGGTTTGTAAAGGTAACGGATTTAGAAGTAACTAACCCGGCTCTGTTGATCACACAGTTTAACGCAAATGCAGGGGGGGGGGGGGCGCTTGATAGGCACAATGAAGTAACGACGTTACATCTGGAAGTGGTAACGAGGTAGGAGTAATGAAGTCATCAATTGGAGCAGCAGTGGGGTTCACCTGTTCAGGTTTCTGTGATTGGAGAGACTTGCGCTTCACTCCGCCCCCCCCCCCACCCCCGGCGCGCTGCCCGCCTCCCCAAACCAAGAGCGAACACACTCGTCACTTGCTTCCTCTACCCGCTGCATAACATGAGCTCCCTTCCCTTTGAGTGGACGTACAACGATACAGATGGTTTCCCAACGGCATCCCGCTTCATGCTGACCGAAACTGTTATTATTTAGGAGAAATATCTCCCCCCCCCTCCCCATTCCCACGGTTACCGGTTGTGTTTTTTTTTTTTTGGATGCGCCATGCAATCTCGCCGGTGGAGTTGTGGAATTCGGCTGGTGGCGTGGACGTGTGTTTGGAGTCTGACATTGCTCGGAGCGTGGTGCATCCCCGCAAATGAAGGTAAAACGCGCACTGACACTTGGTGACACCGCTGTTTGGTCCACGACTTTAATTGGCACTGACAAGTCTGACCGGTTAAAGGTCCGTCTCCGGTGCTCCACACCATCTGCAGTTTTGAGGCTGTTTAAAAAGGAGGTCCTCTATAAAACGAAATTGAGCAGATAATGTTTATGGCAGCCGTGTCCCCCTAAAGTCCGTAATAATGTGTTCCGAGAGTGTAAAAAACACGAAGTAAAAAAAAAAGACCTTTGATCAGAGCATGCGTCTCTCCAGATAAGCAGTCCTTGGAGGACTTGGCGGCGCCGACTGACGCGCAGGGCGCTGCGAAATTCACTGTGAACATCATAAACATCGTCCTGTGCAGCTCATACTGTTGAATTGGCATTGACCTTAAGCGCTTTATTGTGCTTTAAAAAAAGAAGTAGGAGGTCAGCAATTCAACTTGAGTTTTGACATATCTTATAATAATGGGAACTTATAGGTTTGTGCTGCGATGTTTCACTTGATTCCCTTTACAGGTTATTTGAGGTTTAGTCTAGTCTGACATTCTGTCTTTAAAGATGCGGTTGAAATCCCTTTAACACTGTCAGTTCAGATGGCTTGCAGTAATGTTACTTTTCTTGTCAGCTATTAACAGTTTCACTTGGCACCACCACCTCATTTGGCGCAATGATTTCCATTACGCGTGAGGTGAAAACTGTTTACTTCTGAATATCAAATATGGACATTTGCAACGAGGCAAATGTCCATAAGGGAAATAAGTGCAACGTGTGAATCAGTGTGTCAAATATTGTTCCCACGCCATTGTCCGCAGGCTGAGCAGCATCGTAATAGCTCGAGATGAATGCCATTGTTTGGGGGGCTACTAGACAGCATTATCCGGGAAAGAAAGAACATCCATCAACCTGCTTATTCTTCTCGTGGCAGATTTATTTCTTCAATGTTAAGATTCACAAAAGCATTTCCCAAAGTGTGACCATGGGACAGCCGGGGGTCCTGCAGGGCATCTTTCGGTAACATGTCAAATAATTAAAGTTTACCTGGAATGTAAAGGTCACCTCTTTGTGTCCTCTGAATTAAATTACTGTGGGGTTTTTGGTTTAATGGGATACATTGCATGTTGTAGTGTCGGCGTACAAGTTACACAAAGGAGTGAAAAGTTCGATAAAATCACTTGAAAGAAAGGGTATTTTACTGAAAATCTGTCCGTGCCAATTACTCATGAGGATTGCTGTTTGTATCCGCAGTTGAACATACTTGAATTCCTGCCTTGTTAAAATCAAGCTTCAGGCTGCGAGAAGCGTGAATCAATGGCAGCCTGGATCATAAGTTTATGTTTTGACTGCAGTGAGAGAAAAGAGAGAGAGAAGTCCTCACAAACACACGATCTCTCACATCATCTTCCAATGAGCCAGGCATTTCCTCTCCCTGCTGTCTTCGTTCATCACACATATATCCTTTGTTTTGCTCTGCAGCGGCACATTTAAGATTTTTTTATTTCCTGTCTCTGTCAAATTTGACTGAAAAAGTGCAAACATTTTCTCCTTTATTTCAAAATACAACAGTTTAAACACCTCACCCCTTTCGCCAAATTCAACACAATTTTTAGACGAATTTGGCACGTATTTGTATCGCAACGGATAATCACACATCGTATGCATAATTGGAGGGGAGGGTGAAGCCCGTAATTAAAATAGCCGCTACCCTCTCATTGGGCTAATTTATTGTAATTGAAAAAAGTCACATTAAACCATTTTTCAGCTCGCTTTAGACATCTTGGCGGAATCATCGGGGACTCTGGGCACTGATGTTTCAATGTGTCCTCACATTAAACAGCAGACTTGCCTCATGAACAGAATTTTTAAAGAAAGGCCCTGATGCCTCTTTAATAACATTCAGCAGTGAGGACATGTTACCCTGCAGTGGGGCTTCACCGCTCATGACTGATGCTGCTGAGGAAAGCTGTACACACTCTGCCAGCTTGATTAATTCCCCCTGTTGAAGCGAATCCATTATTTTTGAAATTGATCACTTTAATAGAACATCCCGATGCAGAGCCAGATGCCTTCACGTCTGTTGTCGAGATTCTTTTTTTGTCTGTCATTAATAATAATGTCTGACTAATGAGGGGTGTGTTAAGTGACACTTTGGGGAGTTCAAAACTCATATATTTGCTTTTTTTATTGGTAATGGCGTTGATGAAATGAGGACAGTAGATTTTGGGTAGTTACAGTAAATGGCTCGATGGAAGTGTGTGTTTGCCCGCTTACCTGTGGGTCTCCGTTTGAGAGAGAAGGGTGGCCTTAAAGCCCAGAGCGATCCAAGCCAACATGCAAATGTCACATTCAAACATCACAACACACAGACAGGAAAATAAAGGCAAATGTGTTGAGCAAATTACTTACTTACTTATTTACTTTTGGTTTCAGAAGTAAGAGGTAGGACGTGGTTTCAGACGAACCCCATCCCCTGCTCGATTGCTACAAATGTGCAATTAAAAGTAAATGGCAGCCATGTCGCTCTCGGCTCTGTGATCATTTCAAAGATCATTTTTATCTGTACTCCCCATGCTGAACATCTTCTCACTCTTCCAAATTTTTTTGAAATATTTAGAATATCCTTGAAGTATTGTCACCACAAGCCTTTCAATCGCTTCACTCATTTCAATGGCGATGACTTTTAATATGAAGTTCTGTCGATCATTGTCGCGGCTGATCTCCAACTTGTTCGGTGATTTGATCCTTAGAGAGAGAGAGAGAGAGAGAGAGTGTGAACGAGGTAACGTGTCCCTTATGATCTAGTTCAGCATCACTTATCTCCTCTTTATGGCCTAATTAGTTGTCTAATCGCCTCCTAAGGACATCTTTTATTATTCTCCGCAAAGCAGCGGAGACAGTAAGACTAGTGTAGTGTTGTGTGTGTGTGTGGGGGTGGGGGTGGGGGGTGGGGGGGTTACAGAGCGAGCGCGTCTCGGATAGTGAACTAGCTTCCGCCTCATATTTTGCACCTTCTCACTGTGGACCTCTATTCTTTTGTTGACATCAGGGCAGGGTTGATAAGAGGATGGGCTGTCTTGTAATAAAGCTTATCGGAGGACGGGAGATATTGTGCCCAACAGCTGCTTTTCGGACGTGGATAGTATTTATGAGGGTAAACCTTTGGACGATTGATTGAATCTCTTGCATGCTGTTATTGGTCTTTGCTCTGTATTAATGTTTCACTACGAACCTCCTCTTGCTGCCAAGAATCAACACAAGGGATATGTCGGCAAGATACTCTGGTTACTCACTGCTCTGTGAAGCTTCATCACAACTAAGGGAAGAGAGATGGTCAAACATATTGCGATGTGGATTCCAGTGCCTTCTGCAACTAGCACTCACTCACAATTTAAATTTGGCAGATCCCGTGGGAAAATAATTGACAGTCCAACATTCAAAATTTAAATTGTGCCAATAGTGTGATATCCACACCAGCTGTCGTGGATGATGGGGCATTAGTTAGGCATCTGTAATGGAAAATGTCTACTTAGTATATATTTCTACTTTGTATATTGTGTAAATGCAAAAGTACTTGTAATTTTCTTATGTGTATTTTATATTCTTATAAAACACAACTGTTTTATAACTTGTGTAGACTATCATAGGCTTGCATCATGTAACTTGTGATCCATGCAGCTGACTGCCTGCACACATGTCCCCTTCTTCTTCGTGTTGGATAACAAGCACCTACTGTATGTTCACATGTTCTGTGCCTTAAGGATAAAACGTATGCATCTGTGTTTCTGTTGTAACGCAGATAAAGAACTTCTTCTAGTTCTTTAACAGCATGGCCTGCACGGGATGAAACAGGCCCCCCACCCTTGATCACTCTCTTTATAACTCTGTGATTTTTTTTTTTTTTTTTTTTTTTTTTTTTTTTACTTCTGGAGTGCACACTTCTGCAGACTCCAAGTGACTCTGTATAACTGTGCCTCTTCTGTTTGACAATATTCTTCATTTCAGCTTAAAAAGGCTCACCAGCGGGTAAATTCATTTTTCCACCACACGTCTCACTGTTAGTCATTTGCAAAAATGTGAAATATCACACTGGTGGGAGAATCTTTTGCGTATAAAATACTTCGATTTGGCAAATACGAGTAATTTCCATTTTTGGCCGCCTTCCTTGTCGGTGTGATCACATTTGAACCCAGGATTTGTCAGGTTAGCGGACCGACTTATAAAGACGGCTGTGAACGGCAGTTTAAATCGACAGCGGTTAAAAAACAAAACAGTCACGTGACTTGCATCATGGAAAAAAAGTGTGTAACCCTGACCCTGACCTTTTTATACCATTAGAGGAACCCAGTAGCTGATCAGAGTTACACTACATCACATGTGTCAAGTGGGTTCAGTGGGGATGGTGTGTGAGCGTAGACGACCTAAACCGGACATAGTGCATCAAAATGTCCATTCCTCTAAGAGGCAGGCATTCTCCAAACACCACATTTGGTTCTAATGACTGCTTTGGATTTTTATTGAAGCTTATTTGTATCCTTGTAAAATTGAAGTGAGGATATATTGTGATTTAAAGCATGTAGGGACTGAAACAGTGAATCTGCAAGTGGTTAAGTATTCTGTGGAGGCTCTGAAAGGGAGATATCTTAGACCAGTTAGCATGTATAACATATACTACTTCTTCTATTACTAGTATGCTGAAATGTCTAGCTCTCAATCTGCTCCCATTACATGGAGACGAGAAGCTTGACAATAGAGCGTTCAGTTGGACTTTCTCTTTTATTATTTGAGTGCACGCTGTGCCTAGACGCTGAACAAGCCAAACGTTATCACAGATGAGATAAAGAGAACTGAACTCCGGCCCGACAGAACTTGAGTCTTGTTTTTTAAAACAGCGAGAACGTTCATACAGAGCAGTGGGAGGATAATGCAGAACTCACGAGAGACTATATGCCGTCACCAGTGTTGCACAAGTGGTCAGGTTTATTGCACTTGACAGCTTTCAACTGAGAGAGCTGAGAGAGCTGAGAGAGCTGAGAGAGCTGAGAGCACCGTTGGGGCACGGAACCACTCGGGAGTGTCAACAAGATGCACAAAAGAGTGTAACTAGATGATAGCCACTTGTCTTGGCACAACACTCCAGGCCATGCCAAATGTTATGTCAACTCATCATGTGGCTTTTAAACAACTTTTGTAATGAATTCCTTTCAAAGTCATCATTTAAAACCAGTTTAGTAGGTTACAGAGATTGAAAGTGGTCATTAACCTGACACGCACTTTCACAATTCTCCAAACTCGCATCCAAATCTACACAGCAGTCAGCCTCGGTGATATACCTGTCACGATTTCACCTTTTATTAGCTGAATACATATGATTGTAAATTGTTTTATGTTGGTCGTTTATCCATACTTAACGCTGCCTGTGTTTCTAATCTTTCACAGTGAACCTGCTGGATTCTCGCTCTGTGATGGGAGACCTAGGATGGGTGGCCTATCCTAAGAATGGAGTGAGTATGACCATTGCTAAGATCATTCAATTGTTGGTTGATTACAAAAGAAGAAGAAGAAGAAGAATACAATTTGACAAATGCTGTTATGGTGACACCTACAACTTTTTAGTGTCATTGTTTCATGATTGGTTGTCTTCTTGGAGGCTCCTGTTGAGTAGAAGTATACATATGTGTTCTTCTGTTTCTTTTTGACACAGTCGAAACACCTTATGACATGAAAACAAATCTATGTAGTTCAAATATCTTTATCTTCTTTCAGAAGATTCATTACCCATCAGCAATGGCTTGACTCTGTCTAACAATAAACTCGCGTCCGTCCAAAACAGTTTATGTAGTTGTGAACTCGCTTTCAGCGTGTGACCAAAGGCACCTGTGTCGTCATTATTTCACACTGAACTACCGGCTCTTCAATTGTTTTATCAAGGTTATTTCAGGTCATTTCATTACCAAGAACTCTCAGTTCATTATCAGGGTCAATTGAATTCATGAATAAGATGTTGAAAGTCACCGCGGGATATATTATTCTCAAGCCAGGAATTGAAATGCCATTACCAAGTATTCCCATGGGGACGGCTAATTAGAGAATGACTCACTAGAGTTGGAAAACACTTATTTTGTGGTATTGTATATTGTGTTTTAATGAAAAAGAACCAGCATTTAAAATAAATGTATTAATGTATTCTGGAGCGTCAACACGACCTCGACTCAAGAGACTGTAACTGACAGCCGAATCTGCCACCTTTTGTTGGTAAAAAATGAAATTTCCCAACCTCCAAGGGATTGATAGTGCTGCTGCGGTCACTCTAAACAGGAATTAATTTTGTGCATCCATTTGATCCACATAGGAAAATGTCTCACATAGTCGCCACTCCTGTTGGCAAATATGCAGCTATTACACACCGGACCAATAGTGCTGACCGTAGCGTTTTGTCAGCTCTGGGTATTCAAATCACGGCCCACTCTGTGGCTGTATGTAGATGGGAGAGATGGTGCTGACAAAAGCAGCCGTATGCGCATTTCATATTAATGACGATGTGATTATGGCATGTGGTTTCTAGAGTGCACCCGCATAAATAACAGCTTTCAGGGGGGGACGGAGGAACAGGAAAGAAAAGACGCGATAAGGCCATGTAAGGATCTCATAATGACATCCTCTCTTATTAGCTCTTAGGTTTTTGTTCAGCTCCAGTTTCAAGTGATTAAAATGTATTTTTTTTTAATCTGTTCAAGTTGACTGACAGTGAAAGGACAAACATGTCTGACAAAATGAATAATTCATTCCCTGTTTGGCATTTTAAATAACAGACGTTATCGTTGTTGGCCATTATATTTCCCATCATGCTCACCACATATACGGCAGAACCCAATCTGCAGCATGCTCTCGCACGTTCGCCACGCGCACAAACACACATTTGGCAGCAACAATCTTCCGTGGCTAAATAGGACGTTGAGGAGGCACAGAAGTTTTTTTTTGTTCCAGATGGTTTGTTTCATCCCTGGTTTTCTCCTCCTCCATCATCATCTCTCCTCTCATTCTTCACTCTTGTTTTCACTTCTCATCCCCTGCCCCTCCCATCCTTCATTGTCCCCGAACATTCATTTTTACTCCTTTTTCCCCGTGTTCTTCTCATTCTTGTCATCTGCTCGTCTGTTCTTTATCTCACCATCTCCTTACCGCTGCGCTCTTCTCCCAAAGCTCCAATGTGCTTTGAAAGTTCTTGAAACATGCATTTTAGCAAAAGAGAGATGGGAGTAAAATAAGGGATTTAAAGAAAAGTGTTTGAAACTTAATGGATGACCTTGAATATGACACATTTCAATGAACAGCGGGACACTGACGTAGTAGGTTGTAAAAACACAATTAATAGCTTGATTTTTTTACTAAAAACCTTTCTCGCCTCATCTATGATGAGCTCCTTGAACAGTTGAGTGTTCTTCTCTTCTGTATACACAGCCTTCTTTATTCACAAGCATATTATAAACTGAAATTAGAAAGGCCTTACGAAGTGTTCCTTTATTGAAAAATCTATTACGGAAGTCTGGCGATGCTGAGAGACGGGTGTGGTGTGTGACAGAGGTGGAGATCTGCAGGCGGTAACGGCTTGAAATGGACAAAGAGTGTGAGAGAGAGAACTCGGAAGAAAACCCAGGCTCCTGTGACCTCGCGAATAAAAGTCCTCTTGAATGCGAATTCTTCATGGCCAGTCAGGAAGACAGTGATAAACTAGAGAACGAGACAAGAAGATCTTAAAAGTGGAACTAGTTTCATTTTGTCTCCTACCCGTGTCTCAGTATAGGTTGATTACTGCAGCAGAACGGATGAGGTTGAAAGGGGTTTAGGTCGGAGAGAATAGAGGGAAATGGTGTGTGTACGTAGTTGAATGCAATTAAATAGCGCTTGATGATGTAGGACGATATTCATAGGTTATTTGACTGATGAAGAAACAACAAAGAGGATTATTAGGAAGAAAGCAACCGCCAAAGTTTAAGTATTTTGCTTGAGGCTCTACATTTGAGCACATTTGAGTTATAGTTAGACGACACTGAGCTGGTGTCCTTGGAATTTCAGTTGGCGAATGAAAGGTTGCTTCCTCACTATTGCTGATCATATGCATTTGGGTGGATTCTTTTATCTGCTGCTTCTTAAAGCATCTTGAAGGGAGAAGAATAAAGTAAGAAAAGTCATGAATGAAGGTTCCATTAAAGGGATGGATCCCACAATATGGATTATTTTATTCTGTCCATCAGTCTCAATTACCTCCCATTTTGCTCAGTCTTTATCCGAACATTAGTTGGCAATGGCCCCTGGGCCTGTAAAGATGTTGACACACCAAGCCGACCTCAAAGAACCTATTGGCTGACTGATGACACACGTTGTGACGCCTTAAGTCACCTCAATTTTTCTGTTTCAAGTTTTTGTTTGAAGAAAACACAAAGACAACTGTCCCGCGCCACGCTACGGGCCTGCATGAAAGGAAATGGTCTGCAGAAAAACCTTTCTTTACACAAAGACGAACTAGCCCACCATTCTCCCACCACTGTGAATCTGTTGAAATGGACTTAATGCAGAATACCAGACTGTCTGACCCAAAGTTGCAAATGAGAATGTTAAATTAGTTTTTTTTTCATTGGCTGCTTCTGCCTTTCCACTGGGCTGAACGATTTGAGGAAACTATCTAATTCTTTATGTAAAAAAAAAAAATTATCCAAGTTTCCTAGGGTCCCATGTGACATCTTCAAATGTCTTGTTTTGTATAACAGTCCACCATCCTGAATATATTGTTTAGTTCATAAATGTAATTTAAGAAAGCAAATCCTCAAAGCTGCAACCAGAGAATACTTATTTTTGCTTTAAGAAATGACTTTATGACCTAATCGATTATTAAAACGGTTAGCAGTTAATTCTCTGAAGACTAATGGACTTATCGCCGCAGCTGTAATTGCAAATATTTTTCCGACCGACATTGCAATTTCATTGTGAATCGTTTCTATAAATCAAACCCCAGTCTTAGTAGTTGTGATATACATATATTGCAATAATACTGCTGGCTTTGGCCAAGTGTGTTATGTGCACTTTGTATTATGACATAATAAATCCATCATTATCATTTTAGATATCGGACTGACAACCCTGCACTTACATCTGCTTAAGTTGATGATGGATGATTAGCTCATTAGTCTTTACGTTAGTGTGAGAAGCAAAAAAAAAAAAGAAGCAAAACAGAAAATGAGGTGGAACCATGCTAAATTGGTGTAACTTGCTTTGCTGTACAGCCACTCGGAAAGCTCTCTTTCATCGACCGCCTCTCGCTGATGCAGCATGTTCAATTGACCAAAGATAAAGGCAAGCTAGCATCAAAGGTGCTGAACGCACTGCAGAAATACTCTGGGCAATAGTGAGGCACAGACACTCAATGACGGCTAACAGTTGGCCCGACGTGTCAGGGTCCTGGACTCTCCGTCCCTAATGAGGAAGGGCAGCGGCTGTTTGAGCAGTTGAAGGAGTGTTTGCATAGGGATTCGTTCTGCTGCAACTCGTACGCTATTTAGCAGGCCTGGTTTTCCCTTAATGCACATGACGGTACCATAAGGAAGGGAAGACAAGGTGGCGGGAGGAGAGGGGAGCGGGGCTATACGAGAATGGCGGACAATCGCTAGAATAAGGTGTGACGGAAGGGATGGTCGGGGACAAGGAAGAAGAAGACGGGAAGTCAGAAGCTGCAAGTTGAGGAGGCTGAGATGGAGAAGGGTGGGGGGGAAGCGGACGAACAGTGTTTCTAGGTTAGACTTAAGATTGGATAATGAAAGGAAGAATAGAGGACACATGGAGGGAAAATGATGATGGACACGGATGACATGAAAAGGCAGAGGAATGAGGCACAAGAAGAGTGACGTTGGAGTGAATTAGATTGGAGCAGAAATAGGGGGGGAATGTTGTAGGTGTGTGCGCGGGGGGTTCTAGGGATAAGGAGGGAGAGGGACAGTTCTATCACAGTGTCATGACGGTCAGCGGTAATGGGCGGTAATAATAAGTTGGGGACAGCTTTATAGACTTACAGCCAGGAGGGCACTCAGCACAGCCACAGGGGGTCTGCTGACGGATGTGACTCACACACGCGCCCACACACACACGCCCACACACACACACACACACACACACACACACGATAGTCAACAAAACAAACGCACGCTAATGAGGAGCCAGAGGGATGCCTATAGGGACAGTTCAGTGTAGGGAGCGAACTGAAATAGAGGCAAGCGCTGCGTGAGGAGGTCTGAAAGGCCTGACATTTTTTTTTTTATTTTTTTTTTTTTGAACTCTGATTATTGGGATCATTTGCCACTGTTGGGACCAAGAACTCTCAATCTGTTGGCTCTTTGAATTGTATCAATTCACCCAAATCGCACCAAAACAAATCGTATTGCTAGTGGTATCTAGCCATGCAGATCACTTTGGTTTCACGTGTCCAGGTGTTGAGATAATTACCCCTAAATCGTCTGCTGCCACCATAATATAATGTGATTAAAGGGCATTTTGTTCACGTTGCTCAAAGCTTTGAAAAAACACGTCAGAAATGTAGCTTTTAAAAAACACAATGTCCAATCTGGAATCTTGAGGGAAAAAAACGGCAGGAATCTTAGAAACACATATGTGGAAACTTCATTGTGTGAACCCGAAAGTGTTTGTGTGGCTAGATACCACTATAGGAAAAAAGATTTCTTAGAATTATGAATGAACTGACCCTTTCACGAAGAGGTTGTGTGAATTGCATGAAAGTGAGGTGGCCGGGCTGAAGATGTCGCCGTCACATTTGTAAATATCTGTAAAATGTAATGTAGAAATAGTTATTAGTTTTTCAAAGCAACACTTTGGTTTCTACAGTGCCTCACATTAGTATGGGTGGTCCTGATTAGTATGCTGCCCTCTGCACTGAGCTTTGTGTTTGCTTCGGAGGCCCACCCCACCTAATACCATGTACAATAGTTTTAAAGATCCCATGCATTTGAACTTGAGCTCATTCCTGGAAAGCGCAAAGTCATCACAATCCCTTCCTTCTGCCCGTGACTACTGTACCAAATCTGTCCCTTTTCTCCATAAATAATAGCCCTTTGTTTTTTTGCTTAAGATGTCTCGTTTCTAGCCTTTGCCAGGAAATGCATCGATGATTATGGTTATCATTTTATGCAACCTTTTTTAAAAGCAAAGGAGTCACAACTCCTGCTAACTTGAATGGAAGTGTGTGCGTCTCAGTGCTCTTTTCAAACTGGCAAATGGCTCCTGTTCGAGTGTCGTGTCAATTTACATCAGTAATCAAACACTGTTATTACAGTAGAGCTGCAAAGTGGGCTGGACTTCCAGCGGCAACAAAGGCAACCACACTTTCTACACAGATACTGAAGCCGTTTGGTTCCAGGCATAACTGGAGAAGGTTGTCTGCGAAACTCCCTGCTGGTGTGTGTGTGTGTGTGTGTGTGTGTGTGTGTGTGTGTGTGTGTGT
>NW_022280046.1:3927358-3957358 GCF_004355925.1 Anarrhichthys ocellatus
GTGTGTGTGTGTGTGTGTGTGTGTGTGTGTGTGTGTGTGTGTGTGTTAAGCTGTGTAAAGCCTGGTGGATCTGTGTGATCTAACCAGTAATAGGCTTAATGTCTGCACTGTGACTGACTGGGCTGGAGTCTGGGAGAGATCGGGACTCAGTCACACTCAAGCACCCACAGATCAGGTCTGTGCATCTACAGTGTGTACTTGTGAAGACATAATGGATTTAGTTTGACCTTTACCCGGGGCTATGTCTAACCTTTACTCTTAATAAACTAAGAGTCAACCCTCAAACAGCCCCTTTGAAGAATTCAGGTTGGTTGAAGTTGAAAAATGTGATTCTCTTCACAATGTATTTAGGAAATACATATTTCTGGCGATAGGGTTAGAAAGCGTGGGCTAAACCTTTTGCGGTTGTCGTTAACAGCTTATTTTGCGGCAAGCAAATAAGTGGCATCATGTCCTATCTGACCCATTTTCAGTTTATAGTTGTGCTGTCAGCTCTTTGTCCACAGCACATAACAGGCAGACAGCATGGAATAGAAATCATTCAACTGTTACTTTAATTTACGTACTAATTTGGCGTCCTCTCTTCCAAATAATCCAGCCACAGACCTATCCATTCATGATTTAACATGGAATGGAACATTTTAGGATCCTCTTTACCCCGGGTATGTGCACCAACATTAATCGTTTGTTAGAAAGGCTTTTAACAATGTAACAGAAGTGATCCTGACCAGTCATAAACTACAGATGGAACATAATCCAACAATGTAATCCTTCAAATCACACTTCAGGATACTCTCTCACTAATGATTCGAATTGGAAATACAACTGATTTAGAAATGGCATAGATGCAAAGTAGCCGACAAAAGTAAAAACGCTTTGTAAACTCAAGCTAATGTGGCGCTGAGAAACCTTTCTCTTCCACTTTGTTTGATGATCATTTAGAGATAAATGTATTCATTACTTTCATTTTCATTTTTAGCCTGAGATTTATATCGTCAAAAATATTTTACAGTTTTAAACAGTTTATTTTGGTAGTACTTTTTATTACTTTTCAGTTTAATGTGCAGTGATCTAGATTTATTTATTTAGGCACCAATACTTCCTTCTGTAATTGAGTCAGAGATTGTTCATTCCAGTTTATGTATATATTATTTTTTCTCTAAGGGGAGGGGTATTGGCCGGTAATCGGCTATAGGCTTTTTCCTGCTCGGCCTCTTATTAAAATGTTCTCACTTTCCAGAGATGTGGTCACTGTTGATGCCTAAAACTCATATCGGTGCTCTAAAAGATGGAAGTACAAAAGCACAAACACACAATATGATTAATCAACCCAGAGGCATGTGCATTTGAAGGTATAGTCAACACTTGACTATACCTTCATTCATCCACAAATGGTTCAGAAACTGAATGATAATACGCAGAAAAGAAAAGAGGCCGACTAAAGCAGGGAGGAATGAGAAGGGGAAAAAAAGACAAATTGAGAACAAGACAGAGAAGAGAGAGAAAAGACAAAGACAGAAGGTTGTACACGGCGACTAAAGCAAGGGGTTGATTAATATGGGCTATTAAGCTATAACACCAGATCATAGTCTGGTCCCTCTGGCCATTACAGTGACATGATGAAGCGCCTGTATTAGCCATGGGAGAGTGCTAGTGATGCAGATAATAGCCACCTCCCAGGAGACTTGCAGAGGGAATTAATGCTGCTGTCTGACACACACACACACACACACACACACACACACACACACACACAGGCATAGATGCAGACGCTCACACACACACACACACACACACACACACACACACACACACACACACGTGCTTGAACACTGACTGAGTCATTTGCATATATGCACACATACAGGCAGGAACCAACACACACACGCTTATGGAGGTATGGCTATGCACTACACACCGATGAACACACCTTTAAGGGCAGGTTAATCATTTTTTTTGCTGACAACTCCACCCCCCCCATTCATGGTAAATGCATATATACCCCATAACACTATCTCATTATTTTCTGTCTATTGCAGTAGGAGCAAACGAGGTGGAAGGGATGAGGATTATTCTGCTATCTATACCCAGCCACACACACACACACACACACACACACACTCTTTATAATTTCCTCGCCAGTGTTAAGCCTCTCAAACAGGTTCACGTAGCTCATTCTTACTGCATCTCCATGGTTCTCAATTCATCAATTTATTACATCTGGGTATTATTCAAAATATTCTGATATTGGCACAGATAATCGAGTTTTGTCGATACCATTACTGCAAAGTATTGTACTTAAGTAAAATACTGAGGTTCTTGTACTCTGTTCTCTGTCTCAGTGGGAGGAGATCGGGGAAGTGGACGAGGACTACGCTCCGATCCACACTTACCAAGTGTGCCGGGTGATGGAGCAGAACCAGAACAACTGGCTCCACACCAACTGGATCCTGACCGAGGGCGCCCAGCGGGTCTTCATCGAGCTCAAGTTCACCCTGAGAGACTGCAACAGCCTGCCCGGCGGGGTCGGGACCTGCAAGGAGACGTTTAACATGTATTACTACGAAACGGACGGGGGCGAGGAGGAAATGGAGGACGGAGAGATGAGCGATGGAATGGGGATGACGGAGGAGGAAGACAGGGCGATGAAGGAAAGCAGATACATCAAAATTGACACCATAGCAGCCGACGAGAGCTTCACCGAGCTGGACCTTGGGGACCGCGTGATGAAACTCAACACGGAAGTCCGCGATTTAGGTCCCCTGACTCAGAAGGGCTTCTACCTGGCTTTTCAGGATTTGGGGGCCTGTATCGCTTTGGTGTCTGTGCGCGTTTTCTACAAACGCTGCCCGCTTCTAGTGAAGAGTTTGGCCGAGTTCCCCGACACCATCCCAGGCTCAGAGGCTTCACAGCTGGTGGAGGTAGTGGGCCGCTGCGTCAATAACTCCCTGCCTTTATATGAGCCTCCCAGGATGCATTGCAGCACGGAGGGAGAATGGCTGGTGCCGATCGGGAAGTGCGTGTGCCAGCCGGGATTTGAGGAAATCAACGGATCGTGTCAAGGTAAGAGGAAGTTTGTGTGCAAAGTGGTGCTCGTATAAACAGTTTAACTGATTAAATTTTCTTTTCTTTTTTTCGTCACCAGTCAATTTTAAATGTGAGAATTTCCAGCTTTTTACTTAAAATCATCTCCCAGGGTTCACATTTTTGGTCTTTTTTGGGTTTGTCGGTGCGTGACTGTTTGCTTTGGGTTGCCGTCTTCATCCCATTTGTTTATTTTTATATCCATGCACATGTTTGTTTTTAGTATTGTGTGCTTGAGTGTGTGCACAGACGGGTTTTATTCTTTTACTAAGAGTGTTTCTTGCTTATGCGTCATTCTTAGTGGAGGAGGGTATTCCCCCGAGCCCAGCAGCACTTTGCTGCTCTCATCCAGCCGCTGTTCTGCTCCGAGTCGAGCCCAAAAACTCCCACCACCGACCTTAACTGCCATTTCCACGGGCGCCCAGGGCCTCTCTATTTTCCTCCCCTTCACTCCTCTCCAATCTTCTTTAAATTACTCAATTTTCAGACCTGAACACTAGACTCTACTTGCGCAAACCAAGAGCATCTCTGAGTGGCGTGGCGAAAAAATTTCAGAAAGAATTCCAGAGAAGTTATTACAGCGGCATGGAGCTGCGTGGTATGGAACATCGAAATGTGTGATTTATTTGGTGGCTCTCGAGTGTTTCATCTCCGCCAATAGAGTGTCAGCCTCAAGCGATGAACTAAAATATTGGTCCCAGATGCTCAACTACACATGGCCGACTCCTGAACAGTACATGCAGAGGTTTGCTTAATTTTTTGCTGTTGCATGTGCAGTATGATGAATCATTTTCTTGGCTTTGATCATTTGAGGAGGCTGGTTGCAGGTGTGCAAGGCTCAGTGCTTTCAGGGAGCATTTCACAAATCAGATTTTCTATTGAATTCATCACACCATGCCTCCAGAAGTAAAGCATGGCCTTTTTAGATGCAGCATATGTCTTCTAAAAAAACAAAAAAAAACAAACCCGTAGTGTAATAAAGTGTGCACCATCTCCAGCTTAACTTTATCAGACATGGAGTCTCTGTGGGGAAATCATTAGGAAATAGCTGTCAAGTGTGCCATGTGACCTGTGGCTGATGAGGCAAACAAAAATAAATGCAATAAATATCTCTGGCGTTTTCATTCTGTACTGTGTATATCAGGTTGTAGCCATGAGTATTAAAAAAAAAAAAAACACTTGTGTTTTGTCCCTTTGAGAGAAGCATCTTTGAGGATGTTGTGTTACTGTATACTGGAACATATACTGTATAGAATAAAGATGTATGCACTTTAGAATTACTCAGAATACTAAGAATTACACATAAAAAGTAGTAGTGTCATTAAAAAAAAAAAGCTTTTTGGGCTCTTGGTTTGGACTGGCTGTCTGCATTATTGGCAACGTGCTTTAGTTGTTGACATACTAATGCTTGTACAGTAGTACAAACAAATACTGTAGACTGCAGTTTTGTTTTCTCCAACTGTCGGTTGTTTGGATCACCCACCACCTTGATCCAGGCTGAAATATCTCAAAAACTAATTAGATAGATTGGCAGGGATTTTTTACAGACGTTAAAGCTCCCCAGGGTTTGACTTTTGTGGTTCAGACTGAAACACACACACGGACGGCCGTGGCTCATGGGGTAGAGAGGTTGGTGGTACGATCCTTGGCTTGCTACGTGTCCTGTGCCGATGTGTCTGTGAGCAAGACACGGAACCCCTAATCGTTAATCGGACAGTGGCCCTACACTTCAAACTATGAAGCTCCAGGTACCCCTCTAGCTTCAGGTTGTGCACCTGTCAGTTTTCCACAGGACTTGAAATAAGTCAACATTGACATTTGGTTTCACACGGGACACCAACACCAATCTCCTGGGTAAAGGCCCTGTGTTTATTTGACCCATCCATCCATCCATCCATTGTGAGCTTCAGTATGCTGACGGTAGCAGTAGGTAACGTCTGTTCAGCCTCAGAGCCACAAGCATGGCTGTAGACTCTTCGTCTTGTTATTCTTAATGGTTCTTTGTAGTAAAAGGAACATTTTTGATGGTGCTCACAAAAAGTTACTGTATATCCAGCACCATGTCAGCTGCATGTGCGATACCTCTGTTCATGTACACTGTGGTGCTGTTATAGAAATGTGTTTTCGTGAACTATGAAATCTAGCACAGGGAAAAGAGAAATTGAAATGCATAGTTTATAAAGACTATATATTTTGCATGTTTTCCCTCTTAGAGATGTAGATATATTGTGTATATGCATGTGTCATAAACCCAACATGGAGGAAACAGCTTTTCCGTTTTCATTTTCTCGTGGGCAGATGATGCTAAAGTATATCATTCACAATGTTCAAAAGCCTAGTTGGATTGAAGTGTGTTCACACTTTTTCATAGATAGAAAATAAAAGCACTACGCGTGTGAGAAAGAAGTGGTCTGTGTCTGTATGGAGCTGGTGAGTGCAGCAGCGAAGATTAAAAGAGTCTTTTTTGTTTCATGAGACATCAGTTAAAAAACCACTAGTCTTTTCTGGTGCAGACCGAGCTTTAAAGAGACAGACGGAAAGCGGTATTCCCTTTGAATCTCTATCCGCGAATGAGGGTGTCTGTTTGATGATGATGTGATTAAAGTCTGACCCCGACACCACGTTTTGCTTAGACGCTAAACGTACGCCTCGTGACCGGTTTTCGCCGTCATTTTGCAACAGAGCAATGTTTTTGAGCCAGAAGGATTAAATGATTTTCATTTTAATGAGTTTTTGTATTTCATGAAGATGGAGCTTTTGTGATATGCAAATGTGTTCCTTTGGTTAAACGTTTCAGACTAAAAACATATCCGGGGCTCACAGTAGAATTGATTGATTATTTTCTCTTTTTTTTTGTTTCCGTATCGTGGTCCATACGTGCAGCAAAATGAAGTAAACACACTTAATAGTGAGCTGTCTGAGTAGAACACCCTCCAAGCAATTATTGAAGCTACGAGATGATTTTCAGTTACGGATGCAGATGAATCCGACGGCCTTTGAAAGTGTCTACAGAGAGAAACATGGCAGGATTTCCTCTCTCTGAGCTTTGTAACCATATGTGTTCTCTTCTTTGGCAAACACGTTTTCATGTGCATTTCGCTCGCTCACATCGGAGTATTAAGTGTTTTGAAAGCTTTCCTGGACTCCATACTGCGAGGAGTTATGTATTCAGTCTCTCTGTGTATTTTAGGGACGGTGTCTGCTTTTCAGATGTGAACGTTCTGAACATCTGTCTGTCTGGATATGAGAACCTGCACTGGGTCTACTGGTTTCATGCCCGCTCTATTATGTCTATTTTGCCCTCTCAGTGAATGTGTTTTATTAACAAAGACATGCAGCATTGATGATAACAATTTTCTATTTTACAGCCTGTTCAGCCGTTTGTTAGTGCTTTAAGCATGGTTGTCTTACAGTAGTCTGTGGATCAGCGGGTTGCAGGTCGGAGTACAGTACAAAGTGAGAGAAAATGTGTGTTGATCCTGGCTGTATTGGCTGCATGTGCTGCCTAGTGGAGCGTGATTTAACGCAGCCTCTGTGAATGTAGGACAGAAATCGTTGCGTACAATTCTCCCTCCCCCTCTTTTTGTCTTTTTTTCCTGTCTCACGTCTCGAGTTCTTTGTCTCTCATTTGCTTTATGTCTACACTCTTCTGTCCTTCTTCCCCTGTCTTTCTTTTCTCTCGCTTTATCTTTCTGCGACTGCCTATCACTCATTGCCTTTCCATCCCTCCCTCTTTCTCTTCCTCTTTACTGCTGCCACTTCATCAGCACTCTCCTGTCTTACACACACACACACACACACACACACACACACACACACACACACTCAAAATGACAGTAATACTCTTTTATAGAAAAAATAAATCTTCCCCCCATTAAATATCTGTCCATCTTTCTCCATTAACAATCGTATTCAGTCTTATTTACTCTCTTTCTCTCTCTCTCTGTCACACATATACACACGCACACAATAGTACATCTGTGTTTATGGAATACATTTAACCACAATACACCAGCACCATATAAGGAGTTTCCATAGAGTGGAAATACTGTTGGACATAACATTGCCACTGTATAGTAACATCTGTACATAAATGCATTGTTGGATTTGTGTTATTATCCGTTGCTTTGTTCTGCTATTGTCCAGACTCGGTGTTTGATTACTTTAGTATTTTTTATTATTTACTCATATGACATCGGAGGATTAAACTGATCATCCGTTTCCATTGTATTTGTTCATTTTCGAGTGCCAGCGTAGCAAGAGTGAAAGACACAGATAGTACACACATTTACATACAAAGCGTGTGGTGATGCCGTCTCCTTATACCGGAGATGTCGGATATTGTGTCAGATGACATCTAAAGATATTGTATGTGGTTGTGTGAGATGTATAGATGTAGGCACAACTTTAGCTGGGATAATTGGTGATAGCCTGCAGCACTGTCAGCCCAGCGAGACTGAAGAGAGGGGATGGGGGGGGGGGGAGTGCATCCACGGCTAGATGGATGGCTGGACGGAAGGATGGGAGGATTACAGAGAGAGGGAACGTGATGGCAAAAACAAGGGGACCCAAGATAAATGGAAGGTTTCTCACCACAGGGTGTGAGGGCAGAGAGACAGAGAGATGGATGAGTGTTGTTTCAGCGGTGATTGCAATAGAGGAAGGATAACTGAGGATAGAAGTGGGCAGATGGATGAGGGGGGGGGGTGATTGTAGATTGAGTTCAGCCTCGCAGATGTGATTTAGGCTGAATGAACACTGGAAGGACTGTGGGAATGATGGCTGAATGGAACATTGGAGTAACGTTTGAATTGAATGTTGGGTTCTTGGAATAACAGCTGAATGGTTTGGATCATATTCATGGCACGATGTTTGCATTGAGCATGATGAATCCCGTCTATGTATATCATTTTGTACATTCTCGGCCAATTTTCTGTCATTTCTTTAGCATTTGTTTACGGTGAGCTAAGAAAGAACCAAGTTTGTAGTCTTGGCTGCCAGAACTGCAGTAAACCCTCTGCTGGATGTGGCTTCTCTATCTGACCACCAGTAATAGAAGATGAAAACCACAGTACCATACTACAACCAGACTTTGATATAAATTCACCATGATTACATTATTTATTAATTTTTTTAACTCATGATTTATTAATTGTATTTATTTGTTTCATTGTATTAACTATTGGCAAATGTAGCTGAAGATGTAGCAGCATGCTGACTCGAAACCTGGATGAGGTGTTTACATGGCACACTATCTTAACAATAGTCAGGTTGGTCACTACTAGTTTAAGATCTTTCTGGGACCAGGATATGTCTATAAGTGACTATAAAACAATTGTAGATGAACGGTTGAAGGGTGTGTTGGCTTGAATGATGGAATAATGTCACATGAGCTGACTGAAATGTTTTAATGCCACTAAAAAAAGCTAAGTGACACACTGTAATGTTGGAATAAGGGCTGGGATTCATTGTTGGTTTAGTGGAATAAGGGCTATATGGGATGTTGGGAAGATGAAATAAAGGCTGAATGGAATCCTGGGATTGACAGCTTGGTGATGTTTGGATTCAGGCTGCACTGAATTCAAGTGACAGAAGTATAAGATGGGCAGCGAAGTCGGGGGGGGGGGGCGAGAGTCGGCAGAGAAGAGGAAAAAGGATGACAGAAGATGAGGAATACGAATGACAACGAGGACGACTGATAGTATCATCAATTAAAATAATTGTACGAAATGATGAGCTGCCGCTCACTGGTAGCAGAACAAAAACCACGGAATATTCCGTTCCACGAGCGTCTTCTTAAGTGTGTCATGCAGAGCTGGATTCCCCTCGACAATGCTGTGTTTCAGTGTCGGGTCTCCCCTGATGTTGCTCTGTGTTTGCCTGCCTGTCAGACGTCACTGCAGCATTATGTCAAACTCGATCTGGTCATGGTGGCGGTGCTGCTGCTGCCATCAGAAACTGTCCCACTGGCGTAACAATGCGAGGAAGCTTCGTGCCTTCTCCCTCCACGGTAGCCTGGTATTTGCTCCCCTATATCTATCGCAGTGTGCCTTTTTTGAATTCTATCATTATGAGCTATCGGTATTCAGAAAGCCTTACTCATCCCCGAGTTCCTCAAGAGACAGAGGAAGCATGGGGAATCATAGCGCAGAAATCTGCAAGTGGCAGGAAGTCTTTTTTTGGTTCCGTCATCTCCTGAAATATGAATCGACTGGATTTATTGCATAAAGAGCTGCCATTCATCTTTTAAGATCCTGTTCAATTGGAAGCTGCTTCCGGACTTCTTTCAATACACTACTCCCTCTCTCTCCCTCTCTCCTCCATCTTCCTCCCCAGCCCGCTCTCCATCACCCCATCATCTCAACGTGGTGATGCTGTCATGACAACTAAAGTGCTTCCTGAGTGCTTGTTGGGTAAACTGACTTTCCCAGAAGTGCTTCCTTCCTGTTCCCCTCCCCCCTGCTAACATGCACACACATTCACATGTTTTTTGTTATAGTTGTGAGGACGCTAATTGACGCGGTGCATTACCTAGCCCCCCATCTTCAGCCATAACCAACATAACTAGGTGCCTATCCCCATTCACCCTACCCTAAACCTAATTCTAACCTCACCACTGAACCCAAGTCTAAACCCTCAAACACCTCTTTAAAGAAATGTGGGCCAGCCGCAATGTCCTCGCAAAGATAGAAGCGCACATAGACACACACATTCCTGCAGTTGGTGAAATATTAATAAAATGCTTCATTCAGCAGAGCCAGCTTCTTTCCATGAAAGCCTGGTCGTCTCCAGAGTCCCAGTCAGCGCTGGCTCGTAGGACTGGTTAGACTGGTAGTTGTGGACACTCCTGATGCATTTAGGTCAGGCGATTATTTTCCCAAATGATACGCTTTGACAAAACAATAACAGTTTTACAACATTGTTGAGTTGTTTGTTTCCTCCTTGCACCTTTTCCAGAAGTCTGGAAGAAGGTGAAGTTGAAACACATGCACACTTTGATTGAGATGGAGCAGAATTTAGATTAGCTAAACGAAAGTGCAAACAGCATCTTGGCAAATTTAAGTTGGGACTTACAGTCTCCACATGTGCGTCTGCAAACATATAGCAATGTAATATCGATGTGCAAACGGAAACACGAATGGTCTGCATAAATGGTTCAAATGAAATTATTATTCGATTCACAACCGATTTCATTCCATCCGTTCCACACACTTACGTCTGACCTGACAGCCCTCCACCTCCAGCACACGTCTCAGGAGTGTTGTAATGGCGCTGAGATCCTGACCCTTGTACACCCAATCTGTGGGTGCTTGTAATTTGTGTTTGCAGTTGAACCGTCCATACATTTATCAAGTACATAAAAATGCTGAAAAGGCAATATAACATTTCAGTCTGGTGTCATTGTTGTTCAGCATACCTTGACACTTGATTTAACATTATGATGTATTGCTAATGTTTAATCTACTGGGGCAATAAATTGATTCCTGTTGGAAAGCCATTGTGACCTGCTGGACCTCTGGGTGTCAGCTCGTGGCCTGGGAATAAATAGGTGCTGAACAATGACCCTCCTCCGCCACCCAAAAGACAGGAAACCCCATTGACTTGATTGTATATTGTTGTGGTATTATCATCTGGCTTTGTTTGTGTTCACACACAGGCATACGCGAATGTGAGCATGCATCGCCACATATACACATGCGCACAAACACAGCAATGCAACAATAATGCATGGAGGTATGACACCCTCATTCATGCAAACGCACACAAATAGACGCGCACACGCATGCTGTGTTTATGTTCCTTTAGGCCAGTGGCTCGCTGGCGGACAAATGCAGGAAGAGGATATTTACCGTGTTTCCTTGCCTGATTTATTAGTTCACAATAGTATCTGTTAACAACATGGGCTTTGTGTTGAAACTCGGCTTCACCATTTTTGTGTTTCTTCTGTCAAAGTTTACTTGCATGCCAAATACTGCTGAATCCGTGTACAGTTGGAAGAGTGACAGGAAAGATGGAAACATAAGTTCATGTCACGTTCGATAAATAGTGCGAGACGTTATTTTGTCTGACCGTAAAGCTCTGTTTGAAATTCAGTTGTGGAATGTAACAACGGTAACAATAGTTCAAATATAGTTTGTGCAATTAAGAACAATTTTGAAATATGTGTACTTTTCTCGGCATGTCCATTTTATGCTACTTTGTACTTAATGTCACCAAAATATTGCACTTTTTATTCCACATTTACTGGCCGACTATAGCTGCACTTACTCTGCAGAACCTCTTCACACGACTTACGACAAGCTTGTAATATGTTTCATTACTATGGATTAAACTACCCAACAGCATAGATCAAATTAGCTCCACTTTAACCAGCATAGAGTAACGTGCTAATGATACACTATTTCATGATGTAACAATGCATACATGAGGTGTACTTAGATTATTTTAGTGTGTTTGCGTCTGTACTTTGAAAGCATTGTGTAATGGAGTATTCACACATTTTGGAATTGCTACTTTTGTTCATCACTGCAGACCGTTTTCTACTTTCCATTTTCTTCAATGTAGTTAGCCAACTACCCAACTGGCACTAGTCATGTCTCCAGAAGGTTGGTGAATACTGTCCCTTCATCCAGTGATTATATTTCTGTTTTAGGAATTTATTTTAATATTTGCATCCTTGCTGTGTCTTAGCCCCATATAAATGAATTTAAATCCAACCTTCTGTTGATACACAGTGTGTGGCCCTTAACTTTAACTTCTGTTCTATCCCCCCTCCCCCCCTTTCGAGTATGTATCTCTCCCTCTGCCTTAATCGCTTACTCCCTCTAATCCCACCAAACGACAGCCAGTCATATAAATCAACATGTTTACAATGAAATGTTTCCAATTAAAGAGGACGCTCGTTAAGAGGCATCAACGGACACCGCTGGATCCTTAATTGCCTGGGATGCCAGTGTGTGATGCATATTAATTACGTATTAACCTCACACACACACACAAATGCATGAAGGCACATTAGTGTGTAGTGCATATTAATTACCTATTACCCTTTTGTGCTGTGCATTAAAAGCTGCGTGGCATCAGAAAGACAGCTTGCCCAAGGGCACACACACACACACACACACACGCACACTAATACCACCAACAATGTCTATTCGCATTGGCATTCTCAATGAGGAATGAGCCATTTCAGTCAGCCGCCCATGACCACCATAACTAATCTCACCGCAGCAAGTGTGTGCATGTCAGTGTTTGCTCGCATACAAAGATGCATGAGTGAGTGGGTGTGTCCCTTTAAGACAATTTAACAAGTAAAGCACCTCATCCAGAGATCTAAGCCTTTCCTTGCATCTGGAGACGTTTAATTTCTAGGAAATCTAACAGGATGAATAATAAAGAGATGATTAAGTGAAGAAAATAGATAACTTCAAAGTAAAAACAAAAAATATATATATTTAGCGAATAAAACTGTAGGTTTGAGAGTTGAAATGTATGGTACTGCTCATTTAAAAAACTCTGTAATCTGTACTTCATTTGCAATTTTACTAAAAACATACAAATATGGAACTAAATCAAGAGGTCACAGTTGGCCATATGCCCTCCATATCTATATATTTTTCGGGTAATAGGTCACATTTCATTAATCTTTAAACAAGACTCAAGAGTCTACACAGCAATGCTAACGTCTCCATCACCATCCCTCCGTAGCTCAATGTTTACAGCAGTCCTTTGTTCCACCATGATGGTAGATGGTCTATAGAGTTTAAATGAAAGCAGTAACCACTAAGTCACATGCACAGTAATCCAGTTGCCATTTCATAAATGTAATTTAGTCAACTTGTTTTTTTTAGTTTTATTTCCTCTCTTTTCCCGACAGCCTCCCCATGGACTTTAAGACTACCCTTCAGCTCTCAGATTCCACACTGAACATGCATGTTCTTATTCCCTCTCTGTGGCAATTTAATTGCTTTATCCAACTATCAGCCTTCAGCTGGCTGCCCTGACCCTTATGCCCTCTTTTGCCTGTGGGTGGTAAATCCTTAGACACAAAATTCAATAATTAAATATATATATATGTGTAGTTATCCCCGCCCATATCACGTCTCACAATGCATGCTCGCAGCTCACTTCCACACATGTGCTGTGTTCACTTTTCCTGTCGAGCAAGGATGATCTATTTATCCAAAATGGAAAATGAGCTAGAATGAATGATAATAAATACCTTAACATCTACACTGTTGGCTCGTTTTAGTCAACTGGAGTTGACTTTCATTAAAGTGGCATGCGATGGATTTCTTTTTCACACCAATTTGCACATTTTAATTGCAAATGTTTATATCATTCTCATAATCATTTGCAACTTCCAGGGGAAATGAATGCATTATTTTTAATTTAATCAAAAGACGTCATATAATCTTTGACATCTTAGACCACATTATGTCTACTTGTCTATGCAAAATATCTATATTTATCAGGCTGTCTCTTTTTCTATCTCTTCAGCAGTAACATTTTTCAGCAAACAAATGCAGTTTTATTTTCACCCTTTGCCAAGACGAATCCGGGATCAGTATGGAACATATTTAATATACTATATGTTTCAGGTGTGTGTGGAGTCTGTAGTTAGAAAGAATATATATACAAGTTATACCCCACAGTGACAGCCGACAGCCACTGTGGCCAGCAGACAAAAATAAATCCACAGAAGCTCAAAACTTCATCAACAGGAAATCCAAGTAGGAGCCATCACTGTGCCCTATGCATACTGTTTGATTGACAGGGGATCTTCAGGGAGTGTAGCAGAGCCACACCAGGTGGTGAGAGTTTAGCACCAAAAACAAAACAATAATGATATCTAACCATACTATCAAATTATGAATCTGTTCAGAGGGTTTTCCATTTTTCACTATTTTTTTTTTTTATCATGCTGCTTATTGTCTTCTTCACTGCCTGCATGTGTGCCTGTCTTTGTGAAATGAGCTGCCACCCCATGTTTTATTGATTTGGCCATGGGGGGTTTTGAGGATGGAGTCAAGGAGAGCTAGACACCAGACGATGGCAATAAATCTGTATGGAACCATAAACGTGTGCGTGGCAACGGGCTGAAGCAGACAAAGGATCAGGTGTGTCCTACTGCCCTGAATGCCTCAGCCCACCACGCACACGCACGCGCACACACGCATGGAAGGTGATACGGTTCTACATCATTAGGCTGCAGCAGAGTAAGATGAAGTAAATGGACATTCAATAAAAATCATGCATTTAACACCAATGCATCCATTTTTTTCAGCATTTAACAAAAAAATTCAACGGCAGCAAAAATCAAGCATTTAGACCATCCTTTCACATCTGAGTGAAATAAGCCCTAAAGACATACATTACTGTCTGTGCTTTGTCGAGCATGAATCATGTCATCAGCTGCATTACTATCTGCTCAATCGAAACTAGGCCAGCTTCATGAATGCCTCAAAAGCAATGTCTTGAGCCGATCAACTCATAATTAGTGTATGTGTGGCATCCTACATGCTAAGCCAATCCACGCATACACACAAGGCCACACAGAGGCTTCTTGTGTGTGTGTGTGTGTGTGTGTGTGTTTGAAGCGTGTGTGTGTGTGAAGCAGAGGTGAGACACAGAGCGATCCAGGGCAGAGGGAGAATTTTTCAGGCCTAATGTTCCATGACAGTGGACCAAGGTTCCGTCAAGGGGAATCAGAGCTATTGCCGCCTAACGCCTGAAACACAGACACACGTGCACACACAAATCCCCCCCCCCCCCACACACACACACACACACACACTCCCTCCTCCTTTGTCTTATCTCCTCTCTTCCCACCATTCTCTTCCCTCGTCTTATTTGCTTTTCACCTACTTTTCCGTCCCCTATTAATTGTCCTCCTGTCCTCTTACCTGAAGTTTAATTATGAAGTTGTTAATCCCAGTTGCAGCCTGAATGGGCTTCACAGCAACCACATTTAAGAAAAAAAAAAAAAAAAAAAAAAGCGGGTGAAAACAACAGCTCCTAACCTTTACGCCCTTCGAGGACGAACATAGATCATGATATCTCCTCTCTTTTGTCCTCGACTGTCTCTCTGTCGTATGCATGTGTAGAGCTCTGCTTATCGGCAGTCCAATATCCCATCATCATTTCATCCTCTATTGCATCTGTCTATTTGTATCCGTCAGGGTGCAACAGCAAAATCAGGAAGAAAATGATGCCGTGATAAGTCGGTAATTGGTCGGCTTGGGGGTGCAGCCATGGCGACAGAGGTTGATGATGTATTCTCCCCGTGTTAACATTCCGAGTGTGTCACCCCGCTGTCTACCTGCCCCACTTAGATCAACAGAGTGTATGTCTGTGTGGGAGGAAGAGAGATTATGTCTGTTTCAGTGCTTGTTTGTATACGTTTCACATATGCGGCCGGGTGGGTACAATATTGTGCAGCAGATGCCCGTGATTCTTAAGCAGGTGATGTTCACTGAATTGAAGACTATGAATAAGAAGGGAAGCTCCGCAATAGGAAAACAAATAATAATCTTTTTTTTGATTAAGATAAAAAAAAAACAGAGGAAGAGAGGAGGGTGGCAGGGGTTGGACAAAAGAAATAACCCCCCGAGGGAAATGAGAAGAAATCCGACTTTAGAAGGAACAAAGAAGAAATACAAATGTGACAGCCGAATGCTTCTTTAATTTCATCTCTGCAGCTACAGCGGTATCTCTGACGTGAAACCTCAAAACAACCACAACCACCCAGGGAAAATGTCGATGCTGACCTCCTTTTTTTTTTTTTTTTTTTTCCAAAAGAACTAACCATGTTGTCCTGCTTTTTCTCTCCCCCACCTTTTTTTTTCTTTACCTCTCTCCCCATGGCCTGCTTCCCTTTCCTATTTGTACGTCTTCTCTTATCATCTCATCTCATCTTTATCCAACCCAAAACATCCCATGGCATCCGCCCCCCTCCCCTCATCTTTCAGTCTGCAAAGTGGGGTTTTACCGCTCGCTGCTGGAGTCCTTGGCCTGCAGTAAATGTCCACCCCACAGTGTGGCCAGGCAGACGGGAGCCACTGCTTGCAGTTGTGAGGACGGATACTATAAGATCGACTCCGACCCTCCCAATATGGCCTGCACACGTGAGGACTTATATTTGCACATGCATTTTACAACTGATGTTCACAGTTTTTGTACTTTTATTCTTGGATACCATGTTGCTGTAGTGACCTCTTTCCATCTCTCTCAGGCCCTCCGTCTGCTCCACGTAACGCCATCTCCAATGTCAACGAGACCAGCGTCTTCCTGGAGTGGTCCGTTCCGATGGAAACCGGTGGCAGGAAGGATGTGCACTACAATATCCTGTGCAGACAGGTATTGCCAGATGGAAGGGGCTTGGAAGAATGCGGCCCCAACGTACGTTTTCTGCCACGCCGCGTCAGCCTGTCAAACACCTCGGTCATGGTGGCCGACCTGCAGTCACACACCAACTACAGCTTCCTGCTGGAGGCTGTCAACGGGGTGTCAGAGCTGGCCAAAGAGCACGCCAAGCAGTATGTGTCACTTAATGTGACAACCAATCAGGCAGGTATGTTGCGCCGGATCTGTCACAACTGTCAATACTTTGTTTTGCCAATCACAGCCTCCCCATGACTTCTCCAATCAGCACCACAGCTGTCCTGTTTTTGTTTGTTTTTTCCCCAATATTCAAGCTTATTCTGAATTTCCCAACACAAATCATCACCATTTTGTCTTTTTCTTTGTACCTCATTATTGAGACTTCCACACACCAACCTGCAAGTTGGATTTCTGGTGCAAATATCTTAGTTTGGCAACAAAGACACCAGATGATCAAATTATCACTATCATTATTTTTCCAACAAATCTGTCGCTGTGTTAATTGTGTCTCATGCGCCATCCTTGCAGTGAATGAGGGAACATTGCACAGTGGAAAGCTATTTTTTTTTGTTTTCGCATTCAGATTTGTCATTGAAAAAGCAGCTTGGTCCCCTCAATTAGGCAGCGCATTCCATCAACAATCTTTGCAGGAATCGGGGGCACAGTGAAAGCTCTTGATTTGCAGGCTGTTTGTGTATGGGGTGTCTTGTGTGGTATAGCAGGTGTTTTTTTTTTTTTTCTGCCTGCCTATCAAATATGATGAATCAGGCAGATGATAGGCAAGTTTGCATGTTGTTTTTATGCTGGGAAGTACTTTTATTCATCAACTCTAAGCAAAAAAAAAAAGAAACCTTTAGCTGGTATAATGTTTTGCACTTGCAGCTGCTGGGAATATTTCCTTTTCTGCCATGCCAGAGCAGCTTAGAAGTTCTGTGTGACTGTAAAGCATGCTTGAGCAAGGCACTAAACCAATAACACTAAAGTGAGCAGCACAGTGGCCAAACATAAAAGACCACTCTAACATTAGACAATGAAAGAGTCCAACTACTCCCCATAGCTGTAAATAGTGAAAGCTTTGCTGGCTTTCCTTTTAAATGGAGATTAAAATTCATATGGGCTTTGGGAGAGCATTTTTTTTATGTTTACGGGTGGTATGGGCCTGTGTAGTTTATTTGATTTGCTTGTAATGAAATGGGCAGCACATGGCGTAATGAAATGAGAAAAATATGAGACTAATGCTCTCCTTCCCAGGGCTTCCATCTGTAGGGAAGGCTGGAGAAAACAGCCATTTTGAAGGAGTGTTTGTTCCCGTTTGTTGAACAAATGGTTCATTGGCAGACTATTAACTGTAGGAAGTAGTCGCAGCAGCAGCGAGAATGAGAGAGGGCAGATGGTTGTCTGACAGTGAAGAGTACCGACGGCCCTCTAACTGTGTTGTCATTGTGCCCGTCTGCAGACTGAGTGGATTACACCAGACTACAGAATCCACATTCAGTTCATTGGAGTTGCGACTCGATTAAAGTTAGCAGTCACTGGACCATGCAGAGATTAGGATTTACATTCGATTAGATTACACATGGTTGGCTGAGTCACAGACAGATCTGCTCTTTTGCATGGATGAGGCACAGGCTAGGCTAGAGAGTGTTTTTATTTCTGTCGATGTTAGATAAATATACTCGCTTTAATTTGGGAATACAATAGAAGCAGTCACTAGCACCGCTGAGTTTGTGCAGCGATCAACAGAATAACATTAATTAACGGACATGTTGTGGTTGAAAGGTTATTGTGTGCTGCGCCACGGACCACGTCCAGCATTATTGACAGTTGTTGCCAGAAGTTTTATTGCACCTAATTAAACCACACCCAGCCGGGATGTCAAGGTGTACAAAACCCTCCAATGTGAACTCATCTGTACTCATCATATTTTGCCTCACGGGCAGAAGCCCCAGGCGTGGCAGCCTTTTCTGTAGTATCTTGATGCGTGTGGTTAACCTGGTGTGTTTAGGCAACAAAACCACTGAATAAGGGTAGGAAGAAACATCATGGTTTGGCTTAGAATAAGATCGTTTGTAACGGAAGCGATGGATGCAACTTTATGAGACTCTGTGGCGTTCTTTCAAATATAATGGGCGAATATGGCGCTAGGCTTGTGGTGCTATGTCTCAATGCAATGTCTCTTTCCAGAAATCATGACCCGGTTAGTCGACATAATCCACAGACCTTGTTATGAGCAGTTTTATGTAGGAACTGTGGTAATAGGTGATGATTTCTTGAGAGAGGCATTGCTGTTGAGTTTTTTTAAATACATTTTTTTACATTTCTTCAAGCACTTTAAGCCGAGTGCCATACAGTACCATTATACCATTTGATCGGCATTGTAAACATCTGTGTTTTTTGACTGAGCTTCTGCTCGGGAGGGTAAAAAGGCACAAACGAGATACCAAGACCGAAGTACTGAGAAACAGGGGCCGACGGGTAGTCTCAGGTAGACGGAGACGGAGAGAAGGAGTCAGAGGATCTGCCTTTTGATGTGTGGGAAGTGTCACCCTCGATAAGGGATCCGTGAAATAGGTGACTTCACAGTGTTCCTGTGAAGACCTGCTGAATATTAAAGTGTCGGTACTCGTGAGGAGGAGAGGTGAAAGGCAGGAGGGAAGGACAGAAGACCAGGACGGAGGTAGAGGAAGAAGCTGTGGAACTGATGGGGGAGGTTTGTGATGAGGAAAGAAAAGGTGAGATTGTACACATTATGAAAACACTGATGCAGCTTCATTAAAAAGAGAAGATGGAAGTCCGATATTTTGCACTGCTTTGATAGTTGTGATAAGGTAGCTAACTATCAACCAGTATTAAGTTGTAGGAATTAACTTACAAAAAGAAAAAAAAATGTCATTCATGAATCCAAACCATGAGAACAAATAATCTAATTGACCATAAATCGTCAATAATCACAGACAATTCAGTCTTTTATCGGCCGATAAGCTTGATGATCATATGATGGGTTCCTGCGGTAGCTCAGCTCTATTATGTCTTTCCTCGTGCCCAGTTTTTCATGTTGCTCACAGTGTGGGAGCACTGCGTGGTAGCTGCACACTAAATGCTCCCATACATTGTTTGTGCTGTTGTTGGCAATTCATCAAATGAATCGTGATGCATTACTTTGTGGGCAGTGAAAATAAGAGCACAGCCATGGTGCTCTGCCCATGTGTCTTACTTTTGCTTTTAGTCATGTATAATAGATATAAAAGTAGTGGGGCAGCGAGGTTGTTTGCACTGAAACTGAAAAACTGCTAATTTGTGAGTATTTTAGCTCTATTTCTTTTTAATGTATTTAGAGGCAGATGTCCCAAAAGGACATTCGGAGACTCCAAATGTACACGTGGTAACCAAATGGAGTCTCCGAATGTCCTTTTGGGACATCTGCCTCTAGAGTCACACTTCAATTTGAGTGTGAAAGTGTTGGTACTTTCACAAGAAACTTTAATAAGCAGTGTATTGTCAGATCTTTGCTTTACCTGCTGTATGTTTGGCTCAGGAGCTGGAGCCATTTTAATTTAGGTATGTCATTTTCAGTATTTCTTTCTCCCAAGCAGGAAGTGGGAGACGTCTTCAAAGACGGATGACACATTTGGTAGATCAGAGCAGAGGAGATAGGCTATAGGAGAGGGTAGGAAAGAAGCGGGCCAGGGTTCACATCGTCCATATTGTTTCTTATAACTTTTCACTTCATAAGAAGATTGCTTGCCATCTGGTTGAGTTTGTACATTCAGTATTCTTTTAAACGTATTTTCCTATGAATTATTCCCGACAGGAAAAACAGGAGGAGAGATGGGGAATGACATACGGCAAAGGTCTGGGGACGTTGCAGTTTATGGTCAGACCAAGAAGGCGCCCTGTACTTCCAGTAGTCTTCCCGTTATGACTTTTATGAATTCCTGATTGACTGAAATACACCGGTTGCAACCGATAAGATTCCAATATGTTGCGTGACGGATCAGTTTCTAGGCTGCCAAATGACTGTCGCTGTTGCAATTGTATGAATAAAAACATGAGGGCGGGATGAGATAGAGCAGGTAGACGGGTGTTTAAGTTACAAATAAAAAAATAAAAGATGAGAGCAGCTCCGGTGCTTTACAGCCTTAATAAAGCCATCTCTCTCTCTTTGTCTCCCATATCTCTTTCATTCTGTCTCTCTCTTTCTGTCAGTCTCTGAGGGTATAGTTAAAGGATAATAAACCAGGTAGTTGAAGGTCTGTATTGATTTCAGTGATGCAGACAGATAGCGGTCTGAGAGGCTTATGTTCTGCACGGTGATAACATTGCTCTTATCTGAGGCCAGAGTTGTTACACTGGAGGGCTGCACTCGTCCGCTGAATAGCTTTCTCGACCTGTCCCCCACATGAAATGGAAGCTTCGGCTCGATTGGAAAAACAGAAAATATTATCACAGACGTTTAAAATTAGTTTGTGGTGTTCGATACCAAACTGTAGGTGCTCATTAGTAGATGTAACAGGCACTGGAAGTGTTCGAACCAGCGAGTGCGATTCCTCTGTCTTCCTTGCTGCTAAAATGAAAGTGTTGCTGGGGCCCTGTCTACACGCTTTCACCACGTCTCTATCTCTATGTCTCATCTCTCACTTTCTTCCCATTTTTGTCAACCCTCTTGCTTTTCTTCCTCCGTCTCTTCCAGCACCTCCCACCCTCTCTCTGCACGGGAGTTTCTCAAATCCGTCGGGTTTTAAAACACTTGTTAGTTTAGTCTCAGTCGCTGAGTTGTGGCACTAAAAGGTGTCTCATTGTGTAGCTCCTGTTGACTAAGATTCTGCCTTTGGGTGTTAAATATGGACGTTGCGCGTCTGTGCTGTTTTGGTATTTGGTGAAAAGGAAAGGTTAGGGCTGAGAAGGAATAGATACAAATTATATGATGATTAGATCCGTTAGTATATAAACAGAATTACTTATGCGTTAGTTACGCAGAAGACTTTCCTCAACTAACTTTCCTCAATTAGCTGAAAATTCAGCCATTTAAATAACAAATGCAGCATTTCAGTTATTTTTCAAGAAAAAAATCCCCACAGCTGCGGATCCCAGCTCTTAAAATATTGTAGTATTTGCCTATATTTTTTGGGGGGAGGGGGAAACATTTGACAGATTTATCAATTATATAAGAAAAAAACATATTTGCAGCAGCCATAATTAAAATGTATACATATTTTAAGAATGGCACATCAACTTTATTCTTATAACCCCAAATCAGAAGTTTGTACAACAGGGCTCTGCAATCTGCACACGACCCTCTATTCTCTATAAATATAACATGGCAATCGGCATCCTTTTTCGTTGGATTTCAACTTATTTTTTCATGTATTGTTACCCGCTAAGCTGCTGGGAAAAGAAGCCCTCTCTCTCTCATCATCACATCCCGGCATTTATAGCGTTTAAGCATTGAGTGTGTGTGATTGGCTCTCTGGTTTCAGGCTTTTAAGATGTTGCAGATAACACTTCTGTGCGACCATCCGCTCAGGATACAGTTACTGTGTTGGTAGCAATGATTTATTCCCTGTGGAGTTCTGCTGAGGCCAATGAAACCAAAACGCTGTTTAGCATTTGCAGGAGAAGCACACACACACTATCAGGATGTTGCCTGAGGGAGCATTTTGCCTGGTGAAAAGCTCTTTATGTGTCAGAGACTCTCCAACTGTCCCTCTGAGAGATGGGCCAACAGTTCATGTTACAACAGGATGGTTCCACAATTGATGTGAACGCACACAACTGAGCTCACTTGACATCAGAACTTAAAGGATAAATTACCCAAAAAATCTTATAATGGAAATTTAAACTTCGCAAAGAGCTTAAAACAAACCGTTTTTTTCCCTGTAATCAAACATGGTACACTACAAGCTGTGTGCCAGATGTGTGGTGTCATAGTTGGCTTCATGGGCTCCTCTGCCAGCAGCTACTGAATAGCAAGATATAAAGGGATAGTTTAATTAGGCACAGGTGGAGCTTTTTTGCCAGATTGCAGACATTTTGTTTTTTTTCAGAGGCAGGGCTGCTTTGGTACCAGAAATAATCTCAGTAGTTCAGATAAAGCTCAATGGACTGTGCCAAATAACCTCAGAAGAACTTTGGTAACTAACAAACTTGAATTCATGAGAAGAAACTCTCATGAGAAATAAAAATCACCCAGCATGACAGAAATAACACGGCAGCAAAGGCCGATGTATCGCAGTCTGATTATAGTGAACCCCCTTCTTTTCACCACCATGTTTGAAATCATTTTTGGTCTTTTTTTTTTTTAATGATTTTGTTCTTTGATGTTTCGTCTTCGGTTTAATATTTCATAACGTACAACAGTCCCAGCAAGCATTACAACTAGCTCTGTGCATGTAAACATCAAAGCATGAGGTGTCTTCAGAAAAGGGATGTCTTATAGAAGCTGATGGTACCCAACCGGTTTTACAACGTTGGCACCGTTTCCCTTGTGTTTATTAGGATGTTATGTGAGTCGGGATAATACTGTAATTAAAAATAACAATGCACTGGCATGCTTCATGTTAAACTGCTTGATGTTCACTAATGTTCCTGAAATTGTATTATGTCTTTTTATCTTTGTGTGTGTGCAGCACCGTCCCCAGTGAGTGTGGTGAGAAAAGGCATTACGGGGAAGAGCAGCATCTCCCTTTCTTGGGCAGAGCCTGATCGCCCAAACGGCATCATCCTGGAGTACGAGATCAAGTATTTTGAAAAGGTAAAAAGAATTTTGCCCATTTTACGAAGCTACGTGTCTCTGTCCGCCGAGTATTTTTCCAAAGATCACATTCTACAGAAGTTTACACAGAGGTATTGATTTTGCACGCACTGTTATGCATAAGTGTATTTTATTTTTTCTTTACGATTAGTGAAGAGCAGAGCTTCGTCTCGCTGCTTTGTACTGCCAAAATCAACACCACATTAAAGGACCTTGTAGTACCTTTGACTTTCAAATGAAGGCTATATTGCATCCGTTTGAGAATTCGCTGTAATGAGCACTGTCGGCAAATTAGTTTCGCCTCATAACATCCGCGTGCGCCATTTATTCAACGTGTTAAATTTGTGGAAACGTGTTGACAAAGACTGTTCAAATTGCCTTCAGAAATACAGCTGAATATGCATTTAATTTAGTCTTCAAAGTATCTTTAAAGTGGCCTCTAAAAAACCTTCGCCTCGAAAAGACTTTCATTTGACAGAGCTATAGCTGTGTGGGGGTTTTATTTCCTCTCTTTTTCAAAAGTTGGATTTGGGGAGAGGCAGGAATTCGATACTTCTATTCAGATCATTGTTCCTGTGCCCTTCCTCTTTTCTCTCTTTAGTCGTCTTTTCTGGGAAGGTCAGAATAAAGGTATACAGGAGAGCAGAGCAGGGTTTGTGGTCAGTGGTTAGCTAATGGCTTCTGGCTAATGGAGGGGGCATTTAGCTGTGTTTAAACCTGATGTGGTTACAGTTGGGAAGCTGATCCTTACACACATGCTTACACACACACACACACACTCGCACTCACACACGTTCTACAGGTAGCTTATAGGGATGCACCGATCTGTCTTTTTCAGTCCCCTTAAAACGATACCTGCGCTTTGGGTATCGGCTGACACCGAGTACTGATCGGATACCAGTGTTTGATTAATGTGCTGTATGCCTCACCGTGTGGAGGTGACTGAGATCATTCTTTTATGTTTAAGGGCACATCAGGCTCGACTGAAACATTGCTTTCCTATCTTTATAAATGTAACAAATATAGATAATATGTATAGATAAACTAAAAAATAATGAATCGTACACCAGCAGCCTGGTAAAAAAATCAAATTTAATTGTAAACCTTTTTAAAACCGACACATTGGTTAAATCTTTAAATAGGAAATCGAAGAATATAGAATATAGTTCAATAGATGGACCACGTTGTCCCCTATATCCAATCCAGCTATCTGAATCACTTTCTGCTTTTATATCTAATATCGGTGCATCCCCCAGTAGCTTAGCCATACAAATGTGCTAAAGAATAGGGGAAATGTGCAGGCGAGAAGACGCAAATGTGCAATATCTGCAGCAACAAATAATCATCAAGGCTACAAAAAATGTATGTAATGCAAGTTGATTAATTACAACTCCTCCGTTTCTCACACAGGAACAGGACTCCAGCTACACGATTATAAAATCCAAGGAGACTGAGATGGTGGTGGAAGGCCTGAAGCCCTCTTCAGTCTACATCTTCCAGGTCAAACATGGGTTAAAAAAACAAATAAATTAAAGGGATTGATGAATAATAATGTGAGGACAAAAATCACTGTAGTCTGAGATGAGAAGAGGTGAATTAGCAATTAGATAGAAGTTGTTGTGTCAAATGTGTAATACATTTTAATATATGTAAAAATTAATATGCTGTGCTTTTTACTGTAGATGTGATATATTTGCATATGCTGCATTACAGGTGCGAGCCAGGACCTCAGCAGGCTATGGCGCATTTAGCCGACGTTTTGAATTCCAGACCAGCCCTTACTGTGAGTACACCAGAGAGAGGGAGAGCATGAGCATACAAATTCAACTTGTACGAGACTACCACTACCTTTGTTTGTGTACTATTTGTGTCTAATCCCACCTCTTTTCCTCTGGCAGTAACCGCGACCAGTGAGCGTGCTCAAGCTTCGATAGTAGCGGTGGCCATCACGTTGGCTCTGGTCCTACTGGCGGTAGTCGCTGGATTCCTGCTCAGTGGACGGTAAGTCCTAAATACACACCTGAAGGAACACAGACACACTCATGATATGGTGTCCACTCATCTCAAGATTGTCGGTTCGGTGCTGCGAGAGTGTGTGTGTGTGAATGAGCGTTTGGATTGGACCTTGATGAGCACGTTGGCATCGGGCCTCTGTTGTCACTGTATGAATATGTGTGGGAACGGGTGAATGTTGACATGTAATGTCAAAGTGCGTCGAGTGGTCGTGAGGCTAGAAAGGTGCTATATAAATGCAAGTCCATTTACCACATTTAAATGCTATCAACTGTGCTGACCTAAATGTCTGTAGTGACACCCCTCATCCTCTCATCTTTGGAGCAAGCGGCATTATTAGATAAGACTAAACGTTGCTCACTTCAGGGAAATAATGGCGAATACATTTAACAAGCAAAGGACAATGTGACGTAATTTATTCATTCTGATGAAAGAGGCTGCTCTGCGTGAAACCTCTATATACAGTGATTATCATTTTTGTACAGGCACAGCAGTCATGAACATTTCTCATTGTTAGCTTAGTCAGAGGTTATCCACTTGTCCTCCTCGGTCCTATTGCTGACTAACAAAATAAATGAGCAATACCAAAACTAATTTGTGACCCAGATATGTCTGTGTTGCAGAAGCAGCATTATGGGATTAGATACATGGCTTGAGGTTAGAGATTTGTAATAGGTCAGGAGGATTAAGGGTTTTAGGTTCGAGCTTCGGCGATGATGCATACAAGCCAGTGGAATCTTCTCAATGTCTGGTGTCACAACTTTGCTCTGTTTTACATCAGCGTTTAGCACTCTGTACATTGCACACTGCATTCATGTTGTATCTGCAACCCTCCGGTCTCATATGACCTTCACTTTATGGGGTCTTGTAATTGGTACAACCAATTTTCTGATTTCCTTTTCACATATGCACACACACACACAAGATACATGAATGCAAATACTGTGTATAGCAAGGGAAGCTTTCAAACACATGTAAACGCATGTAATCCCTGGCCTGCGTAAATGTATGCAGTGTTGAGAAGACATTCAGCCTATTGTTCTCATATGATCTTACGTCCATAAATGTTTTATTTGTCTGCAAATGTTCATTGAACTCTTCGACATTTTTTTTTTTTTTTTTTACCCGATTCCATCTTCGTAAACCTTATTTTACTGTGACATGTATCTATTTAAGTTAATTAACAACTATTATGCGCAAATGCCATTACTGAACCATAATTAATACAGCTGAGTGCAGTTCTACGAAGCTCAGAGTCTGAATTCATGTAGTTATTGGACAGAAAGATCAGACGGATAGACAGTGGGGGCTCTGGCAATGTTCAAGGATTAAAGAGCAAATCGGAAGGAAACGGTGGTGATTTTGTTTTTTGGGATGAGGATCGCTCTAGATTTGTGTGGGGGAGGAGAGATGGAGGAATGCCAAATTTCCCAGCGATGGATTTGGAACACAAGCGCCACAAACCCGCCTCCAACCCGCCTCCAACCACTGTACCCCCCCCCCCCTCCCCGCCTGCGTGACCCTCCAGACTACACCCACATGCATAGACACAGCACACATGTGTAGACACTCGGACATAACACGCGGATGCATGTACTGTACGCGTGGGTTAACACACGGATGCACACATGTAGGCAGTTGGAGAGCCGGCTGGGCATGAGCGTGCTCAAACCCCTTGACTCAACAGATCCAGCAAACCAAGCCGCCTCGGGCAGACACACATGTAGCACACACACACACACACACACACACACACACACACACACACAGACAGACTCCCCTCCCCCAGACTGTCCAGCTGCGCATACTGAACCCCTCCAGTCAAGCCTGGCAGTCCTATGGACATGACCCTTGTGTGTTGTGAGCTTTTTGTCTTCAAACTCCAGAAAACTCGGGCATCTAAAACATTCAGTTGAGCTTTGGTTTTACAAATACAATAAAGTGAATCAATGCATTTTCCTCTCATAATATACCATTTTAAATGTGTGTCTCTGTGTCCGTTTGGTCACTGTCATATGTTTGTGTGTACGATCACGTTTATCAATCCTCCTGTCCTGTATAATCTGGGTCATCTCTGATTATCTGTGATGCTGCTTGTCCAAATATTGAAACGCGGAAGCTTTGAGGGCAGACACAGATGCACATCGGCACAACAAACAACTTAATACCGGTTTTGGCCTATACATCAGGGGATACGCAGACGCAAGAGAGAAGGATATGATATGGATGCAGACAAAAGGCCGTGACTGAAGGAATTTCTCTTCTATTCCCTTCTTCTTTCGGGCAACTTGATAAAAAAATCTTTATTTTATACGTAGCCTTTATCGGAAAAAAGCTCAAGACCGCTCTCGCTCCTCTGCCAAAAGTCAGAGTTGATCTGTTGACGAGGGCTTTCTTTGAAAATGGTATTATTTGAAAACTGCAGTCCTTTGCTAATGTCTAAAAGGCTGGAAGTTTTCAGCAATACTTTTTGTAAAACCTTGAAACGTAAGTGAGCAGAACCTTGGAGGAAATAAAAAGCTTATCTTGCAGTTGGATCCAAGTGTGATCGTTGCCTTGTGTTGGCCAGGATTAGCTTTTTATGTGTCTGGGACATTTTATGGTATCTTCACTGGGATCTCTGTCTGGTACCCTTTTCTTCTCTCTGAGTGTAAATGCCACTGTTTGCTTTCTGTTTAGATAGACAGTAGATAAAATGTATAAGGGCGTATTTTTATGCTATACTATAAATTGAAAATGCATGTACTGTGTGACTGAAACTGAAGTGTTGTCATTGTTTTGTCAACCCCCTGTAGGTCATCAGTATGAACCATTAATACAAATATATGATAAGGTTTTCTGCCTTGAAACAGCAACATTTCATGCCGTGACATGTGCACATATCAAAACTGTGGCATGACATCGACTGATGTGTTTGTGTGTCCTCCCTCTCAGGCGGTGTGGCTACAGTAAAGCAAAGCAGGATCCCGAAGAGGAGAAGATGCACTTCCACAACGGCCACAGTAAGTTAACAAAGCCCAAACTCACTCTGTGTGTGTCAGTTCATCCACAGTTTCCACTACATGTACAGTAGAGGGTTCAGACTGCGGTCATGTCTGTATGAGTTTGTTCATCCCCGTAGCCGTGTGTGTGTGTGTGTGTGTGTGTGTGTGTGTGCGTGTGTGTGTACAGTTGACATTGTTTTGTACTAGGAGCTATTCTTTAAATGACACGGCTACAGACCGGCTCGATGGCAGCCGTGTTGGCAGAGGACACACTAAAGCTATGATGATTTATAGGCCATGACAGCTTAATATAGTTGGCCACATTTTTGGCGTCGCATCCGGCCATCCATCTGCTGGCATCAGAGCCGACCATGACGGGGTCATCAGCGCCGGAGAGCTCAGGAAGAAATACCAGTGTGCCATCACGGTTACATTGATTCATACTTCAAATGAATTTGAATTACTTATCATGCCGACAAAAAGCAACTTAAAGTGATGAATCATTATATTTTGTTCTTTATATGCTTTTTACTTAGTTTTCGTCAGTAGATTGAGTCGGAGTAAACTTTTTTTTTTTCTATAAAAAGGTAGAATAATCATAAGGGAGTGTACTAAATCACAGCCATAACAATATTAAAAGGAATAAATGATGTTCATTAGGGGTATGGAATATAGATTCAATTTAATATCACAGTATACACTTTTACGATAATGCAAACCATTTTGTAGACATCTAGAAACTGACAAATCAATATACTACTCAGCATTGTCTAAAAACATCTTGTCGTCAATATTGCTGTAAAGTTATCCTGCTCCTTGATTTGCAATATTGCCTGCGATAGCCTTATTACATTTTACATTATGCATGCATGCATTCTGGAGACAAGCCTGAATAAATGTTGGCGATGGTAAACGACATCTAAATGGTAATGATGGCGTGCATGTGTGTCTGCAGTAAAGTTCCCGGGGGTGCGCACCTACATTGACCCCCTCACCTATGAGGATCCCAACCAGGCCGTGCATGAATTTGCCCAAGAGATTGATGTCTCGTTCATCTCCATAGAGAGGATCATCGGAGCTGGTGAGTCAACTCTGCGTGTGTGTGTGTGTGTGTGTGTGTGTGTGTCTGTGTCTGTTTTATACTATTCTTATTCCGAGCGACAGTTTGGGGCTGATTTTGCCACAATAATGTCTCACAGAATACATTATGGTTCATTTTGAAGTGAACCTGTTCAGTCAAGCGTTCTAAGGTAAAAATACTATCATCTTGTAACAGCTGAATTTAAACAATGCTGTATTCATAGACTGTATAGTTCAGCATTTTGGCCATCTCCATCTTGGTTTTTGGCAGTCGCTGATTCCTTCTTTTTTAACCAGAAGTGTTACAAGAAGGTAGAGCTAAGAACAACTGAACACTGAATAAGACATTTGGAGCCGACCAAAATGTTAACTTCTATACAACCAAACTTATATTTGTAACCAGAGGAGTTGCCCCGTGATGGCCATTAGAAAGAATCCATTTAAAAATGGATCTGCATCGGCTTTTCAGACCCGGAGATAGTATTAAAACGCACTCAATGTACAGTAATAACCATGATGATTCTGTCATGTTGCATAAAATGTAACCATTTCATTAACTCTTGGGCGAAAATGTTTTCTTCAACCTGCATAAACCTGTCACATTCATCATTGCACGCCGTTGTATAGAAGCACACTGACACGCATACTCAATTAAGCCAAACACTGCCAGGGAATGACGGCTTGCGTGGCTATAAATGGTGTTTG
>NW_022280046.1:3964858-3978877 GCF_004355925.1 Anarrhichthys ocellatus
AAATAAGGAGGGCTGTGCAGGAACCTATTATTACCAATCTATTTCTGCAAAGTGTGGACAATGAGAATGAATAGCTTCAATGGAAGCACACAGAGAGAATCATTGTGTGATGTAGCGAAAGGCGTGCGTAAGCAAAAAAGAGTGAAACAGGTGAATACACATGGAGGTGCAGAGCTAAGCAGAAAAAGATGGCAGGGAAAACAGCAGACTGTACACTCACTTAGGCTATCTATATATCTGACATTTGGCCTAAAGGTTTTTCGAACACTTGTAAACAAAACGCAGCAAATTCTGGACATATTTGGCCAAATGAAAATGAATTGTTGTGGTAGCGCAGTTAGCTCTACTCAGCAAGTACCCAAGTGACCTGTGTGTGTCTGCGCATCAGAGAGGAGACGGAGAGAAGAAGCGGCTGAGGAAAAGAGGAAGGGAGGTCAGCACCTACATTATAGTGCAGCCCAGAAGTCATTTTAATGAGGAGACCTGCCATAGTGTCGCATGCCGATGAGTGCAAATGTTGCCTCAGAACACCGCATATGCGCAACAATTTCCCACCCACAGACGCACACACACACACAGGCAACATACGTATGCGCGCACAGCCCTCCAGTGACCTCTTCATCCACTGCTTCAGACCCCTCCCTCCCTCCTTTTGGTTATTAGGCTGTCTGTCTCAGAGAAGTCTAGAGAGGGGGGAGAGGAGAGGAGGATGAGAGGAGAGGGGAAGACGTTTGATGTTTAATTGAAAGCGTTATGCTGGATTTTCTCTGATCTGCGCCAGAAAGTGCAGGCTCTCGCACTCCTCTTTCTCTAAGCTCTCTCCTTCTGTTTCCCATTTCTACCCCTCTCTTCCTCGCTGCTTTCTCTCGTCCTCCCGTTTGTCTCTCCGAAATGTGAACTCCATCAGTATTCTTCCTTAATTCTCGTTCCGCCCGCTCTTTATTTCGCCCGCCTCGGTCTCTCATGTTCCCTCCTTGGATCTTTTCCTCCCTGCCAGTCAGCCATGTGTAGTTCCTCGCCCCTCTCGGCGAGCGGCAATGATTCGATGCCGCGCTCCTATCTCACGCTTTGGTGCGAGTGTGCGTGCGCTTTCCTGCATGCACGTTTATTGGAGTGCTATCACGTCTGTGTTTTGTATGAGTTTGACTCAAGCAAAGGCAGATCAATTCCCTCCAGTGTCTTACACTGGCAGAACTAGGCTGAAAACTGCACACTGCTTTCCACTGCAGGGTCTAGCGGAGAGAGCCAGGGTTTATTTATTATTCATCTAATTCAATCCCCCCCCACAAAAAAAAGAAACATTTCTGTGAATCTGTGAGGTGTCTTGTTAGTTGCGGAAATGATTAAGTGGGCCGTGCAACGTATCAAATACACAAATTATGTTTTTATGATGCACTGCTTTGTTGATCCTCGCAGGGGGGGGGGTTCGTTTTTCGCTCGCTAACTTCATGGAGGTTTGAGTGCAGGGTCAGAGAGAGAGCAGGAGCATCCCTGGAGCAAACATCTGGGTTCAGGAATTTGCTCCGGAGATTTCAAATTGGAAGTGACATTACTTCTGCTGAAGTTTGTCGCAGTCCTGCTGTGAAAAGGTAATTACATGTTCAGGCGTCAAACAATTTGTCTTCTTCTTCAGACTTTGTCCATGCAGTAGATGTCTCACATTTGCCCTCTCTCTCAAACCTTTTTTTTTTTTTTCTTCCGTCTCATTAAATGGTGGTCTTGTGGTGCATGTTGCATAGTCATATTATCTCATTACTCCCTATTAAAATACACATAGACAGCTGTTTGGTCTTCCTCGTTTACTGTGTGGGCCAAATTCTGTCACCTCTTCTCTGAAGCCTGAGTCTTTTGAACAAGCTTGATCAGCATATTTTAATATGAATCAAGATTCAGGTACTGCATAGCTTAGATTCAGGTCTAACGGTGTGAGGAATTGTTTTGCCGCTCATGCCATCTCACTGTTCACTGCTCAGGATATGTCAGCTGGTGACCAGCCTTCCATATAATATCTTTTGGGGGATGATGATCCTGTTTTGACCATTGACGGCTGGAGTGCTTTTCTGTCAGTGCTGTACATTGAAAATTCAAGCTAAAGATGCTATATACAAGATTGGAGGATTTCTATCGCTTCTCAACAGCTCTCACCCTGGTGACTGCCGAGCCGCCGGCTTGCAGCTAACGTTGCTAAAAGCCCTAACAGTGCAAACTACAGCGCAAGTGCCGTATGAGAGCAGTGCAGAGCGGCTGCCATCAGCTAACCAGCGGTGCACGCCAACGTGCACTAAAAGGCATGCGCGACCGGCCCGGCTATGTCAACAAAGCAAAGAGAAGCTTGGATAACCACACACACAGTGGGAGAGTACCTTTAGTCACTACTTAGGTAGACATTACTCCACCATATCTTAACTTATACAATAATTCTTTGCTGCTCTGTTAATGCTCTGGACATTACATTTTGCACCTTTAAAGTCCAAGTCCCTGTTTGGATTTGAGGATTGAGACTTACATGGGAGGTTTCACTGCTATGGCTGGTCGCCACTGCGACTCATAAACCTGATGGACAGCCTTTGTAAACTGGGTGTTACTCTCTTACTCATCTCACTTTTTTTCTAACCTCTATTTGTCTTTCTCCATTCTCCATTCTCCATTACCCTGCAGGTAATAAAGGCAGTAGAGGAGAGCTATAGGTTGCCGGGTCCTATGGACTGCCCTGAGGCTCTATACCACCTCATGATGGACTGTTGGCAGCGAGAACGCAGCAACCGCCCCAAGTTTGATGAGATTGTCTGTCTGCTAGACAAACTCATTCGCAATCCCAGCTCATTAAAAAGACTGGTCAACTCCTCGCACAGGTATGAATTCACAGCGCAAAACAATGAGTCTTTTTTTACTGTTGTTTTCTTCTTTTCTTTTTTTATTCTGAAGGCCAACAGCAGTGGATGGCCAATTGTTACACTGATATATGAATAAGATATCCTTTCCGTGCAAAATTTGAATGGATTCAATTCTTTTCAACAATAGATTTTCACACCTACTGCTTGTAAGGCTACTAAATGTCATTTTGTGTTTACTTTTTCAGGAAGAGATATACGTTGGTTATTTAATCATGAAAATGCATTTAGTTTTAATTGACCTAATCTTTCTTAAGCTCTGCAAGCTAATAGACTCGTCACCATTCAGATGAAATAGAAATGGAGTCTTTATTGAAGTTTTGTGTCACTGCATAATTAAATCAGGACGGACATGGTAGCTAACTGCTGCATGCCTGCAAAGTAGACGAGAGGAAATAAATGAAAGTGGCTCCATTTTCCTAAAACCGCACATTAGTCTGAATTGTATTCAGTGGGGTATCTTTTGATTATCGTAACATTTGAATATTCAATTAGTATTTCACCACTATGCGCATGTATTGCATTAGTGTATAATGGCATGAAACGGCTATCAGTGCTGGGAAGCAGACATTTAGTCAGACACCCACATTACCTGATTTTCTTTGCGGATATAATGAAATGATGGGAAATCTGTCTCATACACACACACACAGACACACAGACACACTTACAAACACATTGCAGGAAGACAGTCAATAAATCAGTGGCATACCTATTAGCCCATGCAATAACATATGACAGTTAGCCAGATTAAAGGGACACTCTTGTTCTAGCTAGAGCGTGGAGAATATGGTTAGCTTGCATGAACATGTCTGTTTGAAAGCATGGAGAGTGAGCTGAATGAGAAGGCATTTTGAGTGGACAGCAATTTTCAGCTTTGCGTGATGATGCATAAATAGCATAACGAAGCCTCGCTGGTGACTGTCATGAGTTTTGAGCTGAGCCTTCGGCTTCACAGTGAATCCCACTCCTTAATATTTATTATACTTTTGTGTTGTCATTTGATTACTGTCTTACTCTTTTTCTTTTACTGTATCTTCATCCTCATGTGCACCAGGGTTTCCAACCTGTTAGTGGAGCATGCCAGTGTAGAAGGGAACTGCAGCACTCTGAGCCAGACGGTAGGGGAATGGCTCGACTCCATCAAGATGGGTCGTTACACTGAGCTCTTCATGGAAGGAGGTTACTCTTCGCTGGAGACGGTGACTCAGATGACATCAGAGTAAGGTCACTTCCACACTCTCGCAGACATAAAAGAGTACCAGAATGTCTAGCCATTTTTTTTTTTTTGATTTATGCAAAATTGTATAAACAAATATATAAATATATACTAGCCCTAATTGTCATCAGTTTATATAGGGACTTTACAAAAACTCTTTAAAGTAAAAAATGACATGATCCAGACTTCAATGACAACTAACCCTAACTATCAAATGCTCAATACAGCACATACAAAACAACTCATTTTTAATTTCTATTTTTTTTTTTACCCTGACAACTGTCATTGCCACGAAATGTTGTGAAGGTCGAAACTAAGTGAGGATGCAGGATCTAGGTTGCAAGCCTGCTAAAAAGTTCTAAAAAGCCTGCACCCGTTACAGAACTGAGAGCGTCTATAACAGGGGTCTTCAACGTTTTTCAGGCCAAGGACCCCCAAACTGACAGAGAGATGGAGCAAGGTCCCCCGACTACATATATTGTATAAAATTGTGTTTTATATTAAACTGGGCCTAGTACCATGTATAAACATACCTCTTTGTTGTGCATTCAATCCTAAACTATTCAAATAATACACAGGTTCATATTCATGTTTTTATTTTAAACATGTGCAAGGTACAGTGAGTAGGGTGGCCGTGCCACTGCCATTTATAAACATACCGTGTCAACTGATACCAATGCCAACATTAACATTGTCTGTCAATTGCATGATAATCATGCACACAAGCTATTCAAATTGATGTTTTCATTTTAAACATAAATGTGGAAATGAAAATGAGTGATGGCCTATTAGTGCCACTACCATGCATAAACATACCTGTTATCTTTCATACAATACTGAACTATTAAATTATTGGACAGATTCATGTTTGGGGAAAAAAACAAAAATTGTCTAATCATCCAAAAATTTCGCGGAACCCCTGCAGTACCTCCGCGGACCCCCTAGGGGTCGTGGACCCCCTGTTGAAGACCTCTGGTCTGTAAAGATAGATATGGCTACAGAATATCAGTATGACTTATGAATGCATAACTCAGGGACCATACAGAAACTACCATATCAGTATAATGAAGTTTAATACATATAATAATGAAGTTAAGTAGTGTTTTTTGTGTGTTTTTTTTTATCACTTGCATCATTTCTTTATTTGTTCGCAGACTGCTTGATAATATGTGGCCGTTGTGTCTGTGCTGTTTTTCAGGGATTTGCGAAGAGTAGGAGTGAGCCTTGCTGGACATCAAAAAAAAATCATCACTAGTATTCAAGAGATGAGAGTCCATATGAACAACACCAACTCTACTGTAAACATCTGATGGATATGTACAGGCATGCACACACACACACGCAAATGCACACATATGCACACACACACACACACACTATATGGACCTAGTATTTGACGAAAAGACTTGCTATTGGACCTAGAGCGGCTTAGCACTTTCTAAGGACAAAGAAGCCCACTGCATATGGATCTAAACTGGAGGGTCCACATTTTTGTGGTTCTTGTGTGTGGAGTTTGCTTTTGGTGTCGTTGGGGATTTTTTTTGACATTGCAGCACTAAAACCAAACTGAACTGAGCTGAGTGTTGCTACGTGAAGGAAAGATGATGGTGAGCGAAACTGAACTGAAGTGAAGCGTTTTCATTCTAATTATTCCAATTGTGTGAATCTTGCAGATTGTGATATCTCTGTGCACTGTTTGGATTCTTTCAGATCAAACGTGACACACAGACCACAGATCTGGCTCTGAGAGCAGCCAGCATTGTTTTGGCTGTGTCACAAATACATGGGGTTTCACGCAGCGCGCTAAAAATGTAACTTTTTCAGCCCGTCTCAGGTGATCTGAACCCGGTGGATCTGAACAGTTTCTGTGGCAATTTTCTCTGGAAGTACAGTTCCATCACGAGTCATTGAACTGAACACCATTCTCAGGCGGGGGGGGGAAGTAATAATGGACATGTTTATTAGTTTCAGTCTTTGCTTTGCCATGCTGACGTGCTTTAGATTTAGTTTTCCTGTCGCAGGCACGTCTTCATGCAACAAGACTGCAGTTTTAATTCAGCTGTATGAAACTAATGAAAGGTCCAGACTCGTATTCGGCATCATGTACTTCATTGTCTTCCAAAGCGATGCAAGACAAGACTACATAATGCAACCTTCATCGTTTAAAGAGGCTGAAGTTTAAAATACTACAAAGTAACAAGGAAATCGTCTGGGTCTGGCTTCTTCCAGATGAGTTTGGGTCTTATTGAACCCTATAACTGCTCTTCTGGCTGAATGTATAAAACTACACGAATCACAACACTTGGTTGCCAAGTCATTCTATTTAGTTTGATATGAAAATACTGTCAAACAGGATTAGATTGTGATCAATCTGGTCCCTAATTCCATCTTCTGAATGAAGCAGTATATTGTAAAAGATATTCAGCTGGCTATCCGTCATCTTTGCACTGAAAAATCTGTAGGAATCTCGAGACAGAACTCATTCAGCAATCAAATTTAGCTTCATATAACTGGATACTTCACGCATGTTTTAGTGGGAACGTTCACTCAGATGCCGGGCAACCTTCGTGTAGGTCCGCACAGCTTCACTCAGAGTCTAGAAAAACTGTTTCCTGAGATTCTACTGGAACCTGTGCTGAGACACCAATGGATACTTGGTATCCCAGATTCTGATGAACCTTCACATGCAGGCTTTACGTCGGACATTCAAAATGGAACAGTCGCACAGGGTTCTAATGGAAATGCCACATGTTCAAAGGCACTTCCGGTAGGATTCAGCTGGAACATTCAATCCAACAGTAATTTAATTTCATGGAAATGTTGATCCTGATGGAACATTTGCTCATGTGATAATGGAACCGGCAGTAAGATTCCAGTGGGACTGTTTACTGATATTCTAATGGGACCTTTACTCAGATTCTAATGGAATCTCTTCTAGGATTCCAATGCAGCCTTCACTCAAGAGTGCACTCAGTTTTTCATGGAGCCTTCACTTAGAAACCAACAACCTTCAGGTACCGCGGAAAACCCTCAACAATTTATTCAGTTCACCATGCCGATAGAGTCTCTCTCCACCACATGTCTGCTACACCACAATAAACCTCACTAACGGGACTGCTGAAAATAAGGAGGCAATATTGATCAACTTGATAATCATCTATTTATTTATACTTGTAAAAATGATGTAGACGGTTTGTTTCATCATAATACTCTCTATTGGACTACTGAGCAGCTCTGCCTACATGTCTTTCATGTATATAATGTATAATATATTTAAAGCAGGGAGCATTGTTCTTCTGTCTACCATTATGTGGACAAGTTGGTATTGATCAAGCATCTCAGAGTAGTGCACATTATTACATTTGTGACAGATATTCTAAATCAGCATTCCTGCTACTTAGACCTGGGCCACTGTCTGGTGGGGGCAACCAGCACATCTGTCCCCATATAAGGGTGCCCCAAAGGGTATGCAGAATTATCAGATAGTCATGTTATGTTGTTGGTGATTGTATTTCCTCTTCAAGTTTTGGTACAAGACCGAGAAATATTTTCAGCGGCCCTAAATGAGACCGCGATAATTACTCTGTTGTCTCTAAAAGCCAGAGGAGTGTGTGCACAGGGATTGGTATCTGAACTTCTGGTATGGTTTAAATGTATACAATGATGTCAATGATCAAGCCCTTGCTTTACTTCTCTTTGGTCTGATATATTATACGTTGCTACTCGGTGCTTTATTGCTTAAACTTGACACGTTTCACCATTGTGTTCACCTAAGCAGGAACTGAGTTCAGTGTGTATATATATATATATTCATCCTCTTTGCAGATGACATGCTAATATTTTCTTGGTTATACACAGTGCAGTGCAGATGCTGTGGCTTAACAGTCAAAACGAAATGAGATTGTAAAGCTAGTTTTATAAGAAGTGGTATCGTTGGACTGTATGAAAAGTATAGAAAAGCACACAAGAAGAATGTAAGGTTTTAAAGGGGTATTTCACTTTTTTAGAAGACATGTTTCACTTTTTAAAACTCAAACCTTCCGCTGACTTCCAGAGGAGTCAGAGAAAAAGGCCTCAATGGTCAACTCACTTGTGGCTTTTGAACTTTTTCCACCTGCTGGTCAAGATTATGTTTCTTGACTGGTTCCATGAAAGAATGTGAGTAATTTGAATTGTTATTCTATCTGGGTATGTGTTTTTAAAAGTCGAAATGTTTTAACAGAGTGAAAGTTAGCTTGAAAGATAAACATCTGCATAGTCTCTTTAGTCTACATACGGTATATCCATTTTGGAGGTTTGGCTCCTGTTTGTGCATTAATATTAGATACGATATGAACAAGAGCCATTCTGCAACGTTAGATCTTTGGTTTTTATACCTTCTTTTTAAATCAGTGTCATTTTTTTTTTTTTTTATTCAAGCAGGTCTTCATCTTGTCTTCAAAAGTGCGTCCAACTTTTTAACGGTAAAACATCTGTACTGTAAGTAGACGATTGTGGCTATGCAGATCTTTAGTGTTGCGGGGGGGAATGCATCAATAATATGGTGCACCTTTTATATTTGACAATATAAGGCATGTACAGTGGAAGTAAATGTGCTGAGTGGTCTCCTCAGTCATGGGAATACCACAGCATCTAATGACGTTTCAGTGTTTTGATCCCACCCAAATTTCATGGTATTGGCTTTTTACAACCACCCTTTTCAACTTAAAACCTATGCCTGGGCCATGAACAATTGGTGAATAGTACACCCTTATAAGTGCCTCTCATCTTTCGAGCACCATATTTTTTCCTCCCCTGCCAAAATGCTACGCCCCAATTGTGCCCCAACTTTCTATGTATTTACTTTTTGCCAACAATATCTTCAGGCAATAAGAATGTCAGACAATGTGTATGTTGGAACTAATTTAATTTGCACTTTATGATAAATCTTGTGCCCTTTTTGTTTGACTAAAGATGTCTATAGGTGACTGACTTTAGTAGCTCTTATTGATTTACTATACAATTACTATGATTACTGAGTTCCCTTATGCTGAGTATATCACTTCATATTCTCAATGCTTCCCATAGTGTAACATTTGACAGTTAAGCACAAGGCATTGGTAATATTTTTAAAAGCAAATCAAAGTTATATATATATATATTAAAAACTAAAGCATCATTGATGTAGAGCACCACATTGTGTACGGCACAACGATGCACCTTCAGAACGGAAGAGATCTGACGGTGAGCGGATGATATGACTTCGTGCAAACGTCAATAGCACGAGCCCTTGATGTCAACAAACTTCAGCCAGACATTTTGTCTCAGTGTTTGTGGCATTATAGCATTACCACTGCTAAGTGCAAAACACCTTCATTAATTCAAATGATTTATTCTCAGCAGTTTTGCAATGGCATGATTTTACCCTCGCCGTCTCTTGTTAAGCAATTCTCATTTAGCAGGAAGAAGCGAAGCACAGCAAACCAGCAGAGACTTGTAGAGATGTATTGATGTGTTGTTACTCTACAATGACTGTCGGCTGGAACTCCATCCACCATGCGGTGAAGTGTTAACGCAGGAGCCACGTTTCTAACTTGTCAAATTGCATTAAGTAACATGTTTGATTTAACATCTGAGTAAACAACCTTGTTGTTTGAAATTGACTTTCAGAAGAGGGTAATCTAGTTTCAATCAATATACACATACATTTCCAGAAGAAGTTCTTGCATCTGTACTCATTAAACTGAATTCTAGCAAATGTAGAAAAGCAATACCTGATGTTAATAGCAAAAATAATATATTTGCATACAACCATAAAAGCTTTCACCTGATATCTGACTGGTTTCAAGACATTTTCTAATTATGAAAAACATAATGTTGGTGTCTTTGATAACCACAAAAACAAAAAGCAGAGAAGTGGGTGGGGTTATATCTGGGCCACAGTTTTAGTAATAACAGTCCTCAGGTTTTCCTTGGACAATATACTGTTTTTGACAGGCTGTATGAGCGTTTCCAACACGTAGACAGTATGACATATGTGTCATGACAACAGCCATGGACAAACGGCACAAAAAGAGCCCTGAGTTTGTGTTGAGTAACATTGAGATATGTGCTAAAAGTAAACTTTCAAATGCAGATTTGTAGAAAAATACTTATTTAACCAGTGGCCCCACCCACTTCACAGCTGTATAGTTAACTTCTCAGGAAGTGAAAAATGGGTACATTTATTAGGACATCGATTTGAAAGCTGCACATGACAAGATATCCAAGTACCAACATACAGAAGCAGGTATGCGGTTATTAGGGTTTCCCCAGGTCAAAGACAACGATCATGTTATTAGTTTTCCACACATAAGGTTTTAAAGATCTGAATAACTGTTTTGTGAATCTTTTGAAAGCACAGTAATGATACAATTGATGTGCTATTGGTTTGTCTTTGAGACTGTCATGTATTATGTTTGTGTTGATGTTTTTGTAGTGTGTTATCAAATTCTATATTTTTGCAATAAAACCTTTAAAAAAAAAAAAAAAAAAAAAAAAAATCAACTCTTGTGGTGGATGTCATTACAACGCCTTACAGCCAGGGCTGCTGCATGACACAACACATTGTTAATTGATTGTTGTTTTACTGTATGTAAATGCACTCTCATGTTCTACTAATACCTGTTGAAAGGACAGATATTCACTGCATTACACATTTTGCCACACTAGTGGCACTTTGAAATATCTCAACAGCTATTGGATGGATTTCCATTAAAGTTTGTAGAGTCCTCCAGGGTCTCAGGGTGAATGCTACAGACTTTGGTGGTCCCCTGACTTTTCCTCTAGTGCCACCAACAGGTCAAAGTTTACACGTATCCAGTGATATATCTCAACATCTACCTGACAATGAATTGTGATCCCTTAAATTCCAATCTAGTGCCACCATCTGCTCAAAATGTCAATTCGTCCATTACTTTGGTTTATGACCAAATACCCTTAAAACAAACATTATTTTCAAATGTAGCTAATGCTAACATACCAAACTAAGATGGCAAAGATGTAAACATTATACCTGCTAAACATCAGTATTTTAATGTTGTCATAGTGAGCATGTGTTATATTAGCATTTAGCTGCAAGCACTGATATGCCTAAATACAGTCTCGCAGAGCCTCGAGCGTTTCTGTTGATTTGTATTCCCGTTTGCTGTCCTCAGTGACAACCCATGCATGTTTTAAGTTCACCTCATGGAAAGTGGCCAATGTCGGAAACAAAGGCTTATCTGGCAATTTGTAGCCTGGATTTAGATTCATACTCATTTAGAACATATTTCAATTAGTAATGACATGTTTTATGGATGCAGCAGTGTGCATTGTAGCTTTTTACTGTCAATGCTGTTCATCTTCACCAGTTAATAGAGCAAACTACAGGCTGTGAACTTTACTGTAGTGTACTTTGTTAGGATTTGTCTGCATTTATATCCCCTTTTGGTTTCTATGTAATGAGCTATTTCAGCCCAACAATGTAATTGCGGAAAGATGTTTCCAGGCTATGCAATTAGACACGGTTTATTGGTTGAAATACCGATTGTCAGGGTAACAAGGGAGCTAGTTAGCAGTTTCTCTCTTTGTCAAGGTGGAGACTGAGAGGGAATGATACATGAGCCAGATGGATTAATGGACGCAGAGGCTGTTTCTGACTGCAATTTAATTAAATACTGCCCTAGTAAAGTAAAGAGTTATTTGGTGAAAGTTACTGTCAATGGTGCATCATGGCCGACAACACAATCCAGTAGACTACAGTTCATGGCTGTGTTATAGGGATATGAGCTGTGAGGCTCTGCAAAATGCACAATGTTTTAAAACCTGATGATGCAAGACCAGGCAATGATGTGTCTGTTGGATGCATTAGCTGCTGATGTCAGCGGCTCACGTTATTGTGTGTTCGCTCTGGGGTGAGAGCCTTGCTAACAATTAGGGTACTATATGCCGATAGAATCCTATATATGATTTTGCAATCAAAATCATACACAGAATGGGGTGAATGGTCATTAGGTGGTATTGACTTTAAATCATTATGACGTTTAAAAAATAATCAAATTCACACACCTTTTCATTATTGTTTTGTTAACCTTGAATCATGTGTGAGGGTGATGCAGTTCTTCCATTGCTAAAGTATTTTATATGTAAATATCGGCTGTGTGCGTGTGCGTGCGCGCGTTGTGATGTAAAATCAAGGCTAGCTGATCTCTGGGGGAATCCATCGCCTGCACGGCTCAAGGTGATTATTACACTTGCACACACATAAAGTGTATGAAGGTGAAATTAGCCATCACACCATCAGCGTGGCTATTACCAAAACCTCTGTATTAGCGGCTTGAAGAAAAGAGCTGTGGGATATGTATGTATGTGTGTGTGTGTGTGTGTGTGTGCGTGCGCGTGCGTTGGGATTGCACTGGGGCCATATTCCCACTGGTGCTGACTGGGATTGTTGTTGGATGGGTGGACGGGTGTCTGACTTTGGGCAAGCCCGGCTGTCCCTCTGTATGCATGCACGTCTTCACATACCCGCCCCTCCTGCTCGTCTGCCTCTCTCTGTTTTGACCGTCACCGTCTGCCCGACTGCTCCATGCCTGTACATCTTCATATCTGCATGACATTCAGTTTGTGACTCTATTAGGTCTTCATGTCTGGCATTCTGCTTGCCTTTAAATCTCTGCCCCCAGTCGACTGCTCTTTACGGTATCCCTCTCTATTACACTGTCACGGTGTCAGACTAAAGTCGGTTATCCCAGGGCGCGATAAACTAATTTTCTATTGAAGAAGTGTCAGTGGTCGAGGCGTCCCGAGGGTCATTTGAAAATCATTGCTGAGATGCCTCTTTTAATCATTATGAATGACCTTCAGCAGAACCTTAGCTGTCAGTGTAGGCGTAATGGTCTGGGTGTCTGCAAATCTAGCCTTTTCTCTGTGTGTGTGTCGGAATATAAGCATGTCTGTGTGTATAATAATGCATAATCTCTGTGTGTATGTGTTTGTACTCATGTGCATCTATATTTGTGCCTGTTTCTGCATTTAATTGATGGATGTGGGTGGGCTGACATTTTGTGCAATTTGCTTGTCTAAAGAAAAGGTTTATTGTCAGAGTCCTGCAAAAAAAAAAAAGGGTTGCAGGAAGTACTTTGAAGTCAAAAGTTGGTGCCGTTGCAGATTTTATAGTGGACTGGGTGTTAAAAATGGCAGTGCTGTTTTTAAGCAGGCTTGACCATATATCGTTTGATTTTTTCCAGGAAAAACATCGTCCCCTGAGTTGAAATAGTAACTGCTTGTTTTTGTGTGCATCTATTCATGAGCATGCTTGCCTTTTATACTGTAAAAAGACCCATACAGCATTTCCCTTGCATAGAATTCTCAATTACAAACAAATGTCTATGCAATGCAAAGTTTTCTTCTTGTTTTGTTTTTATACGTTTAAATCATTTTATGAATAAATTTAACAAGTGTAACAGTCCACTTGCCATCTGTGAGCATTAAAAAGCGTTCTTGTTTGGGCAGGTTTTGGGATCCGATATTGTCATTGATAAAGAAATTATATTTTCCACTTATACAATTTTACAGTAAAAACATTCTCCTTGCATTCTCCTGGCATCATGATTTTCTTATGTCCAGGTCCTGACCCCTTAGCTGTCAAAATGCAATTGAAATCACTTCTCATGCAGACGGGAGCTCAAGGTGCATATGGCCAGATATAGCCGCTCGCTTTTTTTCCTCCGTGTAGCAGCCACCCTCAACACCCATTAAACTGTTACAGGAGGTCGGACCCAGACCAAATAAGCTGCTGGTAAATGGCCTTATCCATTCTGCTACTGATCCGAGGAGCCTGCCATGAGAGGTCTGTGTGATGTCAAGTGGCTGGCAAGGACACACGTTTACACACACACACACACACAC
>NW_022280046.1:3978887-3982718 GCF_004355925.1 Anarrhichthys ocellatus
TGTGTGTGTATGTCTCACCCACAGTATCTGTCTCCTTCATACAACGGCAGCCAGAGGGACGAATTTGTCACTCGCCCAGATGTTTTTCCAAGGTCCTTTATTCGAAGCAGTCAATCATATGAGCAGAAATGTCCCTAATGTGAAGTCCCTTTGGAGCAAGGACTCTTTGTGTGCGTCTAAGTCTGTGTATGTGCATCCACGCGTGTGTGTGTGTGTAGAAGGTCCGTCAAGGTGAGATGAAAGTGCATTTGACCTGAGACACAGGGGGGTAATATATTTATAACAACTACAATAACTCGCACACAAGCATGCAGTTGCTGTTTTTCTTGGTCTAATGAGGTCTGTCACTCTGGCGTGCGCACACACACACACACACACACATACACAATTGTGATTGTCTTGAATGCTCACGAAACCCATTTCCAGGTTAAATCATCTGCAGTGACTTTATGAAAATGCAATTTAAAAAAAACTATGTAAAATATATATACTGTATGTATGTATATACATATATCTTGGCATCAGACCATATTTGTGTATTTCATAATCCAAAACGTACAAAAAAATTTTGGAAAAGGATTTGAAGAGTTGTACTGTATGGTGGGCACTGCCTTATTTGGAGGTAGTTGGCCCCTCAACCTTGCTCCATAATGAAGAGGCGCTGCCTGCCCACTGTGCTGTCTCGTCTGATAATTATTTTGACATTACTCACTGAGGGCTGGGCAGGAATTGTCCTCCACAACGTCTGCTTGCCATACATTCTCCATAATCAGCCTGGCCATGCATGGGTAAATCTGTGCATGCACTGTGGGCGAGTACAAAGCCCGTGTGTATGTGAAGCAGCATTGGGGATAGCACGCTATACGAATGGACCTGCAGTCACTTTACTTTTTAATGTTTTAAAGGTGTCTGATTCAATTCAATCATGCAGCAGTTACAGATCAAATTGTGAAACTCAGCCAACACAAATCTGCACGCTTTACTTTTTTATTAAAAATCTAAAGGAAAGCTTTGTCTGTCACTCTTTGACTGCCACTTTAATTGCTAGTATCTAAAAGTTATATGGTGGCATGCAAACAAATTGTTAAGAGAAATGTCACACAAATAACTGGACTGGAGGGTTCATTAGAGATACCTTGCTATTTTTTATATCGGATTCACTACAACACTGCTGCTTCCTCATTACTAAGCCACATAACTTTGTTTATTAACCTTGTGATAACCCCTCTCAGTGGTGCTCGCACAATGCAACTACTCATGTCGTATACATGTCGTATACAGTAATGCAAAGCAGCAGCAGCAGCCCCCTGTGAAAGCACCCTGAGGGAGAGCAGAGGCAGATGTTTCTCAGTCTAAACATGTCACAACAATTTTTTATTTGTTTAGTTTCAAATATCTTTATTAATTAACTGTATTTATTATTAATTATATTAAATAGTTAATCTACTGATCTTCATCATTAGGGGGATGATTCAAATCTGCATAAGTATGTTCAATTAATTCAATGTATGTTAGTTTGGATCCGTTCACTTAAATGTGTAATTAGGTCGTATTCTGTTCATTAAAATTCAATCAGTTCCAATCCTTAAATAACAAATCCTTTGATCCCAGAAAGTGTCGGTACAGAAGATGATTATAGGCTTGCATTTAAAAAAAAGAATCAAAATTGACTCACAATAGAGCACAAAAATGTGAAGCAGCAGTTCTGTAGTTTTTACATGAAAATGTGATTTTCTAGTCATATTACGGAAAGAATGGACACCCACTTTCTACATGATATGAAAACGTGTGGTTTTCCTCATGTATAAACTAGAGTTAATAGCTGTGAATGTCTGTGAGAAGCGCCCAATTTATCTTAATATCCACTGCGCTCTACATAGACAAACTAATGACTGCAATGCATCACCTGGATATTGTATTTCAGTGAAAAGTGTGTGTGTGTGTGTGTGTGTGTGTGTGTGTGTGTGTGTGTGTGTGTGTTTGTGTGCATTTGAGCGTGTGACTATGTTCTCTCTCAGTCAGTCTCCCTTTACGTCTGTTGCATATTTGCAAGCATCTTGCTCAGCACCAGATATTGTAATTCATCATATTATGTGTAATGAAGTGACCCTCACTCCAACGCCTTCTCCTTGGCATTCCATACAATGAATTTGAATTGTGACGTACGTTCACTGGCCAATGCACATTAATTGCCAATGCACAGAATAGTGTGATACTCACAGGAAAAAAGTCTGTGTGCAATTACTGTCTACCGAAGAAATAATCGTATTAAAAATAGTTGACAGCAATGTCTGTGGATCATCGTGAGAGACTTGCAACACCGTCTCTGGTGGGAGTTTTTTAATTGCAATTTTTAAATTTGTCAATGCGTTGTCAACAGAACAAATGAAACACCGTTCCCCTCGTTCTTTTGGGGATGGTATTATTAGCTGGAAAGATGGATCATTCTGTAAAAGTGTGTAACTAAAGATAAATGTGTGAACTGCTGCTGTAATGTGATCCAAAATAAAGGGGGGGGAATAATTTATTTGGCTGGACATCAGCACATTGCTCTCTTATAACATTGCCACTCACTCACAATTGACAGCAGAACTATAGATCATCTTTTTTATTACACACATCCTTCTTCCTTGTCAAAACATGGCCCCTTTGTGCCCAGTGGTACCTAACTTGTATTGTTCATCCCCGAAAGTGCCGACTCAAGTGGCATTACTTTATCAGACTTTATGCAACTCCTTCTGGAGTCACAAAGGGCTTTATGCAGCTCTTCTTATTTTCTTTTTTTTATGCAGTATAATCTGTAAATAGACTTCAAAAACCAATGGAGTTCCCTTTTATGCTTGGCTGTAAGTTTTCCAAAACTTTCTCTCAGTGCTAAATCTTAATTTATCCAAATCATTTTAGTGGCCTAAAAGACAAAAGAAAAATACCTTAACTGCCTTCATGCAGACATTGCAATGAAGAAAACAGGACAATCTTAACAGTTTCCATGTATGTTCAGAATTAAGGTTTTGCTGCTATGGTTGAAATGAAATACCCCGGTTGGCAATATGTATTTAGCTAACAAAAACGGTTGCATTGATATATATCACTGAGAAATAGCTGCCCGATCTGACATTTGGTTCAAAAGCCGTGCTCACTACAGTGTGTAATGAGTCATTATTAAGTCATGTTTGTAAAATGACTATTGATTTTTGCCCCACAGCGGACAACAAAATGCAAAGATGGAGATACGAGTGAAGTATCTGTGACGACGATCACCTGTCACTCCACAGCTGACGATGAATCACTTTGCTGTGCTTTGATCACTCTGTGCTTTTCCCTTCGTGGTATTATCTCCCCCCCCCCCCAAGAGGTATTTTCTTCTTATTTTGTATGCACCCTGGCAGAAAAATCAATGAATGTTTGAATTCTTCTGAACGGATGAATTTGTCTGAATGGATAAAGAATGAATGATTGATGGAGAAGGTTGAGGCGAGCACATTTCAGAGCAGACAATTCAAATGTCTTTCTGCTTTTAACATCTGTCTGAAGTAGAGGAAAAACGAAGTCTCGACTGCTTGACCTCATTCGGCGCAGTGGCTTATTCCGTCTCATGTTGTTACGTTTTACTGGAGTCAAATTTTAAATACGGTTATTAAATACAATCATCTATATGTGTGTGTGTGGGTGTGTATGTGTGAACCCGTTTAGCTCAGTGTCAGACCTACTGAAAGTGTATGCCGTAATACATTCAAGTCCATTAATGCCTGGGAATGAAACAGAATCTGAAAGAGGACACACACACACACACACATATGCATGCCCAAACACACTCACACACACACAGAG
>NW_022280046.1:3987718-4000590 GCF_004355925.1 Anarrhichthys ocellatus
GGACACAAGTCCCTTGTTTGACGCACCCATTTACCCCGATATATATATATATATATATGTATATATGTTGTAATTATAGTGGTTTCTCCCTCAAATGCAGATGTTACCTAATGTTCATTCCTCAGAAAATAACCAAAATGTGATCTTGTAACGGCACTTTGCCTTATAGAAGAACAATTTAATGTTAGGTTCAGGGAACAAAAGATCATGGTTTGGGTTAAACGAACGTTAGTTTCCTAATTTCTTACAACCCTAACTTGTTATGCAGCCCACATAATTTGAAATAAGCCAACATTGACTTTTAGTTTCACGCGGGACACAAGTCCCGTGTTTGACGCACCCATTTACCCCGACCTCCATACCCAGAGTTTGATCCAAACATATTGCCATTGAACCTTAGAATTTGTGGGTCCACCACAGCTAATTGACTTTCCATTGGCATTGTTTCCGGTACAGAACTTCAACATTGTTCGTAATGTGCTGTTGGGAGGTTGTGGTCACTTTACGTATCTGTGAAATGACAGATCAGGCTGAAATAATAATAAAGATGTCTCTTCTCAAATGTCTCTTCTTTCTGAATAAAGGAAGGGCTCAACATAGCCAGGTGCTCCACAAATAATATACAGTATATAGCTTCCACCACCACAGTGATGACTGTCAGGTCTGCCATGTATAGGTTTTTGGTTTACTTCATGCAATGAGGAGCTTGGACTGCTCTCAACAAGTTGTTTCCTCGGAGCCACCGAGAAAAGTTTTTGAATTGCAAAATTCCGCATAGTATTGTCAGCAGCAGTCTTGTTATAAGGAGTTGTTGTCATGGTTTAATTAGCAGTGAACGTCTTGGTATTTTTATTTTTTTTTAAAGATGTGTGCCTCCCTTACGATCACCCCAGTGGTTTGGCTTTGCTTTCGGATTCACGAATCTAAAGACCAGAGAATGATTGTGGTGGCAGATGGGTCTTTTGTGGGATTATTGGTTTGATTTTTCATCAAACAAACACTTTTCAGTGATGGGCTCGGCGTATGGATCTGTACCGCTGCACTGTAGAATTTGTGGTGGCGGGGGGGATGAAGGATGGGGGCTAATGTGGATTAGGTTAAACAGACCCATTAAAACATGAAAGCTTGTTGATAGCTGATGTGGGAGTATCAGACATCTCCTCTTAGAGACCAGAGGCTTTAGGGTATTGTGTGTGTGTGTGTGTGTGTGTGCGTGTGTGTGTGTGCGTGTGTGTGTGCTGCAAATTAATCGATAGTGATGAGAGCCGGCTGGTTTCTATTACCTATTTAATTATCCTCCATCAAACAAACATGATAGCACCTTGAGATCACTTAGACCACGGACCATCGCAAAGACACACACGCACACACACACACCCTCACACGGCGAGTCCTCAAAAGTAGGGGGGGGGGGCACGTTTACTTTTACTGTCGTGTGAAATAAAGGACAATCAAGGTCACCGCAGCCGAGAAAAAAACGCAAATGCTTTCACAAAAGAGCAAAGATAGCAGGTTCTTTAATTAACCCTGTTCTCTGACCTTTTAAGGAAGTCACAAAAAAAAAAGGTAACAAAAAAAAGGTAACAAATGAGGTAAATTAGGGGAGATGGTATCATTTGATTTATCTCATTAAATTCCATACTAATGGTCATTTTTAATGTCATTGGTTAAGGAACTGCGAGCTTGTGCTACCATTGACTCCATGCCACCGAGGGTCAGCTCAAGCGCCAACAAAGCCTTGTTTCTGTCTGTTGCAAAGCCGCTGAGCAGTCGTTGTCTACCAACCCCATCTGACTAGGCATGAAATGATAAAGCCTCTCTGGTTGAAATCAAAATATTTAAACAGATGATTTTTTTTTTTTTTTTGTCAGCGCCAAACCAAAACAAGCCATTTGGATTCTGCAGCTGGGAAAGAGCAACATGGAGTCAGTGTCTGACTGACAGCTGTGAGACATGTGTTACTGCTTGGTGTCTGATTCGGCAGGGCTGTCTGTCCTCACTCTCACTCTCTCTGGCATGATTGCATAACAGGCGATCTGCACTGCTGTGTGTGTGTGTGTGTGTGTGTGTGTGTGTGTGTGTGTGTGTGTGTGTGTGTGTGTGTGTGTGTGTGTGTGTGTGTGTGTGTGTGTGTGCGTGCAGTATATGCACATGCATTTGAAAGCGAGTTTGTGTATCGTGTGACTCGGTGCGTACGTGTGACCCAGAAACGTCGAGCAGTCTCTCATGGCTTCATTAGGGGATAAAACCAAAAGTTCAGAATCCATAACCTTTAAATTATCACCCTGCCATCTCTCTGACACACCGTGTGTGCCTGTGTTTTTGTGTAGCTGCTTTGCTGACTTTTTCTTATTTTTGTAATATATTATCGTACCGAGCTTCTCGCAGTTTTCTTCATGTTGTCCATAATTTATTCCGCTAACTGTTTCTCTCTGTCACTCTCACTCATGGGGTTTGAGAAGTGTGAGGAGCCGCTGATTCTGAATCAGTATCTTTTCACCTCAAAACATTACAAATCACTGTTCACAAGTATTTATGATGCGACAAAGCTATAGTTATGGTTCGGTTTGACTCAGGCGCAATAACAACTTGGTTACGGTTGTAACACATCTGGGTTTGGGTTACGATGTAATAACCTGTTGGTGAGGTAAGGAGGAAGGTCATGTTTAGAAGAAACAGGCTGTTCTCATACAGCGTTCTTAACTATACCTACAAAAAAAAAGTCACTTCCATAGTTTTTTTTACCCCAAACCTCGATTATTTTTCCTGAATCTACAATGTATGCATGTAACGTGCTGAAATTGACACGTGCTGTTGGACTACGTAGTTAAATGCTCATAAAATGAGGAGTAACTGTTATACGAACCGTTGTGTAAGGATACGTTGGTAGAAACCAACATTATCTGTTGGTGGGAAACTAGAGACGGACAGCGGTCTCGCGTGTCCATCCACCCTGACTTCCTCCCCTTGTAGACTTTGTGGCTCCAAAATAACACAGCACTACTTTCTCTTTTGCTCCTGACAGAGTCATAATTTCTACGCCCTCACTTGAACGTAAGCACATGTCATTTTTGGGGGAATTTGCTGAAACGACTGACTCTGTCATTTTACTTGGGATGACATTTTTGTCGTATGCTGCCAGTGTGCGTTTCCCCTTGGGTCGTTATTACCGCACAGAGGAAGCTAGTCAGGGTTGGGAATCAGAGCGATAACAAATTCAAAATGGTTCGTCGTCGCAGTTGGAAACAAAGCACCGCACCACGGTTGCCGAATTCATCCAAAATTGAAGCAGAGCATTGGATCTGGCACCAAGACACCTACTCCCAATGAGGTGCATTGGCAGGAGATTGACAGATCGGAACTAAAGCGACACTTTATTGCGAGGGTTCGCGCGTGTTCAGCTTGTTGCCATCATCACCAACTCACTTGGGATGTTGACTTTTTAATCAATGGATCCGACATTTTCCGACTCAGTTCTTTGTACTGAAGATTCAACCAGGAGATGCCTTTCCAAAACTCCGGAGGTGCACCAGTGCCAGTCTCCCAACACTGCAGGAAAGGAACAGGCTGTTTACCTCTGGAACTCTCCACTAGACGCCTGGAATAACTCTTCCTCTCCTGCAACTCAATAATAGCGATAAGGAAGGCAGTACAGCAGAGTTATCAGTTACGGGTCCTACACACAGAACCACTGCAGCATTTCACTACCTCTCTCTCACTCGCCCTTCACTTTTTTTCCCCCTCTGTTGCCGAGTCCCACCTCATCACCTCCCATCCCACTCCTCTGGTGTTCTCTCATCTTTCTCCCCCCCTGCTGCATCCTCTCACCCCCACCCACCCCTCTCTACCTCTCTTCCCCTCCTCCCCACATGTCTGTCTGTTCGAAAACTGGAGCAACGTCTTAATCGAGGCTCGGATACGTGACGGGAATTTCTAAGCCACCCCGGCTCTGCAGTACAGACACAAACACACACACACACACACACACACACACACACACACACACACTCTGCTTGGCAGCCAATTAACAGCTTGCGATCCTGCGCCAAAGGAATAACTGCATGCTGATGAGCTGGCGGCTCTACGTGTGTGTGCATGTGTGTGCGTGTGTGTGTGTGTGTGTTTGTGATTAGCTGGTGGCCGTCAGAACCACTTACACAGATAGAAGGATATCTCTTTTATGTGTTCGGGGGAGAGAGAGGGGGATTATGGCGCATTAAAAACCATCTTCGTGAGGGACAAACTAAGACAGGAACAAGGAAGTGCAAGTTTGTGCCCGAGATTGTGTGTGTGTGCGTCTGCATGTGTGTTTTGATGCTGTCCCGGCAACTTCAATATAGGTGTGTGTTTGTGCATACAAGCAGCATCAGGAGAACAATGAGGATGATTTACATGGCAGCCTTGCTTTCTCCTCCTAATCCTCCTCCTCATCCTTCCTCTATTTCCGTTATCTTTCGTTCTCCTCCTCCTCTTCCTCCTCCTCCTCAATTCTAGCCTGCCTTCACTTTGGGGAGTTCATCCAAAGGTGAACGCCTGAAAAAAAAAAAAGAAGTATCTCCCCCCCCCAACCTCAAATAACTCATATATTCTCTTTTTGTGTCAAAAATACTGACACCAGCCTTGACACGATATCCCGAGCTGCAAATCGCTGTGTTTGCCAGTCCAGGTTTGATCCTCTTTTTTTTTTTTTGGAGGTAAAAAATGTGTTGAAGAGAAGACTGTGGGTTGAAATCCTGCCTTCTGTGTTGTTGTTGCCCTACTTTAATGCGCAGTCCTCTGTATCAGTCTTCTCAGTACACCGGATAAATAAATTAAATCCTGGCAGGTGAAAGGTGTGAAACTACTATTAGCAAGTGAAAAAAAACAATATTCAATTATATCACAATATCACATTCACAGCAGGTCACCGAAGAACTCATCTAGAACAACTCATCTGTGTTTTACTTACTTTTTTTCATTTAAATATGTATTTAAAGACGAAACAGCTGCTATTTTACTCATGTCATATATAATAAAATAAATATGTTTGTGTTTGATCAACACTAAAACCAGCATATGTGGTAGAAATAATGAGGGGAAAGTACAAATTAACAGTTGGTGTCAAGTAGAAGCTGTGTATAATAGATGTATAGGGAAGCTTTTTTTCATGTGTCAGTAAGTGAATGTGATCTTTTGTTAAACTAGGCTGACAACTAGTGGTAGCAGCTGGGGTTTGGAGGATAGTTCTGCAGGTAAATGTTTATGTGAGGAAAGGCTGCTATCTAGTGGTTGCATGTGCAAACGAAAGGAGAGGATGTGAGGAAATGATGTGCAGAACATAAACAATAAGTTTGTACAGTCTCATGCTGAGACACTCAATAGACCAAACATCCACTGTAGAGGCTGTCTCTCCTGGATTCTGGTATTCCCTCGGAAGTAGCTGGTAGGGTAATGTAGGAGTCACCCTATTTCTATATAAATTAGTTGATGTATGATAGAAAAAAGAAAAGGTCTCTTTAAAAAGATGTTTCGCTGATATCTTTTTGTGTTCCCTGAATTCCTTGAATCCTTATTTCTTCAACATAAAGGAACGCAACCTTTCATTATCTTTTATCTTTGACATTTTAAACCAATTTTGAAAGCATGTATTTATTTTTGGAATGTAACCTTATTGCAAAAAAAGAAAAAATACAGAGACACGCACACACATACACACAAATTTAAAATTACATAATGGAGTGCTGATTTATGAAGATTAGAGAGCGGCATTATTGGAAATCTTTATAATTCATTACACTTTATGACACTCTGGAACCAAATAGAGTACATTTCAGATATCATATTTTTTTAACTTGATTCTGTATTGTGGGTCAAATCTTCATTTGTACTGATAACGTTGGCCCCAGTTTATTTCAAACAGCAGCATTCCTGATCGATCTGGAACGATCCAGTGACGTCCACAACTCAGAGAAGCAGCTCTCCCCAGTGGAGAGTTGTGGTAGTGACAGGAAAGTTCCTGAAGACTCTGGACCTCCTCCAGTTAGAATATAAAAGCTGGGACAGTCCCACTGCTGAGACAGAAAGCAACACAGAAGAGAAGACATTTTAACAAGAGGACTCAACACTAAAGACACACTGAAGATGCTGTACTCTCATGGATTCCAGTCTGCCCTCAGTCCATTCATGGACTTCTACTGGCCTGTACGCAGTCTGTGGCCACAGGTCAAACCTCTGCTCCACCAGCAGGATCTACTGCAGAGAAACCTACAGGAGCTCCACAGTCTGGAGCTGATGGACAAACTTCAACACAAGACCCTGGAGAAGATGGAGCCTTTCCAAACCAGTGCGGCCCTGCATCCGGTCTCCTGCCAGCTGGAGGGAGAGGGAGAGCACTTTGGCTTGACCCTGGACACTCGAGGATTTCCCCCAGAGGAGCTGTCTGTCAGGCAGATGGGCCGCAAGCTGAGAGTCAGCGGGAAGACAGAGAAGAAGCAGGAGGACGGGGAAGGCTCCTACTCTTACAGACGCCAGGAGTTCAGACAGGAGTTTGATCTGCCTGAAGGGCCGAACCCTGAGGCCCTCACCTGCTACCTGGATCCAGACGGGAAGCTCCACATCCAGGCTGCCAAAGCTCCATGTGAGGAGGAGGCTGAGAGAGTGCTGACTGTCAAGAGGAGCTTGGAGGAGAAGACACAGCAGAGTGTGTGTTCAGACACAAGGCAGCAGCACACAGGACAAACCTGAGGACATGGACTCATCGGCATGCTGTTGAAACAATGAATAAGAACTGTGTTCCACACAAGTGTTAACAGATTATTATAGATGTTTTTGTATGATAAATAAACAAAACAAAATTTAAATTTTTTTTTGTCACGTTTTTAATGAAGTGTGTTACTTTTGTGCATATTATCACTTATATTTTGGTAGTGAAACATAATTATTTCATCTGTAAATGAATAGCATGCTTTTTATATAATTGGCATTTAAGATAACTTTATAATTCCAACATGACATCTATTACCAGTATTAGCAGTAAGTGTTTAATTTTTCCACAGCTCTCTACTCTACAGAGCTGTTACTCATGAGCAGTGAGTCACCAGGTCGATCGTGTTTGTTCAAATATCTATTGTTGTTAAAATGTCTTCTCTTCTGTGTTGCTTTCTGTCTCTGCAGTGGGACTGTCCCAGCTTTTATATTCTAACTGGAGGAGGTCCAGTCTTCAGGAACTTTCCTGTCACTACCAATTCCTTCCACTAGGGAGAACAATTACTCAGGAGTGCTAAAGTCACTGGATCATTCTTGTGTTCTCAGGAACCTCATGTATTTGCAGTAGTTCAACACTAGATGTCACTAAAACTTATTAGTGTTAAGTGTATATTTACCTGCCGTGATCATTTACTGTCTCTACCTCCACTTGTAGCTCGATTTGAAAGATACTAATTGAGGTTTTCTTTGTCCAGTTTGTCCTGGTACAACAGAGAACAACAGCTCATAGTAGTAGCAGCACCAGTAGTTTTACCACTAGTAGGAAAGCTGAGCAGCTTTGGAATATAATTTTGAAGTTGAATTGAATTGTAATTACATCAGTAGCTCACCTTGCTTCCATTTCCTCATTAGTGTTCAGCAGCTCAGTAGTCTTCCTCCTGTGGTCCTTAGATAGACTTATCTTCCTCTTCAAGCACATTACTCTGAAGCCACTGTCTGCCTATTAGAACCAAAATCAATGATAGACACCACAGAAGAATATGCTGTAATACAATGAAGAGAATAGCAGACAGAATAGTTGCTGAATAGTTCAGTGAGGACCCAGTCACACTCAGTATCTTATCTCTCTTCTCTTTCTGTTGGTGTTTTTCTGCCACAGCTTTCATTCTCCCTGGAGGAGACTCTTCATCTGGGGTTTCATTTCCCACCTCCTCCTCTTCATCTTCCAGCAGGGTAAATGAAGACGGTTCTTATACTTTACTTAATTTTGTTGTACCTTTAAAATATGCGTAGTATATTTACTTCCTGGTTTTCCTTTATTTCTGGTAAATATAAGGACTATATGAATGTTTGCTTTGTTCATGGTCACAAAACATTTTGCATAATTTGCATTTCCAAATGCAAATATTTCCAAATATGTAGCCCCTGTGTATCCTGTAGAAATAGCCAAACAAACATGCAAAGCAGTTTACCTCTGCAGTGATCAAGGATGAAGTGGAGCATCAAACACTAAACAGTCCGATATCTTTTTTTAGTGCTACACTCACAACTGTGGATTAATAAACATTCAGTTAAATTTGATCACTGTGCTGGGTTTGCGATGATGGTGGTTTATCAGCTGCGAAACGTTTTGCATTTTGACTTCATGTCTGCCTTCTTAAAGACATATTATTGTAAGAGGATCGCAAACAAAATATAATTTCATTATAACACCATAAACAACATAAATAAACAAGTCTGTTCAATAAAGGCATGCTTTCAGAGACAAACATTTATTTACTTTTGAATATCATACATTTTTTTAATTGGAATCCTTGAGGAGAGAAACAAATAGCATTGTTGTCGTTTGTGTTCATCTTAAGTGACAACTCCGTCTCTTCCGATTCAAAGACAAAATCTTACAATTAACAGTCAATTGGCTAACATTACCAGTCAGGCATATTTAACTGTTTCACGATTGAAAATCAAATAGGTAGAAAACATGAGTGGAAAACAATGTACCCCTTTTAAAATCAGCAACATGTTGTGCAGTAAATAAGTGGTTCCAGTGAAAAGTGTTTTTTTTTAATTATTAACACAATTCTTCTATACATTGTATACTCGCTGGCCAAATGGTAACCCCTGTCAAAGTCAAGCATTGTGACAAATCATCACTGCAGTTACAAAATGATTAGAAAGGATCAGTTGCATTTTAAATATGTGCCGAAGAGGATGTGAGACATTTTAAGATGTGATCTGAGATGGAACTGCTAACTTAAAGCAAACATGAGGAAAACAAGAGAAAACACAAATGAATTCATGTCAACCAGTGAACACGTGACACAGTATTCTCTTCAAATATCATGAAACAACATGTACGGTATATGTTATTTATTGGGTAGTAAAATAAAACTTTTAAGTTGAAAGGGTACAAATGCACACCTGTATTGATTTATTTAAAAAAGTAGCATGTACGCGCCCTTATTGTGTAATGCCCTCATAATATAAGTACACTTTGAGGTAGATCAGTCTCCTCCTCAGTGTGACGTAACTCTTCGGAGGAAAGGTACGTTGCATTTGAACTTCATGTGGTTCTGCCTGCTTGACAGGAAGATGCAGTCACAGAGTGTGCGTTTTCTAAATGAGTGTGGTGGCATCAGTCAACCTGTACTCGAAGGAATCCTATTTGGCAGGCAAATGAGCCTCAGCAGTGACCTGGCAGACTCTGGAGCTGCTTCCACAGGGTCAGCATCTCGTTGGGACTCCGTCTGTGCACGAGCAGAACGGATCTGTAAGCGCAGGGATTTCCCCTGTCCGTCTCTGGGAGATCAAATGTTAAAAAGCCCGGGTGATGGCTTGGGGAGAGCCCCAGTCTGTGCATGCACATGCCCAGATACACGTCGTCTATTGGGAAAAGGCGCACCCTCTCGGACACGTCTTTCAATCGCAATGCAAGTGAGCCAGAATACACCACCCCTCCTCCGCCGGCGTACGGTGGGTACCCGCCTTTGTAGAAACGTTCTGGTATGTAATATTTAGCGGACGGCTCACGGTTGGGCATTGCGTTATAGATTACTTCCCCCACAAACAGATCCAGGTTGGTTTTATTTGTATAGGCTTTCCACAGGTTGTGCTCGTCCCACTGCTTGTGCAGGTAATCCAGAAGGGCACCTGTTCGAACGAAGACATCGTCATCCCCTTTGAACACGAAGATGGCCGTGGGGCAGTGTTGCTGGAGCCAATGCCAGAACAGCAAGTCCTTCAGGGTCAAGTTGAAGAAGGTGTCTCTGAAATCCCACTGCAGGATATCCCCGTATTTCTGGTTCTCGAGCTCCAGGAGGTTTTTGAGGTCCGGGTGAGGACCTGTGCTTGAGTCCTGCCTTCCGAGGAGAAACACTGTGCGCACCAATCCGCCCTTCTTGTTCGATTCTCCCTCCACCAGGCCACTGCGTCCCCATGTTTCCCGGATGGCCTGCCTGTTTTCGAAGTTCCCCACTTGGGATTTGATGGCCATGAGGAGCATGGGAGAATCCAAACCAAGGCTACTACTGTTCCTCCTACACATACCAGGTTGATTGATAAGGAGGGGGTACTCCCTGCAGTGCATTGCCATAATAAACGCCCTCATTTGCTCTGGCAAGCTGTTAAAATCCTGCACACGAGGGACTGAACACTCGCGTGACATGCAGATGGAGGAGCATTCGTCTTCGATTTCTGATAAAAGATTCAGTTTCGTCTCTCCCGTGATCCCAGTTGTGTTTCCTCGCAGTATTGGGTTGTGCTGACGGTCCCACGCATGCTGCAACTGGTTCCACAGTGCGCTGTCCTCCAGACGAAGGTTCCAGAAAGGGCCAACTGGGTGAGAGGCCAGCGCAGAGGAGTTAGCAGAAACCCCAGAGGCAATGTAGTGGACGGTTATTTTCTGAGGCGTGTAGGAGATGGTGACGAATATGGACACCAGGACATAAATCAGAAGGTGGCCGGTCATCATGCAGGGAAGCAGGCACATGCAGAGCAGTCTCCCGTTGCATTTGCAGAATCTGCCCATTGCCTGTTAGCGTTCGAATCAAAGACACACCTGCACACACATGTCAAAATAACACATCAAGATGTATTTCTTTTTAAATGCAATGATATCAGAGAACACATTTAAAATGCACTCTTCACTGACTAAACCATTACAGTGGCATGGGTGTACCTGAGAGCTTTTTATAGCTAACACTGCAGGTAACCCTCTAGAGGTTCTGTCTCCTTGGTGATGGTCCACAGAGGGATATTATCTGCTCTTGTCTACACACTCAGAGCATCATCCCGTGGCTACCTGCTGACAGGCACACAGCCCCTGAAGACACGGTGTGGAACATGTAATATGAATGTAGTGGATTAACTCCCACTTTATTATTTTGGACTTGGTTTCAATAGAATATTTTGTGCTTGTTAGGGCTTCACATGCCCTATATATCTATTTTCCCTCTTTTTTTTATTTATAACGCTTAAAATTTTCTAAATTATCTAATCACCCCTGCATGTTAAACATTGACTGTTAAAGAAAATAAGTTTGCAACACACTGTTTCTCTATAGCCTTTACCACATAAACGTGAATTTCAATATAAGGAGTCTACTGACCATCTCACCACTGTTTGCCAAACCCTTTTTGAAAAAGACAATGAATAAAAGACAAAGCAAAAACAATACTCACAAGTGGGTGACCTGCTTTGGATAGTTAATCCGACTGAGGTAAAAGACACGGCGACTTGTGGTGTCCACTTTTTTGTTGTAGTGTTTTCATCCGGCTTGGTTATAGTCTTGTTATAGCGTAGCATCTAGGTCTGTGGCGAATCATTTACGTCCGATGAAGGATAACGACAGACATCATTTAAGTCTAACACAGGCGTCATCTTACCGCAGTATATAGCAGCAGCTGAGCAACAGGTCCCCAGGTAACTGCGCGCACCGAGCATGCGCATATTTAGCTCCTTATGTATGATGAGGAAGTCAGGAAAATACTCTCAGGATTAACGCAGGCTGCTACCTGTAGCCTACTGACGAAGACCGATTTAAACTCGGGAAACAGCTTCATCGCAGAGATATGATTTGACTTAATTTGCATGCAGGTGCGGCCTGAGCGTTTGTCGCCATATGTGCATGTTGTGGCCATATGACCTATTGAAGGATCCCTGATAAGCGCTCTGTCCATCACTGGCCAATGCTTCAAAATTTCACTATAGGCTGCTTTCTAAACCTAACAACATACTCTTCCGGCATCAGTGTTCTATATGGGCGTGAAGTTTTTAAGGGGAAAAACTAAAGAAGAAATAACATTTAAAACAGCTTAGGCAAATTTGAAGAAAAAAAACAACATTCAACGTTTAACAGGTAATAGGCTATATTATCTTTATACTACTCAGTTTAGTGACCATTGACTATCCTGTTGCCTGCAAATCTATACGGAATATAAGGACATTGCTAGTGTTGGTCCATTACCTAGTTTGTCATCATTAGAATGGTTTGCGTTATTATTTACTTGCTTTATGATTTCACTGTCAAAATGTGATATAAGTCTGTGAGCGTTGCGGTGCAGAGGTGTTAAACCACATGGCAGGTTAGAAAAAGGAAGCATTGCAAAGATAAGCACATGTCCTATTTGTTTCTTCTATCAATTAGGTTTAATTGACCAGCTACAGTATGATGCAACTGTAAAGAGGACAATCAAGGTACCCGCTGATAAACATCCCCAGCATACCTTTGTACGTAAATACATTTGAAGGACGGAAACCGCAGCCAATAGGACACACGTCTGGCAACAGGTTATCTGCTGAACTCCGGGAGTCTGCCAATAGGAAGGGAGAAGAGGCGGGGATTGTCGGCCTCGCGCTACCGTTCATGTTGTAGCGTGTGAGGCGATACATGTTTGGTTGAGTTTTGAATGAGGGGGCCATCATCCCGGCGGCTCAGCGGTGGAAAATACAGTTTAAAGTCTCTCTGGATGCATTTAAAATGAACAAGCAGGCTTTTCTGACAGGTACCCGAATGACGGTTCACCGCCCTTTAATCTTCTCCTCGGGTAAGTGTGTTTTCAAACAATGTAGCGGATTTGAATTGTGAGCGACAAAAACACACAGCAGGTCTGTTTTATTTGTCTGACACAAAGTAGCAAGCTTGCTAGCGGATTGTTTCGTACTCTTTTTTTTTTTTTTTTTTTTTTTTT
>NW_022280046.1:4000690-4002630 GCF_004355925.1 Anarrhichthys ocellatus
TTGTGTGTGTGTGTGTGTGTGTGTGTGTGTGTGTGTGTGCGTGTGTGTGCGTGGAGGCGCGGGGAGGAGGAAAGAGGAGGGGGGGCTTTCAGTCATTTCGAGACAAAAGAAACCTGAATATTTTCACAGTACGTGTAGCTCACAACAAATGACACCCAGGAGGGAAAACCAACTCTCTTCTTTTTTTCTTCTTCTAGCTTGTCAAAGTCCACACGCGCTGGCAGTTTATGGTGAATCGCCGTTAGTAGCGTTAGCTTTATTCTTCTAACCGTGTGTGTGTGTGTGTGTGTGTGTGTGTGTGTGTGTGTTATGTGCATGGGTTCGGAGAAGAAGTAGTTAACCAAAACAGACACACACAAAAAGAAATGACGAGCCGATGCAGACAAAATAACGTTGCTTATTTTGCCCACAAGGCCCCTGATAAGCCGTGGTCAGCATCTCGAGTTGATTTATACATTGTGGCCACAACAGCACGTCTATAAAAAAAAATAATAATCTTAACGTTAAGACTTTCTGTTCAGTGTGAACAAGGTTTTGTCCCGGGGACACCCCACCAGCAGAGGTTTAGTCTTTCCCCCTTTGTGTAGGCGATCAACATTTAGCAACGTTGAATATAACCCCACGTGATCCATTATTTTGTTAAATAATCTTTTTTTATTTTTTTTGTCAATGACCCCAAATCAAGGTGACAAACCTCTAGAGCGCTGTGTTTTTCCAGACTGCTTTAATTCTGCCATCAAAGCCTTTTTATTCCTCTATGCTGGCCCTAATGGAGAGCATGCCTCACTGTTTAGACAACTGCAGGTACTGAGATTGCAGTTAATTATTTTCAGGAGTGCTCCGACTCTTTCTTAAAAGGCATTCATATACTCTTGCACTAATGGCGAGCAGTCCAAGGGGTTAAGCCTGTGAAACTCATTCTTAGAAGGAGCTTGGACTTTCAGAGTAATATGCTAAGGACAGTTATCCCTTCCTGAGGACTCTGCACCACCATCTGTTTTTATTGTAGTCCAATTGATTAATAATCGGTTGCACTGATCTACCGACAACAACGGTGTTTATGTTTTGAGAGGAGTGAGGGTCCATGGGAAAATAAACCCAAAAGAGACACATTTTCAAATTGAATTTAACAATTAAATTGTGTGTTAAATTAAATTTAACACACAGTGTTTAACACAGTGTGTTAAACACTGCTCACCTTTAGCATTAGAGGGTGGACAGTGGTTGGTTTCAATATAAGGATAAGTTTACTATAGGGTCAGCAAAGGATTAGTTCAGATATTGAAGTAGAATTGTCAGAAGAAACAGAAGAGCTTTACCTTTTTGTTGTTATAATGGCCACGCACCAAACAGTATTGCACAAGTGCACAGCAAAGTGTGCGCCAGCAGCATAGAGTATATTCACCAGGGGGGGGGGGGGGGGGGGGGTGGGTGTGTGACCAACATGGACAAGAAAGCTGCTTCAAAACTGTGTGTAGTGCAAGGACTGCCGGTGTGGCTGATACATGCAGCACTGTGTGGTAGGAGCGTTAGCAGCAGGGGGCTAATGGCTGTAGGCAAAACAAAAACATCATGTTCATGAGTCTCATGTGTGGGCATAATTGATGTTGTCGTTTGGAGAAAAAGTTATGTAATGAGTTGATGTGTCCATCTGTTTCTTATAGGTTCCTTTGGACGCTCTCCTCTGGCTCCTGACGTTTGGTGCTTTTCCCCAGACTCCTCAAGACCAATGTCTTAGTTCTGCCTAGATATAAATACATATATACTATATATACTATATATATACTATATATACTATATACTATATATATATATATATATTATATATATTATATATATATACTATATATTATATATATACTATATATATTATACTATATATACTATAATATGCACACTTTTTTTTTTTTTTTTTTTTTTTTTTTTTTTTTTTTTTTTTT
>NW_022280046.1:4022630-4037150 GCF_004355925.1 Anarrhichthys ocellatus
CTCTATTTCAGGAACAAGAGATGAGAGATGGAGTCTCTCTCTCTCTCGCTCTCTCTCTCATTCTCCCTCTTCCTCTCTCGCTCTGCTCTTCCCCTCCCTCTCTCCCCAGGCAGGATCATAAATGCAATTAACACAGCCGCTTTACTGCCTGCTAATTATTAACGCGCGCACACACACACACACACACACACACACACACACACACACACACACAGAGAGCGGAAATTATTATTTTATGCTGGACTAATTTAAAGTTCATTGACGATTGTTTTAATTAATTAAATAAGAAAAGTACACACTTAAAAAAAAACACCAGGCTGCCAGGCGGGCACTGCAGGCTTTGCATATGAAGGTAATAATTATCCCGTGTGTGTGTGTGGGGGGGGGGGTGTAGCTCACCTACATCATTTTTGTGTGTGTGTGTGTCTGTGTGCATAGTTTGCCCAGCCATACCACCTTAAGGTGTGTGTGTGTTAATGAGTCTTTAAACCCTCTCTGCCAGTATTTAACATTAACAGGAATAACTAAAGAGTCCAATTAAGAAGCAGGGACTGCTTTATGTGCTGCAGATTTGTTGCTATGATTAAATATTCACGGGTGGGCCGTGCTTACCGGAGAAGGTTGGACCTCTCCCACTGTAGATCAGTTCAACTTGTTTCAGTATCGGTGATAAATCTGGTGAAAGCCAAAATGGTGGTGGGTCAACCTCCACACGGGACTGACCGCTTCTCCACTCGGCTGCTTTACACTGGTTCTGATCCATTCATCAAATGACATGCTTTCTACAAGTGTTGAGTGACTCAACACTTGTATGTGTATGTGTTCAATGCTTTCCTTTTGGGCCTTGTATGTTTTATTAACTTTTTTTGAACTGTTGATTCAATATCTGTTTCGTACAATCACATTTTTATATTCAATGTTTCTGTTATTTCTATCCTATTTAAGACCTCTTGATAGAGACACACTTTGTCCTCTAGGGGAGTATCAGATAATGTTGTGATAGTCACTGCTCTCATGGGACTTCTGGGTATTTTGACACAAATCACATGGAAAAGAACAGGCATAAATAATATAATATATGATGGCTCGATGGCATTTAGCTGCTTGAGTTTCAGGATCCTGACACTGTCCATGCTGATTCACTGTCACACAGTCGGGGCTCCCTCTGGCACTTGAAACGACCCATTGGTAACACCTCTGCTTTTCCTGCTATGAAGAGTTAAATTGTCTACGGTGAGGCGACAGCAGGAAAAGCACAGGTGGTAATAAAAACATTCAAAATGACTGGATTTGATTTAGGTGAGCTAGTTCAATGTCCTGGTATTGTGCGTGCTGTCATGGCTGACTTGGATACTTAATAGACCTGAGCTATCGTTTACCAAGTCACTTTCACCTGTGCTTCAAAATGTCTGCATGTGAAAAAGGCCAATCAGTCCAATTTGAATTATGCAGATCATAACCACCAGTTTATGTATATGTTGCTCGTTCTGCACTGTGGTGTTTGCCATGCCTGATATTTGTGAGAATGAAATGTTGCAATGTTGGATCTTTCAGGAGCTTTCACTTGTTCAGTCTACATACTCCAATCTGCATGGCTGTCGATAGTTGAAGACATTTAGAAGTAATAAATACAAAATTAAATCTCAGTGTTTATTAGTCCAGAAGTCAAATCAGCAGTGTTCATCACAGATATTAGCAAATAAAGCAACTTATTTTTCAAGGGTTGGTTTAGGTCACCTGTAGTGTGGCTTTAGAGCCCTAAAACGTAAGGTCCGGCAACTAGTTTGATTTATAGCAAGCTATTTGCTGCTAACTATATAACCATACCTACTGTATATGTGCACTTCCTCCCATTGACTGTTATTGATTTCCGTACTATGCATACGACATTGTCTGCTTGCACAATGACGAGTTGAACCTCATCCCTTTTGATTCTCATCCTTTTTCCTAGACCCTCCTTACATTGCACACCACTATGGACAACATTAGCAACTACAATGTAAGCGAACAAGACCTGGAGGAAGACTGAACAAAGAGACGCACACCGAGGTAAGAAGACGGACATGTACGCTGATTGGATGTGTGCTGTGAAGAATTGATCATAGTGCTCTTATTGTGTTGTTTGAAGAGGGCACGGGATCCATCTGTGGCCTCAAGTCACATGTACACCAGGTGTGTTTGTTTAATAACGTCAAAGGAATAGGGGAAAAAAAGGAGAACCAAACAAAAGGGACAGAAAGACTATAATATAAGTAAAAGATGAAAGAGAGCGAATGAACAGTGGACATGAACATGTGTGTGCTTGCATGTGGTGGACTCAGGTGTTAAAGAACACTCCAGACACAGAGCCACCGTCCTCCCACCTCCTGACCTCCCCTATGCCGTCTCATTTCAGGCTCCTCCATTAACTCCTCTTGTCTTTTTTTTCTTCTTCTTTTTAATCCCCTTTCAGCTCACCCATGTCCCATCTGCAGTCCACCTCTTCAATTCTACATATTCACTCTAAATTACTAAGATTGATTCTGCAGTAATGCAGTAGTTTAGCTAAATTTACTCACACGTTTGGTACTTTTTAATCGATATGAGATGGAATTTATAAGGGAAAAAAAATCCGTCCTGTTGTAAAGTTCTGTTCCTGTTTTCTTGTAGATGGATGGAGTTTATTGGTAGAAATAAATACCGACATTTAAATCTCACAAACTCACTTTTCACAATTTCTCTACTAATTGCTCTGTATACTTGGGATACGTTTGATTTGACACCTGCCTTGCCTCCCACAAGAGTCTACGACAAACACTTCATGAGTTAGGCCGTGGTACTCAAATCCATTTCAGAATTTTGCACTTTTTAATTATTGGCCACTCTCACTGCCACACCCCCTTTTTGCAAATTGACCCTTCGCCAAGCCCCGCCCCCGATGTTACTCTGTCAGAGCTACAGTGGTGCCCACATGGTCACTAACTGCACTCCTTGAATATGTATGATTTTTGAAAAAACGAAAAAGGGGTTTCAGAGAGAAGCAGACAGAAAGGTCTACAATATCTGTTTGCAGATTCAAACTTAAAAGATATTCCTAGAATCTAAAGCCTACAGATCAGTGTTTAAAATGAACCACCTCATCACCTGGGGATCAAGACAATGAAATGCATGATCACCACTGTTCCTGTAAAGCCAGGTAGGTCTTTATTCACTGTTACAATCATTAAAAAGAAAAATAATGTGTATACCTTGTGTAGTATACACATCCTAATGCTGGTAAATGACGTGCTAACAAACTCTGCTAATGTTAGCTCTACAAGTTTTAACATTGTTCCTAAAATGTTAGGTTTCTTACAACTCCTTCCAACCTACTCAAAACCATGACTTAATCCACAAAAGCAGCCTGAAAAGAAATTCTGAAACGAGTGTGTGAAGCACAGCTGGATAGTAGTCTGAGCTGAACGATGCTACGCTATGATTGGCCGGCCTGCGTTCGATGGCGGGACTTAGCAAAGGGTCAATGGGCATAAATACAAACGCAAACCTTCACACCGACACAATTGACCTCCGTGCCAAATTTCAGCCTCAATAGGGCGAAACTGTGCCATGCCAAAGGGTGGGGACATTTCTGTGGACTGAAGAAAGAATAACTTATGGTTCCTAAGTTAAAACTAATTAACAGTAATCACTTGAAGAGATTCGTGAATATTGTTTTGTACATTTTTTTCTTGTGTATATTGTTTTCTTAAGGAAATGCATTTGCCAGCACCTGATTTGAATTCTTAACATTTAAAAAATGTGCACAACATTTTGCATGTGCATACACTGCAACCTCCTGTGTTTCTTACACTCTCTACTGTTTCTTGTTCCTCCCTCCATGAGTTTGTTCCATTCCCCTCTCATTGTCTCGCCATTTCATCTTGCCCTTTATAGAAACAACTATATTTCCTATTAATTCACCTCTTATTTCCTCATGTTGGCTGTCGCTAAACACAGAGGCACTGCAGCAGGAAGACATGGGATCCAGGGGTGGGGGTGAGACCTCAGGCCTGAGGGCACAGTGTGTGTGTGTGTGTGTGTGTGTGTGCATCGTGTTCCTCTGTTACTCTCCTCTAGCCTGACCACCTTTTGTGGATGTGCATGTGTTTGACTGAGTGCATGAATATGTGAAAGAAACTCCCATATGGTGGTGCATTTGTGTGAATGAATGAGTGTGTGTGTGTGTGTGTGTGTGTGTGTGTGTGTGTGTGTGTGTGAACGGAGGCCCCTGGCCAGGCCATACGTTATTGATGCTCCCGCCTCAGGGTATGTCGGGGGGAAATGGATGTGTGCGCGTGTACGTCTGTGTGTGGGTACGGGGGTCACGTTGTGTCGTCAGACGGCGGCTGGTGAAAGATGGCCAGCGCTGATATGATCAGTCATCTGTTGATCAAGATGTACTGCTGCCGCCTCGTCACACTTTCTCTCGGAAATTCACTGTTAACTCGTTCCTCTATCTCTCTCTCTTTCTCACTCTGTCTTTGTCTCCCTCCCTGTGTCTCATGTCTTTGAATTTCACTCTTGCTTTCTTTTTCCCCCTCTTCTTCTTTAATGTAAGTACATTCTTTTTCAAAGCTGTGATAAGGAACGTTGAAATGGAATGAAAGATACTGAAAAAAGAGGGAGAAAAGTATGAAAGCAAAATAGAAAACAACATTGTTTTTGTCTCTCTCCTTTTCTCATGTCTATTTATTCTCTTAGGATTCCTTTTCTGTGTGTTCTTTGTTTCTTTCTCATATCTTAACATGTCAGTATTTCCTTTTTCTCTCTATCTGTGTATGTCTCACACTCGCTTGTTTTTTTTTTGATCCCACTGTCACTCACTGTAACACAGTCTGGGTACTTTCTGGTTTGACAGTATTGATGTCCACGTGTGTCTTTTTACTCTGAATCTTTGTTTTTTCTCCCTCTTACGTCGCTCAATATTGTTCTCTTCTGTCGTCTCTCTCTCTTGCATCTGTCTCGTTCACCCTAGTCTCTCTCTCTTCCTTTCATTAAAGTGTCATGTTACATGTACACACACACACACATCCAGGAAACTGTAACACACATTCACACTTACATACTCACACAGATGTTGAAATACACATTGTCAAACATTGAGTCACAGAGACATACTGTGCAAGAGACACACACACACACACACATACACACGTATAGGAGTACACACCCTGCGGTAAGTAGGTAATGCGCCTCAGAAACGGTGGTTAACTGTAAAACACCAGTCTAAAGTGCTCTGCTCTGCGGTGAATAGCTAATGGGCTTCAGAGAGTTTGGTTTTTTAAGCTTAAGGCGCTGTTGTTTTCTGTGGTTAAAAGATATACGGTTCCACTGTGTGGTTAAGAGCTCTGATTGTGTACCATGCACGTGCATATATACGCTTGGTACTTGCTTAAGAGATTAGATTATTTAATTTAAATTCCAGAAAAAAAAAATGTAGATGCTCATACAGATAAATAAATCCATACAATGTGTTTGTAGACATTCTATGAAATGAAATACTGTGGGTTGATTTGTTATGGAATAAAGCTTTTTACTAAAGTTCTGGTGTTTTGCAGGTATCAAGTAATAAGATTGTGATTAATAAATAAGCCTTGTGTTTCATCTTGAATGGGGCATCCATTGTATGTATTTTGATCGTAGCTCATCATTTGCATTTCCTCCTTCAGATGCAGTGTGGAGATGTATGGTTTAGCACGCTCTCCTGTCCTCGCTTCTACCTCTTCTATAGAATATGCTCGTAAGGTCCTGTCCAGGGTGTTTCCCTGCTTTTCTCCCCCTAGTGCATGATGGGATATGCTCATTCACCTCTTCCTATATAATTGACACTCGCTACTCACGAGTGAGTAAGTAAATTCAGATTCTGCACACTTATTAATCATCATCATCATTTCGTGTCACTAAGGTGTACAGTCACTCATGGGGAGCTTTTCCTTTTGGAATTATTGAGGGCACTACATAGTGTTTTGAATATGAAATCCATCCTGCTTATTTCAGGGCCCTATAAGTATTGTGTTCAATTTCTTTCCCAAAGCACACTAGCTGTTGTCGCTAGGCCTGTCATGATATTTCTGTTATGGACTTATCATACAATATATGGACATAACCGTGATCCTTTTTGCTAGCCATATTGCCCGTTGTGTTTGCATGTGTGTTCGTTTACATACGATTCGCCAACTTGATGCTTGAATAAACAGCAGGTTTTATCCTACCGTTATGATACTTAACCATTGATCATACTAGTATTTCTAAACAGAGCCTTGGAGTCTGTTTTATTTATTGTTTTGGTTGTGTTATATTTATGGTTTATTTATTTTGGGATTGGAATGTGAAAAAAAAAATCATTGGCATGAAATGGTTATGGACTATTATATTATTTCTGGGACAATATATCCAACAATAGTTGTCACAAAATGTTTTTTTTCTTTTTGCTGATGCATGCTCCATTCTACAACTCACACTACTGTCCACAGTGGAAAGGTGATGGTAAATATCAGGGTACATCAAATTATAATTTCATGATTTTCTTTTTTTTTTTTTTATGAATTTGGTGCTTTAAGTCTTACAGTTGCTCCACTTGTAAGAGCAAGTTTTCCTTTTTTCCATTTCCTTCTCTAAATTGAATGTGTGCCTCATAGAGCCCAGTTTCACGTGGTACACGTTTAAAGACTCATCTTAAAATATAATTCTGACATTCTCCAAGTGTGATTGTACTTTTGTAACTTTGTTGGTATATAGGGTATACTGTATATTAAATGTATGGACATACTGCGGCTATTTATCAATGCTGAATTCAGCATATTTACTCGTTACGTCACAGTGTGTAGCTGTGTGTGTGTACACAAACTATACACTGGCACATCGATGAATACGTCTTCTTAAATCACTCACCGTTGCGTTGGTGTTGTTTTCTGTGGGAAATGGATAATGTCTTTACAATGTGTGGTTAGAGTCCAGACCAGTACAGTTCATTTTGCACTGACCCCAACTGATGCATAATGTAGCAGCACTGACCATACTGATGTATTAGTGGACTAAATGACTGTATTAATGCTGCTCAATGCTGGCAGGAAGGGAAGCACTAAGAGGCCTGAAAAGTGCTTTAAACGAAGGTGTGGAGCAGTGAGTGTAAGAGTGTGTGTGTGTGTGTGTGTGTGTACGTCTGAAAGAGTACTTGAATTTCTGTACTTGTAAGGACCGAATGTCTGGAAAGATCAGGGAATCCATCACAAGTGAGGACGCTTAAAGGATCCCTCTTTTAAGGAAAGAACTGAAACATCACGGAGGCTTTGATACCACTAATTGGTGCATCATATTTGTTGATCTGATTCGGTTGTGGTTGTGTGTGTCATCCAACATTTTTAAAAGCATCTTCCATTACTTGGTACATGGTGTCGGAGTCGGATAACGGAGCGAGAAGTGAGTGTTGAATGGAGTGGTGAAAGCAGTTCAAAGTAAAAGCTATAGTGGGTTTGATTGTGTAAGTGAGAACACTGCTGCTCTTGAAGCATCTGATTTGAAGCTGTTAACATAGAAATCTATCAGAGCTCAGCCAACCATCTATCCAATGGTCAACTTTGTCCAGTTGTATAGAAGTCTATGAGAAAATGATTCTACCTGATTTATTACCTCAGTAAACATTGTAAATATGAGTTTATGGTCTCTAATTTCAAAATGTTCATTAAGTCAATGATGGTCCCATTTAGAGTCAAATAGACAAAGAAGCAAGGTATTCTTTAGGGCGTGGCTACCTTGTGATTGGACGCTCGCTACCGTGCGCTATCCGCTCATGGACTCCGTGTTATCTCTTCCATCTTTAACCCTTTCACAGTGTGTTTTCAGTTCATGAAAGTACTTGTAACTATTTTGTCTCCCCTAAAAAATGTCCTTTTCAGCGTTCGGTTGTACTTAGCTGCTGGTTGCGGAAAAACAAGATGGCGTCAGGCAAAATTCCAAACTCAAGGCTTCAAAATGGCAGTCCACAAACCAATGAGTGATGTCGTGGTGACCATGTCTACTTTTTAAAAATATCTCATTATACTATACTTAACAAACTCTCGTGCAACTTACAAATCAGTTTTCTTCCATGGTGTGTGTGTGTGTGTGTGTGTGTGTGTGTGTGTGTGTGTGTGTGCGTGTGTGTGTGCCTGCTATATCCTGACATGTTTGTCTGCTTCATGTCATTGTATTTGTCCCCTAGACGAGTAACACTATCTACAACTCTCATTCTCTCCCTCAACCCTCCCTTCCTTTTCCTCCTACCTTGCTTCCTTTCCCTCTCCCTCACTCCTTACCCCCATCCCCAATTTTCTAGCATTCATCCATCCTTCATCCCCATCTCTCTTTAGCCCTCCCTTCCTCCTTTAGTTCTTCAGTGTCTGACCCGAGTTGTAAACAACTGTCATATCTTGCCTTCTTAAATAGCCTTCACAGTTGGGCCAGTACTCACACACACTCACACACACACACACACACACACATACATACACACACACTCACAAGTATATCTCATCAATGTTTCAGAGGGAGGGCTGAATATGAGCTAGCTATACCCATACCTAGTCCTCACTTATTTACATCCGGCTGCCCCCGCGCCACTGAAACCTCAACAGCAACATCAATGATTCATCAGCCAATGTTTTAGCAAAATGCATGCCTCGTCTGTCGATACGGAGGGAAGGAGGAGGGAAGCTGGAGGAAGGAACGAAGGTGAGGAGACATGACAGCGGAAGAAGAGAAGGGGACAGAGGGGAGAAAAGAAATGGAGAGAGGATAGAGGGATGAGGGGGAGAATAAAAATAAATGAGGGGTAAAACTGGAAAGGAATAGAAAAAGAGGAGAGTGAAGGATCATGGAGAAGGGAGATAAAAAAGGGGGAGGAAGACGGTAAGAAACGAAGGAGAAGGTGAGGTTCGAGGAAAAGTTAGGAAAGGGGAAAAGGAGGAAAAGGGTCTTAATAGTAGGGTGATGGAGGAAAACAAGCATGAATAGAATAGGAGAAAGATGAAAGAAGGATGGATGGATTGGATAGATGGGGAATCTGGACTGACTGAGAAAAAGGAAGGTTATAAAACAAGAGGAAGAGAGTAGGGAGATGACAAAAAGGGAGAAGAGGAGCAAATACGAGTGCCGATCTATGAGTCTCTTTCCTCCCCCCCTGCTTTTCTTTTCTTTTCAGTGTTACACTTGATCCCTCTTTTACGGATGAAACATGGTCTTTTTTTGATCTTCTTTTTGTCAGAAATCAATGACCTGCAGACACGGGAGTCCGATTTGTCTTTTACTCTTTAGATTTCAGCAGAACATGACCCCGCTCTGCTCCCGGGGCTCTAAAGGAGTTCACGGACGTTCACACATTGATTTTAAAAATGTACCTGCGTTTTCACATTACGGTGTGTGTGTGGTTTTGTGGTGTACAGTTGCATAAGACACAACGACAGAAAGCGTCTGAAGCCAAATGGGCAGGAAAGGCTTTTTTTAATTTTGGATCCTTCAGTCAAGAACAAGTGGTTGTCGTTTGTGCGTGATCTAATTTGGTTGTTCCCCAATTGAAATACATTCAATAAATTTGAGCTGTTAGTATAATGCACGTTAGATATTAAATCAAGGATACACAATCATTGAACTGCAATTGATTAAGTTTACCACAATCCATTTGTTAGTCATTTTAGAAGACCTTTCATATGTCGTAATAGCAAGACATGTTCTTCATTTGAAGATTGCATTTGTTTAAAAAAAGACAGATCAATGTAGTTTAAAATCCTTAATATTACCATTAAATTATATTGTCATACTGTGATGCTATGATCATAATGACGTGATCGTATGTTTTTGTTTCACAAAAAGCTCTTCTCCAAATTAGGTTTTAATTAATAATTTGCTTTGGAATCACTAACAAAATGAGTTGTGGAAGTTTTTGTTTCACACATATGAGGTTTCTTTTTCCGATGCATGAAAGTCAAACGCAACTCCTTGCTCGAAACATAAAATTCTTTATTTTACGTGAATTATTTTGTGATCTATTGAAATCGTGATATTGATTTCAACACGGCACCTAGCCCTAAATCCATAACACCCCCAAGATATTTTCAAATGACCAAACATTTCCGATACACACACATGAAAGATTGAACGACAGACGAGCAGAGGGGGTTCAGAGAGAGACGGAGGAGGAGTTGGCCTTGACTTTGAGGAAGAGTTGTTCCAGGGTAACAAGGACGAGACACGGCTGCTGTGTTTCTCTCTCTCTCTCTTTTTCTGTCATTTGGCGCCCAGGGTGAAATTATGATAATAAGAGAAAGGAAAAGCTATTACTGTGTCTGCTCTCTCATTATGTAAATGATATTAAACAGGCCCTCTGTGTGTGCTATGTGTGCGTTTCTGGTGTGTACGCAAGCCTGGGCAGCTGAGCAGCCAGGTGCATGCCTGCATGTTCTCTTTTTATGCGTGTGTGTGTGTGTGTGTGTGTGTGTGTGTTTGTGCATGTGTGGGCAAAAATGTCTTTCTTCTAATGTGTGTGTGTGTGTGTGTGTCCTGGGGCTATGGGTGCTTATCTCCACACAGTGATTACAAGGTGTCAAACCCCCCCCCCCCCCCCCCGCCACATTGATTATGTCATGTTAATTACACGCCGTGTTTCCATCTGCTCTGATGACACAACACACACGTTAAAAGGTGTGCTGTGCACGTTTGACAGAGAAACTGTGCACGTGGCCTGAGTGTGGGATGTGTTAACTCTGGTGTGTGTCTTTTGTGTCAGACAACTAGCACTCACTGGGATGTGTGAGATGTCGTAGTAATTGCGGTGGATAGTTGGGGTTAACTGCACCGATGTAAGCGCATGTTTACCTGCAGGCAACCGACATCTTTGACATATGAGACACAGGAAACTACATTTTCATATTCATTTCTATTACTGATAATTTGCATGTTTAAGAGACAGTTTGCTATTACAAATCAATTTTAATCATTTTTTTTCACATTTAACCCAGTTTGTGCGTACACAATCGTTGCAGTTGTTTTTTCAGACCATTTACAGTAAGAAAGGACAACATTTAAAGCTTTAACGGCCTCTGAAGGCTGAAAGGCTTTTTACATCACAAACATGCTGTCGGTGTATTGAACCTAAAACCAAAGCTCATCCTGGATTTGGCGCTACGGACCATATGTTCATTCAAATAAAATGGTTTAACTGAGCTCTCTTTCTGGTATTGTTTGACTTTCACCACATAAGTGTGACCGTTAATCGTCCATCACCATGCATTAAGTAATCCCCCCCCCACACACACACTTTGTCACGCTGGGACATACTTCAAACCATGAAAGATTATTGATTGTTAAATACTCACACATGGCATGTCACTGAAAGTCAACGATGAAAAATCAAAGAAATAGTTCCAGGTTGGCATGCCACAAATTACTTTATTGTTCTTACATTGGAATAAATGATTCGTTAATTGTAGCCGAAATGATTATGTTTACATTTTTCAGGTCGGGTAAGTTGTTAGTGAACAAAGAGGAATTGTAAAAAAAACGAAAAAACCTCAAAAAAGATTGCAAAGAAACAAGCAAAACGTAGGTAATCATGTGCAAACAGCTCTTGAAATGTATTGTATATTTGACAACCACTATCGCATCATCGCGCCAGTAATAAAATGCAGAATTGCGATGATAATCAATAGTCATTGTTTCACCTGATTTCACACTCAGTAAATTGCCTCTAAGCAAATCACACAGGGAGTTATTCTGAGAAACAAATTACAATATTCTTGATGTGATTATGAAAATTTCTGACAGATATTGAGAATTTGCTGAGCCGCTACAGTTTGTGTCTCTTTCTGTCTTTTCTCTATTTGTGCTTTATTGCAGAGGCACTTATAGCTGCTCTTCTAATGAATTAACTTAATTATTCTTACTTGATTATCATTATTAATATATTTGACTTCATCTTTCTTTTAGATATTTATGTGTTAACGTCTCTATAATTTGTCACCCGTTCGTTGAGCAAAAAGACTTAAAATGATGAAATGAAATATGAATGATGATAATAATAACGCTGCTGCTTTTATTTGTGAATGTGTGGTCTGTCCTACTCTGCTCCAGTGCTTGTTTATATGCTTCATACCACACGTCCTCGGGGGTTTATAAATATTGATTGTTACAAAGGGTGGATAGATGCTTGATAGCCTGTCCAGGCCCTGGGAATACACACGCACTCACACACACACGCACACACACTTCTAAACCCCTCTTGCAGAGTAGCCACAGCCCAATACAATATCTCTCTAATGTTTTACTTTGATTCAGAAAACAAAGGCAGTATTTTCAAATGAAAATGCGTGAATTACCTTTTTTTCTGTCTTCTCTACCTATCTTTATGTATTGCTTTACCGTACAGTATCTCAAGAGTTTACAATCTGCATTTTACAAGTGTGTGTGTTTGAGTTTGAGAGAGAGAGAGAGGGAAGTGAAGGTGGACTGTACATTTCTGTGAGTTATTAATAACCTACTGAGAATGCTGCTTTGTCATTTTTTGACCGGCCTGCCCGGTGTTAGAGGTGCAAAGTCTTGTAGATATTAATTATCAATAATCAAATGATCGACTTCAAGCAGACCTATGTTAGTGTCTCTGTGGCCTCAGGGTTAAGGTGCCGACCTCCATCTGCAACCCTCGTGATTTGACTTTGACCAAGAACCATTGTTGCATCTCAGTCTTTGTCCCTCCTTTTCTGTCATCTCTTTAATATGTATATACAAGTACCCCAAACCAATCATGTTGTTATAGCATTACTTATTGTATTAAAAATGAACAAAAATAGTTCACGTCATTGTTTTCAGACTGTAAAAGGGTCTGTACTCATGAGAGCACAGTTACATCTATGTACCTGCTTCAAGTTTTTATTTGTGTACGCCAGAAAGTGTATTGTGATTGGCTCCCGATTCACATGCTCTATTTGAGCACTTATATATATATATATATATATATATATATATATTTTTTTTTTTTTTTCAATCAAAGAGTGGTTTGATGCATGTACATGATCATATACGTCTACACTATACTTTTACAAAGTGAGTGAGCCCAACATACAACTGATAAGAGAAGCTGATCACAGTGATCCTGCATCTCTAAATCCTGAGTTCCTAATCATATAAAAGTCCATGAAGCACTCGTGCTTTATAAATCCATTAATACATAGGCTGCGCTGCACTTTTTTCAAAGTCTGAGAAAGGATTAACATTTTATATTTCTGTCAGGAAAGTTCCATTCATGTGTCGTGAGAGAATATGAGAGCTGAGTTTGCAAACTCCATTTAATATATGAACTGTATTGTCAAAAAGGAGAAAACAACAACAACCGACATGCACAGTTCACATACAGCTGTGGTCAGACCCTCCAGCTCCGAGTAAATCTGAAGATGAAAGCTTTGAACTTGTGGTTTATTTTTTTATTTCAGCAAGAAATATCCACCAAGTAGAAGGTTACACAAGATCATTGATTAAAAGGCAACAAGAGTCCTTCAGTGTTCGTCATGCTGGACCATTTTTACTTGCTTTCTGTAATCTCATTTTATTTTTTTGATATTCAATATTTTTAAAACTCTTCAGTTTCCCATTCTTACATGACGGCGGGGTCCAAGGCACGCTTTGCAGAGACTTCTGTAGATGTTATTTTATGTTGTCCATCGTCGTTGAGATGTATGCGAGCGGTGCGGCACATGTTCAAAGCCTCGCAGAGAGTGACAGGATGGCCCCCTCAGAGCGCACAATAGATGGAGATGATTGGATTGAGGCTTGGCTAAAAATGCAGCAAGACCACTCGAGGAAGGCCGAGTGTCTGAACAGGAATAATGAGACGGCGAGATCAGACGCTGCCTTACTACGATCCCATCTGCCAGATACTTCTGAACACTCCATGAACCATCTTTCTTACACGGGAAGGAGAGGGAATAATGAGATGAAAAGATGAGACAAGCTGTATTTCCTGGTACACAACTGGGTTACTAGACACTTGTAAACACTCAGTTCTAACACATTCCCCCTCACACACGTTAGATTATTTGTGTGTGTGTGTGTTAGGCAAGAGTTTGGGGAAGTCCCTTCCAACATGAAATGCCCCCGTGCACGAAGCGAGGTCCAAAAAGAAATGTTCTTCTCAGTTTGGTGTTAGAGAACTCGACTGTCCTCAGAGCCCGGATCTTAGGATGAATTGGAACCCGGTCTTATTGGCCAGCATCACTGATGCTCTCTGTGGCTGAATGGATTCATAAAGCCAGGTTCATAAAATATTATCAAAATCGTCGAAAGAAGGGTTGAGCGTTATAGCGGCATATTCAGTCCCATGGTTTTGTAAAGAGAGGTTCAACTATTAAATATTGGTGCAGTGTTTTGGGTGCCGGTGTGGTCAACATCTTTGTGTGTGCACATAAGGAAGAGAGTGAGAGAAACGCAGTTGTGTTTGTGTGTGTGCGTGTGCCCCAGCTCATCTCTCAGGTTGTGTGT